>NC_088371.1:16068011-16071882 GCF_034508935.2 Berghia stephanieae
ACGCCACTGTCACATTTTCTCATTCGTCTGTAAGTATTTCATCTATCCTGTTTCGTTGATAAAGGGGAAACCCGAAACGTCCATGTTATCTTTTTTTCGTAAATTAAATTAAAGCTTACATTCAATTTCACATTGTTATTTATTATTTGAGCTTTTTTATATTGAGCTTTTTTTTATATGGCGCAATATCCACTAAACGTGCTCAAAGCGCTTTACAAGGGGTCCCTGGTCAACAGCACCACATAACATGTAGGACGAGACATGACGCCTGTCAGGCGATATTACAAATTTTTGGGACAGAGACAACGCTGTTAACGGCCAGGTACTCATTTCACACCTGAGTACGGTGAGAGAATGTGAGTAAAGAGCCTCTCCAAGAACTCAACTATGTGTCGAGCGAGGGTCGAACCCAGGACCTTCCGATCCAAAAGCGAGTGTCATACCACTAGACCACATAGCCGCACAATTATTTCTTCGAGCTTCGAGCAGCAACATTTACATCAACGTACCTACATGGAGAAGTGGACGCCGCAGAAAATACGTTTTCCGTTGCTTCGGGATTTAAACATTGTTGACGGGTCCATTGGCAAGACGTGGATTGAATGATGTGATGGCATTGAATTTGAATGCCTCCAAGCATAAATCCGAGCCAATCTTGGTGAAAATAGCCAGAACAACATTTAAAGCATTCAATTCCTTTATCGTTCTGCATCAAATCCTTACATTCATAGCATTCGGATTTACTCGACTTCCGTTTTCCCGGATGCCCGTTTGCTTTTTACCTTTGAAAGCATTTTAATAAGTAGAAATATGAAAACGCGAGATGGTTAAACTGAAAATGAAGAAGTGTCTGATTCAAATATTTTACACGTTGGAAAATACAATAATTCGTGGATTTACGTTTTCATTCAAGTTGAGGAGTTTTAAAAAAATTACTTTAAATACGTCTTGTTTAACTCACTCGATCCTAGAGAATTTTTTTACTTTTCATAATTGGAAAAAATGTATTTAAAAAGAGCATGTGGTTAGATAGATTTATTCAACTACCATAAACATGTAAAAATGAAGAACATTAGCTTTGATACTACATCTATAATTTGTCTCAGAAAAAATGTAATAAATAGGCATGGGGTAAGAGTAACCCGCGTAAACAACGGATATAGTCGGTGTTAGGGTTGAATGAGTTAATAAAGTTAACCTCCATCTTCTGGAATGGAAACACTAATCAATAAAAGACGTTTTCAAAATACTTAAACGATATTTTATTTTTATTCAACGATAGTGAAATTTAACGTTTGATAATCGTCATAAATCATAAACTTGATTTCATTAAGCTTTTGGTACTATATTTGTTATTCGGAATATACGATTCTTTCACTTTGGTCTTCTTAATTTATCGTGCCAAATAACACTACGAGCTTGCGAGTATGTGTTATTGTAGATAAAAATATATCGAGTTTAATAAGTAAAAAGAAATGAACGAATAAGTTTATTCCACCCTTCCAAGTAACATTCTAAGATATTTCGTGACCAATTATTGTGTGATTGGAATATACTTTGATTCGCCATAATCTGCTTGAATGACAATCTGACCCAAAAAAGGAAAAACGTTGGATTTGTATTCATGCGCACCAAAAAAAAAAGATATTTTTAATTGTCAATCAGCTCTCTTTGACACCTTAGTTTAAACCAATAAAATGAGCGAAAATATTCTGTAATCGTTGAATGACATCTTTATTGAACGCGTTCAAAGCATTATTCAACAATTACGTATTCGCGGAGAAATGATATGATTTTCCAATGGGAGGTATAGAATAATACTAGAATTTAGATAGCAAAAAAAAAATTATAAAAAATGAAAGATCATATTTCCTATCATTTTCATTCTAAATTCACTTTTAAGGATTCCATTCATCCCGACGGGGGTCCCGATAGCTCAGTTGGTAGAGCACTAATCGCTTCACACGCAAAGAGACTTAGATCGATCCCGGATGCAGTCGGAATTTTTTACTGACCCCCCCCCCCTACCCTTGTCCACGCAGTAGTGATTGGGTAGCTGGATCTGTTAGATCTGGCGGTCAGTACTTTGCGATTCAAAGGATAGCAATCAATTGCTATTGTCCCATTTCACGCTACAGAAACCGGGATAACCCACAGCTCTATGGGCCCATTGGTCTACTCTTTCATGTTTGATGCTATAACATCCATTTTCAGCATCTAACATCATCCCGATATAACAACTCCAGCAAACATGAAACTTGCAGTTAATTTCTATGCTTGTAATAGGCTTCAACGGTCGTGACGTCACTTCCCTCCTAATGACGCATAGTAACTTAGTAACTGGTTCAAAACTATCGGAACAATGGCGGACGCCCTTATGAAATACTTCTCCGACGAACATAAAAGAGTATCCAGAGGAGAAAAACATTATAAATCTGATCATGTTTTGACTTTTATACATTCCGATCACATGGCATGTGAAAAAGTTCTAGCCAGCATGAAGAATAAAATGTACCGATTCTCTTAGTTTAGAATCAAGCTGCTCGTTGCTGGGGGGGGGGGGGGGGGGCGTGGCGTCAGACTATCGAATGCTATTGAGAGTAAGTACAATTTTTAAAAACTCATTACAACTCAAACTGCGCATTTCTAACATTTTGGTTTTGATTCACTTTTGAGGAACTGACCTTAACTTTCCGTTTTTGAGACGGCGGGTCACCTTTTTCTTCACTAAACTTTTAATTTTTAATATTTTACCAATTAACTGCCGTGTTTTGGAAAATCATATGTTGATAAATTTGGCCAGAAAACTCGATCTTCAAAATTATTGATCGACTTAAATGACCCTCATCTTCGCGAAGAATTATCATTGTGATCAGTTTATCATCAAGGGTCAATATCTATTTTTAGTTGTTTTTTTTTTTTAATCCGGATACTTTTGTTTTGTGTTTGTTTTGGGGTTTTGTGTTGTTTTTGTTTTTGTCTTTGTTTTTGTTTTTTGGAGGTTTTTTGGGGTTTTTTTGGGGTTTTTTTTTTTTTTTGGGTTTTTTTTTTTTTTTTTTTTTGGGGGGGGGTTTTTTTTCTTTGGTTTGTTTTTGTTTTGTTTTTTTTGGTTTGTTTTTTTTTTGGGGGGGGTGTTTTGTGTTTTTAACAAAAGATCATAGGGACTTCGGATAATGTTACTCAGTAAAATCGGTTTTTCCCCATTTACATAGGGGTATAATATTATCGTTTGAAGCGGCAGATCAAAATGATGAAAAGCCGATTTTCCATTGTCTGCCATCAGTATTTATAACATAAATGTCAAAATGATAAAAAGCCGGTTTTTCATTGTCGGCCATCAGTATTATAGCATAAAGTCATCCATTTTATTCAGTCTTTGTCATATATCATCATAGTCATAGATCTGTTGCAGTCGTTGGCGTATGTGCTTATAATATATCTAATTTAAACCACCATTTAAAAAATAACTCTACATGCCTCATCCACCACGTTAGGTTTTACTCAATATAATATGTGTAGGCTAGGACTATTCGTATGCAAGTACAATAATAACCTCATAGCATTGTTCGTGCGTAGATGCTCACTGATAAACATTTTATTTTGCGTACTATTTTTCTTTCCTCTGCATTTGTATCTGGCATCCTTATCCTGGTTTATAGGGAATTCGGATCAGAAGTTAGAATAAAAATAATAACAATTTATCATTAAAATTACCCTCTTTTTATTATTAATATTATTATTATATTTTATTATTATTATTATTATTATTATTATTATTATTATTATTATTATTTATTATTATTATTATTATTATTATTATTATAATATTATTATTATTATTATTATATATTATATTATTATTTTTTATTAT
>NC_088371.1:16074482-16089191 GCF_034508935.2 Berghia stephanieae
TTTATCCCGGTTTCTATATCGTGAAACGGACAATAGAAATGCTTGCTATAATTTGTTCGACTTTCCATGCATGTGAACTCGAGAGTATTCGATGCTTATTTTTGTTGTTCTTTTTTGTTTGGTTTTTAAAATTATTATTATTTATTGTTTTGTTTTGTTTTTTTGTTTTGTTTGTTTTGGTTTTGTATTTGTTTCGTATTTTGTTTTGTTATCTTCTTGTCCTCTTCTGTTTTTTTTTTCTTTTGTTTGTCTTCTTTTGTTGTTTTTGTTGTATTTTTTATCGGGTTTTTTTATCGTTTTTTTTTTTTAATCTGGTGATTGCTTTCTTAAGCTTGACAAATAAAGGTTGTTGACATCAGAGATCGAGTCACGCTTTTGACATGATCACCATTCACATTTATCACTGGCAATCAGTTTCTTCCTCATTTTTTACACATTATCATCTTATTTCAGAAATTAACGTTATTTTCCTTGTCGAAGTTCGTAATAATTAAGAGCTGTAGGAAAACACGGTATCAAGTGTTAGAATTGTTAACCAGTTCACTGCCAAACTCCGGAAAAAAAGAAACACGTATTTAAAAATTTGGCCAGAAAACTCGGCCTTCAAATAGCGATTTGATGTAAATGAACCTCATCCTGGCAAAAAAAAAATGAATCTCAAACCTGAGACCTCCCGAGCGAGATTTTCAATTCAAGTCCCAGGTTTGAGAGCTTTTGCCAAGGTGAGGGTCATTTAAATCAGTCGATATTTAAAGAACGAGTTTTCTGGCCAAATTTTTAAATACGTTTTTTTTTTCAGGTTATGGCAGTTAACTTATTAATTAATACTTTTTGATTGTTTGTTTTAATTTTTTGTCAACAGGTTTCCGACCAACTGTATTGGAAATTACAAACTTCATCATTATCTAACTCAGACAGCAAGACTACCGACGCTCTAAACAACGATATACTTAACTTTATATACAAGATACGTGATAATAATAATAATAATAATAATATACCTGAATATAAACTTTCCAATCATCAAGTAATCAGATTTACCAAATTTACAAAATCAGACCAAAAACTTCAGATTTCTAGTGAAATTAAGAGCAATTCGTAATTCCGAACCAAATATCAGTCAAAAGGAAATTTGTTTTTTAAAAACGCAACCAACCATCTATTGAAATACAAACGTGCTGGTAAACAAAGCAGGAGATAAAAACCAACCGTTTCGTTTATACATAATCCATTTAAAAAATGCATCAAGTAATACAACTTCTCACCCTGTGCGTATTTGCTGGAAGCACATGTGCAGTATTCTATATTCCCGGCTCGGTGGTCAGCTACCCGAAAATGGGCAAACGGACCTACTACACCAATGCCACGGGTAGCAGGTACCCGCTGATCGGTCGCCGATCCTCCTCCATCGGGGCGGAGCAAGGAGGTCAAGGTCAAAGTTCGAATACGGAGGCGGCAGTAGCTGGGCTGTGGTGGAGAACGGAGATGAATACAACAAACGAGGAGTCTTCACACAGGTTGGTCTCCTTGTCTTTACTATCGCCCTTATTTTTTTGGTAATAAACGTGAATACAGTGTTGCTTCTTACCTGAATCTGAATCGGAATGCTGTGCGACTATGTGGTCTAGTGGTATGACACTCGCTTTTGGATTGGAAGGTCCTGTGTTTTAGCCTGAATCTGAATCGGAATGCTGTGCGACTATGTGGTCTAGTGGTATGACACTCGCTTTTGGAGTGGAAGGTCCTGGGTTTTAGCCTGAATCTGAATCAGAATGCTGTGCGACTATGTGGTCTAGTGGTATGACACTCGCTTTTGGATTGGAAGGTCCTGTGTTTTAGCCTCGCTCGGCGCATAGTCGAGTCCTTAGAAAAGGCTCTTTGCTCACATTCTCTCAACCGCACTCAGGTGTAAAATGAGTACCTGGCCGTAAACAGCGTTGTCTCTGTCCGAAAAAAATTGGAATTTAGCCTAGCAGGAGTCATGTCTCGTTCTACATGTTACGTGTTGCTGTTGGTCAGGGACTCTTTGTAAAGCGCTTTGAGCTTTTTTTTAGTGGATATTGCTCTATATAAAAGCTCAAGTTTGTTTTGTTTTTTTAATCTGAATGTTACAAGAAAATCCATTCAATAGATAGTATGCAGATGACGTCACTCAGGCCTTTGTTATGGTTTTTGCCATCCGCGTTTGTGAGTTGTTCTCACTAAACTGTATTAACCAGACTTTAAAAGTTCATGGTTACACAGAGTTTGTGTGTTGGTCCGTTATACTTCCGGATGGCAATGTTGTGAACTCCTTGGCCAAGCGCATTCTATCTATAGGGCACTTAAAGAACCATTCCTCTCGGGCAGTCATCTTAATGTCAACAATGGCAACGATTGGTAAACATAGCAAACTACACAGACTTTACTATCTACGGTATATGTCTAAATAAAATACCCACTGTTCCACTGCTTGATCAAGAGAACTAACTATGTCCGTTATACTTCCGGGTGGCAATGTTGTGAGCTTCTTAGCGAATCGCATACTATCTATAGACAGAATGAAGTAGACCTCACTCAGCTCTTTGTTATTGTTTATAGACCTCCAGTTGGGTGATTAGTTTTCACTTAAATGTATCAATCAGACTATTTTCTGTGAGTGTGTGTGTGTGTGTGTTTGAATGTGTGTTGGTACCTTTCATCTGGCAGGCAGATGTTGTGAGTATTTTACTCAAACGCACAGCATCTATACAAATTATCATATCTTTGTCGTCAGAATGATTTCCTGCACCTATTAATGCTATGCGTTAAGGCAAAACTATGTGTAACCTTTAACGTTTATAGTCTGATTGGTATAATTCAGTGAAAACTAATCACTAACAGGTTGCATAAGAATAAAAAACAAAGTGCTGAACGGTGTCAAAATCGTTCCTTCTCTACAAGATCAAGGCCTTTAACAGCTTATTTAGCATCATTCGGTCTCCTTCTCTCTCTCTCTCTCTCTCTCTCTCTCTCTCTCTCTCTCTCTCTCTCTATTTCTCTCTCTCACACACACACACACACACACACACATACACTCTCACTCTCCCTCTCTCTCCTCTCTCTCTCTCTCTCTCCCTCTCTCTCTCTCTCACACACACACACACACACACACACACACTCACTTCATCTCTCTCCATCTGTCTATCAATAGATAGTTCTTAGATGACGTCACTCAGGTCTTTGTTATTGTTTTTTGCCATCCGCGTTCATGAGTAATGCTCACTGAACTGTATTAACCCGACTATAAACGTTCATGGATATACACAGTTTTGTGTGTTGGTCCGTCATACTTCCGGATGGCAATGTTATGAGCTTCTAAGCCAAGTGCATACTATCTATATATCTATCTGTCTATCTATATGTCTACGTGTTTGTGGGGGGGGGGGGGAGATATATATAGTTCCACTCAATACGTTCTCCTTTTATCGTGATGACTTCGACACTACAAATGAAGGTAAAAAGAATAAGCATTATATAATATGAGGTGCGTTAATGCCTTTGAATTTTATCAACAAAATTCTTGAAGACATTTTATTAATCAATACGATTCAATAGTCTAATGTCACGCCGCCCGGCAACGGCGGCCATTTTGGTTCTAAACAAAGAAAATCATTTATTTTTATTTTTCATGCTGGCTAGAACTTTTCATATGCCTTGTGATCAGAATGTGTAAAAGTCTAAACATGATCAAATTTATGTGTTTTTTTTTCCCTCTGGATACCCTTTATACTCGCCGGAGAAATATTTCATACGGGCGTCCGCCATTGTTCCGATAGTTTAGAGCCAGTGTTACTAAGTTACCATGCGTCATTAGGAAGGAAGTGACGTTACGACTGTTGAAGAGTATTGCTTTCTTTCTATTGAGTGACTGCATTATCTACCAAATTCAGTCCCTTAGCTTGTGGACAAAGAAAATTACAATGGCCTCTCCACGCGGGACTGACGGATATCTCGATGTTTAGGCTTGGTTATAAAGTGATTTGTGAGTTTTATTCACTCGTAGAAATCATCGAGCCCTAAAAAAAGTGTTTACATGTGAGATGTCCTCTTAAATCATTCACTGTGTTGGTTACAACTAAGAGACAGAATCTATGAGACCATGCCATGTGTTTAGCGCACGTCAAGTGTTTAAAGATGTGCACCTTTGTGGTCTTGTGGTATGGCGCTTGCCTTCGGACCTGAAGCTCTCTGTTCGAGTCCCATTGTGAGAGGTAGTAAGTTGGGATCTTGGACAAGACCCTTTACTCAAATCCTCTCGTTGTACTGAGGTGTAAAATGGGTATCTGGCTGGTTACAGCGTTATCTCTGTCAAAAATAAAATTGTAATAACGCCAGTCACAAAATGTATGTGTTACTGTTGGCTTGGATTCCTTGTAGATTGCTTTGATCATAGATATAGGATTTAACGCTTAATAAAAGCTTAAATTTGTTTGTCTATTTGTTCGTTTGCTTTTCAAATCTGCAAAATGCTCTATAGAAATGCTCATAATTTTATCCACGTAATCCCAATCATGGTCAAATGGGTTTGTAGTCAAGAACAACTCTTGGTTGTACGTAGCTACGTGGCTCAGCCGCACGGTGTCTAGTCTTGTTGCAATGTTATGCGTGATCCCGCTCTAAGTGGCGCATAGTTGAGTCCTTGGAAAAGGCTATTTTCCGGTCTAAGTTATAAAATGAGTACCTGGCCGTTAACAACATTGTCTCTGTTGAAAAAAAAAATATTACTATCGCCCATCCGGCGTCATGTATCGTCCTTTTGTGTTGTTGTTGGCTAGGGGATCCTTGTAAAGCGCTCTGAGCACCTTTAGTTGATAATGCCCAATATAAATGTTCCAATTATTGTTTTAACGCTTAACGAGATTTTAAAGCTACTTCGTCATATTATTGATGCTGTGCGTTTATACCAAAAAAAATTACATTTTCCCAGTCGGATATAACGTGTCAAAAAACTGAGCATAACCCACGGAGATTTTTGGTTTAACATTTAACGTTTTAGTCTGATTAATTCAAATTAATTTAGTGAAATGTTGGTTCCAATTTCATAACTTCTTGAGCATCTCTAAGTCATTAAAACTTAATGATTATGCCAGTTGATGCATAATATTAAGGATTTTGAAGTGTTATTTAATCCTCGTGAAGGTAACTTGTTGATTTTTAAAGTTAACGATAGCGACTAGATACAAGTTTCATCTCCTAATAAGTACGTTTTTTAAATTGAGCTTTTATATAGCGCAATAGCCACTAGAAGTGCTCCAAGCGCTTTACAGGGGGTCCCTGGCCAAAAGCAACAGTTAACATTTAGGACGGAACACGACGCCTGTTACGCGATATTACATTTTTTTCGGACAGAGACAACGCTGTTAACGGCCTGGTAGTCATTGTACACCTGAGTACGATGAGAGAATGTGAGTAAAGAGCCTTTTCCAAGGACTCAACTATGCGCCGAGCGAGGCTTGAACCCAGAACCTTCCGATCCGAAAACTAGTATCTTACCACGAGACCACATAGGCTCACAAGAAGGCAGGTCTACTTCTATCAGCCTATATTTTATTTCTGAGTTGCTTTTGTCTTAGAGTGTGATTCTTGGTTTTGCCCTGGCCCTTGCCGGAGTCCTTGGTTAGGAGTAAACAGTTAAATTATTATTGTTAGTTTTAAGAGGTGATATATTTTTTCTTGTAAATCTTCTCTTTGTTATGAGCTGATCGTATTATTTTTATTTTGAACATATCTTGAGTGTATTCTTCTTAGTGGGATTCTGTGCTGGTGTTTGGATGAGACTTTTTGGTGATCACAAACTAAGTAAAATGATCGTATGCTCTTGAAATCTATATCTCTTCCCTATTTGAAACAATTCACCTTTGTCTTATTATTTCTTGGGTGCTTTAATTGTAATTCTATAACTTTTTGACTGCCCCAGTTTCTTCCTTTTTACTGGCGCTGATATGACCTAAACGTGTTGAAATCGCTGGAAAACAAAACCAGCGTGGCTCTTTGCTTCGTACCCGAAAGGTACCAAGTTCGATCATCCGCCGCTGCGCTGTGTGGCCTTGAGCAAGTCACCTCATCCTAGCTCAATTTGTGGTGCTTCACTGCGCCTGACGCCTGAGTTATTCCATCTCTTCCCTTGGAATAGACCCTAGAGACAAATTTCCCCGATGGGATGAATAAAGGGAATTTCTAAAAAATTTATAAATCCTTAAAAACATAAAACATTATTTTAATTTATTTCTTTCCCTAAATACAGGGTCCCCACAGAAGCTATCCAAGAGTCGGAAGATCAGGAAGTTCCAGCGAAAACTCCGACTCAAGTGAGAAAATCAGGAGCGAGATCCTTAAGGGCCTTGCTGAACGGCTAAACCGAAACGTTATGGATGTGCTTGGAAGCAGCGATATCAGTAATTTGTTTGGGGGACAACGAGGATCGCAATCAGGGGAGAGCATCCAATCATTGAAAGGACTTCAACTTCCACAATTCTTGTTCTTGGTCTTTGACGAAGATGGTAAGATTATTATTATTATTATTATTATCATTATTATTATTATTATTATTATTATTATTATTATTATTATTATTATTATTATTATTATTATTACTATTATTATATTACTAGTAGTAGTAGTAGTAGTAGTAGTAGTAGTAGTAGTAGTAGTAGTAGTAGTAGTAGTAGTAGTAGTAGTATCATTATTAGTATTATTGTTATATAATTATCATTATTATCACATTATCAATATCATCATCATTATCATTATTAGCGTTATCATCATAATCTTAATCATCATTATTACTTCATCAACAACGACCCTCCTTCTCATCTCCCTAAATAATTAGGCACAATCTCTTTTTTTACTAATACACATATTATCAACAATAAACAAACAAACAGACATGAGTTTTTATAAAGGGTAATATCTACTAAATGCTTTGAACTGGTTTACAAGGGATATCAATCAATCGCAATGTTGGGGCGCTATAACACCTCTCTCACCCTCTCTCTCTTTTCCATCTCCCTCTCTCTCTCTCTCTCTATATATATATATATATATATATATATATATATATATATATATAAGAGAGAGAGAGAGAGAGAGAGAGAGAGAGAGAGAGAGGGAGATGGAAAGAGAGAGAGGGTGAGAGAGGGTGAGAGAGGGAGAGAGAAAGATGGAGAGAGAGAGATGGAGAAATAGAGAAAGAGGTAAAGAGAGAATGATGGAGAGAGAGAGAGAGAGATGAAGAAAGGGATAGATAGAAAAAAAGAGAAAGAGATAGATAGAGAGAAAGATACAGATAGAGATAGAGAGAGAGAGATAAAGAAAGGGAGAGATAGAGAGAGAAATAAAGAGAGAGAGAGAGATAGTGATACAAATAGATAGAGTGAGAGAGAGAGAGAGAGAGAGAGAGAAGGGAAAGATGGAGAGATAGATGGCGAAAGAGAGAAAGAGAGAAATAAAGAAAGATAGATAGAGAAAGAGAGAGATAGAGAGAGGGGATATAGAAAGAGGGAGATATATAGAGAGAGGAGGATATATATAAATATATATATATATATATATATATATATATATATATATATATATATAGAGAGAGAGAGAGAGAGAGAGAGAGGTAGAGAGAGGGGGATATATATATATATATATATATATATATATATATATATATGAGAGAGAGAGAGAGAGAGAGAGAGAGAGAGAGAGAGAGAGAAACTCTGTTGCAGGCATATACTCTTTATTACACCTGATGCTGTTTAGAACAGTAGAGATCCTTTCCCAAAGACTCAACTTCGCTCCTCTCACACGGATAAACAAACCCTTGACTTCCAATCCAAGCAAATTTAGTCCATATTTTTGCAACTTCCATACTGATTATATACGCAGCATTTGTGGCCATCGGATCGAAAGGTCATAGGCTCGAGTCCCGTTTTGGGCGGCGCATAGTTGAGTTCTTGGAAATGGCTCTTTATTCAGTTTCACTCACCGTACTCATGTGTAAAAAGGGAGTGCCTGGTCAAAAACGCGTTGTCCCTATCGGTTACCATTTGATATTGCCTACCAGGTTTCATGTCTCATCCTACACGTTAAGTCTTGATGTCGACTTTGAGCATATTTAGAGTGTAGTACTCTATACTAATGCTCAAGTGTGTAACTTACCTTTGTACCTCTTTACAGCCAGAATCGATGAAAGCAGTCGAGGCATTGCAGTCGATTAAGTATGAAACGAAAGGCCCCAAACAAAATCGAGTCATCTTTTTATTATTATTATCATCATTACTATTATTATTATTATTATTATTATTATTATTATTATTATTATTATTATTATTATTATTATTACTATCATCATCATCATTATTATTATTATTATTATTATTATATTATTGTTATTATTATTATTATTATTATTATTATTATTATTATTGTTTTTATTATTATTATTATTATTATTATTATTATTATTATTATTATTATTATTATTATTATTATTATTATTATTATTATTATTATTCTCTTTTCAGGCGACAGCCAGTTGAGTAAAGCTGAATTCACCTCTGGGTTGGCAAAAGTCTTAGAGCAAAACCTTCTCTGTTGATGTTATGGTGGTGGCCGTGGCTAAGATCTCGTTTAACTATGATAATTACATTAATATTATTTATACAAAAAGATGGATAACGCTATCATGTTTAAACCCATAATACTTATCATTAAGTTATCAATTATTATAATATATTATGAGATTATACAAGAATAAATTGTTGTTAACACGGCACTATGCTTAGAGATAATATGAGATGTTTACAACATATTTTCTACGAAAGATACTTTTCGCTGAATGCTTGTTAATCTTTTTAGAGCTGTGCTATCTCAGATTGAATAATACTATGTAACATTTCTTTTCTTTTTTGATTTATATATAGTCAAAGAATATTGCCGTTTTTGACTGGTGGACAAGGCGTGGTTTTTATATATCAAGTCATCGATGATTTCAAAACTGCCTAAGATTTGATGGCGTAGACTGCAAGTGAATATTTAGATTTACCATAGGACGCAAGAATATTAATAAACATTGCTCGTTGACGACAAAGGTATAATATTATATAAGTTGCATGTGAACAAAATGTCTACCTTGGAGATTTTGAACCTTGAAATGCTTGTTTTAGATATTGTTGTTATTACTATAAATATCATAAAGTAAGACCGTGTTCACTGGGAACGAGGCTTTAGAAAAAGCATTCATAGACCATATTATCAGGTAATATGATGCCGTATGCGACTATTTTTAGATATGCTAGGATGGAATTCCAATTGATATTTAAGTTTTAAGGTTTGATTGATAACAGTTTTTATCAATTTGTTGTTATTATTCATTAAAGTTTACAGTACCTTTGCTATAAATCGCTACCTTCATCCCCATTCGCATCATCATCATCACCAAAATTATCATTCTTATCATCACCATTACCATTATCATCCTCATCGTCACCATTAACTCTGTCACCGACGCAAATATCATCATTATTGTTTTCATCATCAATCTATCATTTTTGCCATCACTCGACATTATAAGATATTTTATTCTTGATTTGACTTTAATTTTTTAATATAATTTTTACTACTAGATAATCTTTCTTTTCGAATTCCTCGCATCAGAATATCAACATACATATTTTACGTATTTTTTATTAATTTGTAACAACTAGAGTAATTACAGTTATAAAAAGATTAAAGTGCCCAGATTCAAAGACTAATTTTCATATATTATTTTAGATTAAAGCAGAACACAAATTTATTGTTATCAATAAAATATAAGAAGACGTAATTGTCTAAATATTATGAAGCCCAGAGAAATGTCTAATAATAAAAGTCTGCCCAATCTGAAATGGTCTTTCTGTTTTGTTTTGTTGGGATTTTTTGTGTGTGTGTGTGTGGGGGGGGGGGGCGGGCATAATTTCTGTTTTAGTCGTCGCAGTAAGGCGGCTTGCGCACCTTGTTTGATCTGGAGGGTTATGATATTATTACATGAAGTGCATACGTCCTCCTGACCTGTCAGGTTCACCGTGCTGGGCAAGGCCGAATGTTAGAACCAGACCCCCGCATACCCCCGTATTTGCAGATCTGATAACCCAAATTGTCATGGGCTCATTTTTGTAATGGGAATATGTACTCTCAAACCAACGCAAAATATTGTTTTTAAGGACATTGATTAATCAAGCCCAGACTTGTGTTCGGTTATCAGACCTTCAAATATGTGCATATCGCTCGGCCCAGACCAATTTGGGCGCAAAGATCAGAGGAGACCCAACAGTCACGGAAGCAGCTGATCTAGAAGAAGGACACTTCAGCCACAGACCATGGGTGGTTAGGACCCAACAGTCACGGAAGCAGCTGATCTAGAAGAAGGACACTTCAGCCACAGACCATGGGTGGTTAGGACTCAACAGGCTCGATGGCAGCTTATAATTTAGGAGTGACCTTCCAAAATTAATCGTGGCCTCCAGTTTGGGGGTTGAAGTTTGGGGCCGACAACCCATTCCGTCAATATAACAATTATCGTTACAGAACTCATAGCCACCGGTGGCAGCTTATAATCTAGGAGTGAACCTCCAAAATCAATCTTGGCCTCCACGACTTTGTTTGTCACCTCCTCGTCATCCCTGTTGATACGTCCAGAGTTTAGTTCCGCTATGATAGTGCGTCTATGTGGTCTTGTGGTATGACACTGCTTTCGGATCGGAAGATCCTGGGTTCAAGCCTCGCTCGGTGCATAGTTGAGTCCTTGGAAAAGTCTCTTTACTCGCATTATCTCACCGTGCTCAGGTGTAAAATGTTACAGTCTTGTCTCTATCCGAAAAAAAAATTGTAATATCGCCTAACAGGCGTCATGTCCCGTCCTACATGTTAAATGTTGCTGTTGGCCATTGACCCCTTGTTAAATCGCTTTGAGCACGTATAGTGGATATTGCGCTATATAAAAAAATCTCAAAAAAGCTCAAAAGCTCAATGGTTGATACGTCCCGAGTTTAGTTCCCGCTATGAGCTTTCTAACATTCTCTAACCGTAACCAAGTATATAATGAGTACTTCGCGGGTAAGGGCGTTGTCTCTCCCATGAATAAAAAAAAAACATGTAATTGTTCCTCATAAGCGCCAGGACTCTTCTACATGAACATATCAAATTGATAAATTAAGGAGCAGGCACTGGTGTAAGACGAAATTGTCAAAAGTGTGTATGAAACAGTGCCATCGCTCGACAAAACAAGAAAGATATATCCAAAAAAAAAAGAAAATCCCCCAAAATCAGTCTTCTTCGATAGGTTATGTCAACTTATGATTCAATATGTAACCTATTTATTGTTTATTGATTGCACGAAGGACTGTTCACACAATTCCAAGGAGTTTTGAACCGCAAGAGAGGAAGATGTCACGAATTACGGTTTAAATCTTGCTGTTGCATTTGGACCCTTTGTAAGAGCTTTGAGCACGTGTAGTGGATATTTCGCTACATAGATGCTCAAGTCTTTATCATATAATTCAATAGAAGGAAAGAGAGAGTTAACGCATTATCTATAAATATAATGAAGTTGATGTCACTCGAGTCTTTGTTATTGTATTTTGCCATCCGCGTTTACGAGTAATTCTCACTGAACTGTATTATCCAGACTATAAAAGTTCATGGTTACACAGATTTGTGTGTGTTGGTCCGTTATACTTCCGGATTTTAATACGCGCTTCTCCTATTACTGTTGGAGTAGGTGGGAGGTGTCCTGATAGCTCCATTGGTAGAGCACTGGCCTCACAAGCAAAGGGACCAAGTTTAATTCCAAGTGCAGTCGAATTTGTTTTTTCTGACCCCTCCCTCCCCCACCCCCCCCCCCCCCCAACTCCTATCCACCCAGCAGTGATTGGGTAGTTGGCTCTGTAAAATCTGGCGGAAAGTACTTTGCGATAACTCTAGCGTCCAATCCCAAGGATAACAATCAATGAATATCGTCGATTCCACGGGATAAACTCCGGCTCCATGGGCCTAATGGCTCTGAAGGACTATCATAATAATTTGATAAGGAATAACATCCTTGAGGTTATTGCAGGGGCAAGCTATAAGTAAAAGTATTCTTGAACTCTCGTGTTTGACCTTTTGAACTCGTCTCCATATCGAAACAAGGTTTCCTCTGGCATTTTACTCTGTATAGATAGTATGCGCTTGGCTAAAAAGCTCATAACATTGCCACTCGGAAGTATAACGGACCAACACACAAAACTGTGTGTATCCATGAACGTTTATAGTCGGATTAATACAGTTCGGTGAGCATTACTCATAAACGCGGATGGCAAAAAACAATAACAAAGACCTGAGTGACGTCATCTTCCTACTATCTATACAATGACAAAAATGTCTATTATTAGGCGTTGATTGATCTGAAAAGTGGCACAAGGACACGTTCATAAGACAGATGATATCAACGTTACGAAATTATGATCCTTTGATGAAGGTTAAAAGTAAGCAAAGAAATGTGAATGCATTTTGATTAAATCTGACATATTATGCCATCAACCAGAATATCGCTTTCAACTCGGTTGCCAATTTCACGTTTTTCACACCAAATTTCAAAAATTATAATTGAGATATTAGGCAGGAAGCAGCCACCTGGTGTAAGATATAGATCTGAAAAACTGTGTATCGAACAAATAGTGACAGACAAAACAAGAAAAAGAAATACATGAAAAAAGAGCAGGAAGTCAAAGAAGACATATTTGCGATGGGTTTGTTTTTTGTTTTTTTTTTTTTTGTTTGTTTGTTTTTTGTTTTGTGTTGTTTTTGTTTTTGTTTTTGTTTTTGTTTGTTTGTTTTGTTTTTTGTTTTGTGTTGTTTTTGTTTTTGTTTTTTTTTTTGTTTGTTTGTTTGTTTTTTGTTTTGTGTTGTTTTGTTTTTGTTTTTGTTTTTTTTTGGGGGGGGGGTATTTTGTTTAAAAAAATTTTGGGGGGGTTCTTTTTTTTGTTGTTGCTTTTTTGGCGGTTTTTTGTTTTGTTTTTCTTTTTGTATTTTTCTTTCTTGCTTTGTCTGGTACTGTTTCATACACACTTTTTCACATCTTTTTCTTCAAAAAGTTAGTTCGTATTCATTCACTCCGTTAGCCGTGTATAAATGCGATTTGACATTTTGGCAGTTTTCTCAAACTAGTGGCAATTTGTCATTTAGTTACAGATTTATAAGAATACAATATTTTAAAGAACATACATAACATAATATATTGACATAATACACACACGCACATACACACTAGTAACATCGTAGTTATCGTCACCATCATCGTCATCAACATCATCATCATCTCTCCCCGTACTCAGGTGTAAAATGAGTAGCTGGCCGTTAACAGCATTGTCTCCGTATGAAAAAATGTAACATCGCCTGACAGGCGTCATGTCTCGTCCTACATGTTAAGTGTTGCTGTTCAATAGGCACCTCCTTAAAGCGCTATATTAATCTCAAGTTTCTGTAGTTTGATACAATAGATTTTGGGGCGGTTGCCTTGTCCTTAATGTGTAGTAAAATAAAGTGAGTAAAAATGACTCTTATAAAAAATGCTAAAACGGCCAGGTACTCATTTTACACCTGAGTACGGTGAGAGAATGTGAGTAAAGAGCATTCTCCAAGGACTCAACTATGCGCCGAGCGAGGCTCGAACCCAGGACCTTCCGATCCGAAAGTGAGTGTCATAGCACTAGACCACATAGCCGCCATAGTTAAAAGAACACTGGTTGGTCATTGGTAGATCTTCTCATCTCTAAAGTATAAACAAAAGACTATATTATCCTTTCAAGAGATGTGCTTTATGACGCTCGACTTGAACATAAAAACGATAAGAACAATCGTTAGGCGAATTCATATCACCACGATAAAGAGAAGATTCCATAAACATTCAAAATCGAGAAAACACACTATGTGTATATATATGTATTATATATATGTATATATATAAAGAATTCAGAAGTGCAACGCCGCAAATTGAGCTAGGACGAGGTGACTTGCTCAAGACCACACAGCGCAGCGGCGGGTGATCGAACTCGGTACCTTTCGGATACGAGGCAAAGACCGCACCGCTGAGCCACGCTGCCCCACATATAATGGAATGGGAGGGGGGAAATAGAGTAAATAAAAAAATAAAAAATGAAAGAGGAATTAAATGAAAGATACGGTAGAAACTGTGATGGAGGAAGATAAAGAGAAAGAGAGGGAGGGGGAGATAGAGGGAGAGAAAGAGGAGAGATGGGGGAGAAGAGAGTTAGAGAGAATAGAATGAGAATTTGGATAGAGAGAGAAAGAGAGAGATGGAGTGATAAAGAGAGAGAAGAAACAAAAGAGAGAAGGGGAGAAAGATAGAGAGAGGGGGGGGGGGACAAGAAGAGAGAGGGGGAGAGAAAGAAAGAGAAAGAGAGAGGGGGGAAGGAAGAGGGAGGGGAGAGAAAGCGAGAGACAGGGAGAGAAAGAGAGAGAGGGAGAGAGAGAGAGAAAGCAAAGAAATAGAGAGAGAAAGAGAAAAAGATAGAGAGACAGAGAACGGAATTGAATATGAGAGGGAAATAATAATATAGTAAATAAGAAAAAGAAAGAGGAAATTTTAAAATGTGATTATAAGAGAGACAGACGAAAGATGTGGGAAAAAAAACCGATGGAGATGGGAGGAGGAAGAGAGATATA
>NC_088371.1:16089291-16094291 GCF_034508935.2 Berghia stephanieae
TTGTTGTTGTTGTTGTTTTTATAGCTGTTGTTGTGGTTGTTGTTGTTGTTGTTGTTGTTGTTGTTGTTGTTGTAAGTCCTTTGAGAGCCCTCATACCATGGAGCCGGAGTTTATCCAGGTTTATTTCGCGTGAAACGGAAATAGTAATCATTATCATTATTATTATTATCATTATTATTATTATTATTATTATTATTATTATTATTATTATTATTATTATTATTATTATTATTATTATTGTTATTATTATTATTATTATTATTATCACCATCATCATCTCATTATTGTCATTTTTATGATTATTATGAACATTATTTTTATTAATTTTACTATTACTATCAGTTTCAATGGTATATATGTGTTTGTGTGTGTGTGTGTGTGTTTGTGTGCGTGCGCGTGTGTATGTATGTTGGAATGTGTGTGTGTGTGTGTGTGCGTAAGCCTATATTTGCGTATATAGATGCCTTTGTTTTTTTTTTTTTTTTTGTAGGAGGTGGTCATTAATTGTGGTTATTACTAGAACCAAATCGACAAAATCGGATTATTGATATAAATAAAGAGATGGCACGCTGGTCAGGAGTGGTACTATTGACGTGTGCATGTAAATCTGGACTAATACGTTTAATAATGTGTTTCCATAAGTCTACCGTACAGGATAGCTCAGTTGGTAGAGCACTCGATTCACACGCAAAGGGACCGAGATCGATCTCGGGTGCAATCGAGATTTTTATCTGACCCCCCCCCCCCCCCTCGTCCACCCAGCAGTGATTGGTAAGCTGGGTCTGTTAGATCTGGCGGAAAGGTCTTTGCGTCCTATCCAAAGGATAACAATCAATTTCTATTGTCCGTTTCACACTATAGAAACTGGGATAAAGGCTCTGAACGACTACTTTTTTTTTTACTTACACAAATAGATCGACTTACATGACAAAATTATGATTTTATTAAGCAGTACTCCTAGGATAAAACTGCTTGCACCATCCCTTCTCATACCCAGTATCTAAAAGGTACGCAGTTGTTAACAACGCCACTGTCACATTTTCTCATTCGTCTGTAAGTATTTCATCTATCCTGTTTCGTTGATAAAGGGGAAACCCGAAACGTCCATGTTATCTTTTTTTCGTAAATTAAATTAAAGCTTACATTCAATTTCACATTGTTATTTATTATTTGAGCTTTTTTATTTGAGCTTTTTTTTATATGGCGCAATATCCACTAAACGTGCTCAAAGCGCTTTACAAGGGGTCCCTGGTCAACAGCACCACATAACATGTAGGACGAGACATGACGCCTGTCAGGCGATATTACAAATTTTTGGGACAGAGACAACGCTGTTAACGGCCAGGTACTCATTTCACACCTGAGTACGGTGAGAGAATGTGAGTAAAGAGCCTTCTCCAAGAACTCAACTATGTGTCGAGCGAGGGTCGAACCCAGGACCTTCCGATCCAAAAGCGAGTGTCATACCACTAGACCACATAGCCGCACAATTATTTCTTCGAGCTTCGAGCAGCAACATTTACATCAACGTACCTACATGGAGAAGTGGACGCCGCAGAAAATACGTTTTCCGTTGCTTCGGGATTTAAACATTGTTGACGGGTCCATTGGCAAGACGTGGATTGAATGATGTGATGGCATTGAATTTGAATGCCTCCAAGCATAAATCCGAGCCAATCTTGGTGAAAATAGCCAGAACAACATTTAAAGCATTCAATTCCTTTATCGTTCTGCATCAAATCCTTACATTCATAGCATTCGGATTTACTCGACTTCCGTTTCCCGGATGCCCGTTTGCTTTTTACCTTTGAAAGCATTTTAATAAGTAGAAATATGAAAACGCGAGATGGTTAAACTGAAAATGAAGAAGTGTCTGATTCAAATATTTTACACGTTGGAAAATACAATAATTCGTGGATTTACGTTTTCATTCAAGTTGAGGAGTTTTAAAAAATTACTTTAAATACGTCTTGTTTAACTCACTCGATCCTAGAGAATTTTTTTACTTTTCATAATTGGAAAAAATGTATTTAAAAAGAGCATGTGGTTAGATAGATTTATTCAACTACCATAAACATGTAAAAATGAAGAACATTAGCTTTGATACTACATCTATAATTTGTCTCAGAAAAAATGTAATAAATAGGCATGGGGTAAGAGTAACCCGCGTAAACAACGGATATAGTCGGTGTTAGGGTTGAATGAGTTAATAAAGTTAACCTCCATCTTCTGGAATGGAAACACTAATCAATAAAAGACGTTTTCAAAATACTTAAACGATATTTTATTTTTATTCAACGATAGTGAAATTTAACGTTTGATAATCGTCATAAATCATAAACTTGATTTCATTAAGCTTTTGGTACTATATTTGTTATTCGGAATATACGATTCTTTCACTTTGGTCTTCTTAAATTTATCGTGCCAAATAACACTACGAGCTTGCGAGTATGTGTTATTGTAGATAAAAATATATCGAGTTTAATAAGTAAAAAGAAATGAACGAATAAGTTTTTCCACCCTTCCAAGTAACATTCTAAGATATTTCGTGACCAATTATTGTGTGATTGGAATATACTTTGATTCGCCATAATCTGCTTGAATGACAATCTGACCCAAAAAAGGAAAAACGTTGGATTTGTATTCATGCGCACCAAAAAAAAAGATATTTTTAATTGTCAATCAGCTCTCTTTGACACCTTAGTTTAAACCAATAAAATGAGCGAAATATTCTGTAATCGTTGAATGACATCTTTATTGAACGCGTTCAAAGCATTATTCAACAATTACGTATTCGCGGAGAAATGATATGATTTTCCAATGGGAGGTATAGAATAATACTAGAATTTAGATAGCAAAAAAAAAATTATAAAAAATGAAAGATCATATTTCCTATCATTTTCATTCTAAATTCACTTTTAAGGATTCCATTCATCCCGACGGGGGTCCCGATAGCTCAGTTGGTAGAGCACTAATCGCTTCACACGCAAAGAGACTTAGATCGATCCCGGATGCAGTCGGAATTTTTTACTGACCCCCCCCCCCTACCCTTGTCCACGCAGTAGTGATTGGGTAGCTGGATCTGTTAGATCTGGCGGTCAGTACTTTGCGATTCAAAGGATAGCAATCAATTGCTATTGTCCCATTTCACGCTACAGAAACCGGGATAACCCACAGCTCTATGGGCCCATTGGTCTACTCTTTCATGTTTGATGCTATAACATCCATTTTCAGCATCTAACATCATCCCGATATAACAACTCCAGCAAACATGAAACTTGCAGTTAATTTCTATGCTTGTAATAGGCTTCAACGGTCGTGACGTCACTTCCCTCCTAATGACGCATAGTAACTTAGTAACTGGTTCAAAACTATCGGAACAATGGCGGACGCCCTTATGAAATACTTCTCCGACGAACATAAAAGAGTATCCAGAGGAGAAAAACATTATAAATCTGATCATGTTTTGACTTTTATACATTCCGATCACATGGCATGTGAAAAAGTTCTAGCCAGCATGAAGAATAAAATGTACCGATTCTCTTAGTTTAGAATCAAGCTGCTCGTTGCTGGGGGGGGGGGGGGGGGCGTGGCGTCAGACTATCGAATGCTATTGAGAGTAAGTACAATTTTTAAAAACTCATTACAACTCAAACTGCGCATTTCTAACATTTTGGTTTTGATTCACTTTTGAGGAACTGACCTTAACTTTCCGTTTTGAGACGGCGGGTCACCTATTTTCTTCACTAAACTTTTAATTTTAATATTTTACCAATTAACTGCCGTGTTTTGGAAAATCATATGTTGATAAATTTGGCCAGAAAACTCGATCTTCAAAATTATTGATCGACTTAAATGACCCTCATCTTCGCGAAGAATTATCATTGTGATCAGTTTATCATCAAGGGTCAATATCTATTTTTAGTTGTTTTTTTTTTTTTAATCCGGATACTTTTGTTTTGTGTTTGTTTTGGGGTTTTGTGTTGTTTTTGTTTTTTGTTTTTGTTTTTTGTTTTTTGGAGGTTTTTTGGGGTTTTTTTGGGGTTTTTTTTTTTTTTTGGGTTTTTTTTTTTTTTTTTTTTTTTGGGGGGGGGTTTTTTCTTTGTTTGTTTTTGTTTTGTTTTTTTTGGTTTGTTTTTTTTTTGGGGGGGGTGTTTTGTGTTTTTTAACAAAAGATCATAGGGACTTCGGATAATGTTACTCAGTAAAATCGGTTTTTCCCCATTTACATAGGGGTATAATATTATCGTTTGAAGCGGCAGATCAAAAATGATGAAAAGCCGATTTTCCATTGTCTGCCATCAGTATTATAACATAAAGTCAAAATGATAAAAAGCCGGTTTTTCATTGTCGGCCATCAGTATTATAGCATAAAGTCATCCATTATATTCAGCTCTTTGTCATATATCATCATAGTCATAGATCTGTTGCAGTCGTTGGCGTATGTGCTTATAATATATCTAATTTAAACCACCATTTAAAATAACTCTACATGCCTCATCCACCCACGTTAGGTTTTACTCATATATAATAATGTGTAGGCTAGGACTATTCGTATGCAAGTACAACTAATAACCTCATAGCATTGTTCGTGCGTAGATGCTCACTGATAAACATTTTATTTTGCGTACTATTTTCCTTTCCTCTGCATTGTATCTGGCATCCTTATCCTGGTTATAGGGATATTCGGATCAGAAGTTAGAATAAAAATAATAACAATTTATCATTAAAATTACCCTCTTTATTATTATTAATATTATTATTATTATTATTATTATTATTATTATTATTATTATTATTATTATTATTATTATTATTATTATTATTATTATTATTATTATTATTATAATTATTATTATTATTATCATCATTATTATTATTATTATTATTATTATTATTATTATTATTATTATTATTATTATTATTATCATTATTATTTCATTTTCCGATTTTGATAGATGCCTGCTGGGTGTAGTATAATGTTTGCATGAGTCTGAGGT
>NC_088371.1:16099291-16101791 GCF_034508935.2 Berghia stephanieae
CTGGGACTAAAGGGAGATGGATACCATTGAAAGTTGAAGCCGGATATGGGAGTTGAGTACCAGAGGAGAATGAACCTGACACTATAGAAGGTGGGCGCCAGTGGGGAGTGAACCTGGGATTCAGGGAATTGCACACCAATTGGGAGTTAACCTTGGACTGTGGGAGATGGATAACTGTGGGTATCCGAGCCGAACTATAGGAGTTGGGTGCCAGAGGAGAATGAACCTGACACTATAGAAGGTGGGCGCCAGTGGGAGTGAACCTGGGATTCAGGGAATTGCACACCAGTGGGGATTTAACCTGGGAATATGTAAAAAGGATATCAGTGGAAAATAAACCTGGTACTAAAGGGAGATGGATACCATTAAAATTTGAAGCTTGGTATGAGAGTTTGGTACCAGAGGAGAATGAACCTGACACTAAAGGAGGTGGGCGCCAGTGGGGAGTGAACCTGGGACTATGTAAAAAGGATATCAGTGGGAAATAAACCTGGGACTAAAGGGAGATGAATACCATTGAAAGTTGAAGCCGGATATGAGAGTTTGATACCAGAGGAGAATGAACCTGACACTATAGGAGGTGGGCGCCAGTGGGGAGTGAACCTGGGACTATGTAAAAAGGATATGAGTGGGAAATAAACCTGGGACTAAAGGGAGATGAATACCATTGAAAGTTGAAGCCGGATATGAGAGTTTGGTACCAGAGGAGAATGAACCTGACACTATAGGAGGTGGGCGCCAGTGGGGAGTGAACCTGGGACTATGTAAAAAGGATATCAGTAGGAAATAAATCTGGGACTAAAGGGAGGTGGATACCATTGGGAGTTAAAGCCGGATTTGGTAGTTGGGTACCAGAGGAGAGAGAAACCTGACACTATAGGAGGTGGGCGCCAGTGGGAGTGAACCTGGGACTATGTAAAAAGGATATGAGTGGGAAATAAACCTGGGACTAAAGGGAGATGAATACCATTGAAAGTTGAAGCCGGATATGAGAGTTGGTACCAGAGGAGAATGAACCTGACACTATAGGAGGTGGGCGCCAGTGGGGAGTGAACCTGGACTATGTAAAAAGGATATCAGTGGGAAATAAACCTGGGACTAAAGGGAGATGAATACCATTGAAAGTTGAAGCTGGATATGAGAGTTTGGTACCAGAGGAGAATGAATCTGACACTATAGGAGGTGGGCGCCAGTGGGGAGTGAACCTGGGACTATGTAAAAAGGATATGAGTGGGAAATAAACCTGGGACTAAAGGGAGAAGGATACCATTGAAAGTTGAAGCCGGATATGGGAGTTGAGTACCAGAGGAGAATGAACCTGACACTATAGGAGATGGGCGCCAGTGTGGAGTGAACCTGGGACTCAGGGAAGTGCACACCAATTTGGAGTTAACCTGGGACTGTGGGAGATGGATAACTGTGGGTATCCGAGCCAAACTATAGGAGTTGTCTACCAGAGGAGAATAAACCTGACACTATAAAAGGTGGGCGCCAGTGGGGAGTGAACCTGGGAGTCAGGGAATTGCACACCAGTGGGGAGTTAACCTGGGAATATGTATAAAGGATATCAGTAGGAAATAAATCTGGGACTAAAGGGAGATGGATACCATTGGGAGTTGAAGCCGGATTTATTTCCCACGGATATTCTTTTTTAGATATTCACAGGTTAACTCCCCACTGGTGTGCAATTCCCTGACTCCCAGGTTCACTCCCCACTGGCGCCCACCTTTTATAGTGTCAGGTTTATTCTCCTCTGGTAGCCAACTCCTATAGTTCGGCTCGGATACCCACAGTTATCCATCTCCCACAGTCCCAGGTTAACTCCAAATTGGTGTGCACTTCCCTGAGTCCCATGTTCACTCCACACTGGCGCCCATCTCCTATAGTGTCAGGTTCATTCTCCTCTGGTACTCAACTCCCATATCCGGCTTCAACTTTCAATGGTATCCTTCTCCCTTTAGTCCCAGGTTTATTTCCCACTCATATCCTTTTTACATAGTCCCAGGTTCACTCCCCACTGGCGCCCACCTCCTATAGTGTCAGGTTCATTCTCCTCTGGTACCAAACTCTCATATCCAGCTTCAACTTTCAATGGTATTCATCTCCCTTTAGTCCCAGGTTTATTTCCCACTGATATCCTTTTTACATAGTCCCAGGTTCACTCCCCACTGGCGCCCACCTCCTTTAGTGTCAGGTTCATTCTCCTCTGGTACCAAACTCTCATACCAAGCTTCAAATTTTAATGGTATCCATCCCCCTTTAGTACCAGGTTTATTTTCCACTGATATCCTTTTTACATATTCCCAGATTAAATCCCACTGGTGTGCAATTCCCTGAATCCCAGGTTCACTCCCCACTGGCGCCCACCTTTCTATAGTGTCAGGTTCATTCTCCTCTGGCACCCAACTCCTATAGTTCGGCTCGGATACCCACAGTTATCCATCTCCCACAGTCCAAGGTTAACTCCCAATTGGTGTGCAATTCCCTGAATCCCAGGTTC
>NC_088371.1:16106791-16114291 GCF_034508935.2 Berghia stephanieae
AACCTGGGACTATGTAAAAAGGATATGAGTGGGAAATAAACCTGGGACTAAAGGGAGAAGGATACCATTGAAAGTTGAAGCCGGATATGGGAGTTGAGTACCAGAGGAGAATGAACCTGACACTATAGGAGATGGGCGCCAGTGTGGAGTGAACCTGGGACTCAGGGAAGTGCACACCAATTTGGAGTTAACCTGGGACTGTGGGAGATGGATAACTGTGGGTATCCGAGCCGAACTATAGGAGTTGGCTACCAGAGGAGAATAAACCTGACACTATAAAAGGTGGGCGCCAGTGGGGAGTGAACCTGGGAGTCAGGGAATTGCACACCAGTGGGGATTTAACCTGGGAATATGTAAAAAGGATATCAGTGGAAAATAAACCTGGTACTAAAGGGAGATGGATACCATTAAAATTTGAAGCTTGGTGTGAGAGTTTGGTACCAGAGGAGAATGAACCTGACACTAAAGGAGGTGGGCGCCAGTGGGGAGTGAACCTGGGACTATGTAAAAAGGATATGAGTGGGAAATAAACCTGGGACTAAAGGGAGATGAATACCATTGAAAGTTGAAGCCGGATATGAGAGTTTGGTACCAGAGGAGAATGAACCTGACACTATAGGAGGTGGGCGCCAGTGGGAGTGAACCTGGGACTATGTAAAAAGGATATCAGTGGGAAATAAACCTGGGACTAAAGGGAGATGAATACCATTGAAAGTTGAAGCTGGATATGAGAGTTTGGTACCAGAGGAGAATGAACCTGACACTATAGGAGGTGGGCGCCAGTGGGGAGTGAACCTGGGACTATGTAAAAAGGATATGAGTGGGAAATAAACCTGGGACTAAAGGGAGAAGGATACCATTGAAAGTTGAAGCCGGATATGGGAGTTGAGTACCAGAGGAGAATGAACCTGACACTATAGGAGATGCGCGCCAGTGTGGAGTGAACCTGGGACTCAGGGAAGTGCACACCAATTTGGAGTTAACCTGGGACTGTGGGAGATGGATAACTGTGGGTATCCGAGTCGAACTATAGGAGTTGGCTACCAGAGGAGAATAAACCTGACACTATAAAAGGTGGGCGCCAGTGGGGAGTGAACCTGGAGTCAGGGAATTGCACACCAGTGGGGAGTTAACCTGTGAATATCTAAAAAAGAATATCCGTGGGAAATAAATCCGGCTTCAACTCCCAATGGTATCCATCTCCCTTTAGTCCCAGATTTATTTCCTACTGATATCCTTTATACATATTCCCAGGTTAACTCCCCACTGGTGTGCAATTCCCTGAGTCCCAGGTTCACTCCCCACTGGCGCCCACCCCTTTTGTGTCAGGTTCATTCTCCTCTGGTACCAAGCTTTCATATCCGGCTTCAACTTTCAATGGTATCCATCTCCCTTTAGTCCGAGGTTTATTTCCCACTGATATCCTGTTTTACATAGTCCCAGGTTCACTCCCCACTGGCGCCCACCTCCTATAGTGTCAGGTTCATTCTCCTCTGGTACCAAACTCTCATATCCGGCTTCAACTTTCAATGGTATTCATCTCCCTTTAGTCCCAGGTTTATTTCCCACTGATATCCTTTTTACATAGTCCAGGTTCACTCCCCACTGGCGCCCACCTCCTATAGTGTCAGGTTCATTCTCCTCTGGTACCAAACTCTCATATCCGGCTTCAACTTTCAATGGTATTCATCTCCCTTTAGTCCCAGGTTTATTTCCCACTGATATCCTTTTTACATAGTCCCAGGTTCACTCCCCACTGGCGCCCACCTCCTATAGTGTCAGGTTCATTCTCCTCTGGTACCAAACTCTCATATCCGGCTTCAACTTTCAATGGTATTCATCTCCCTTTAGTCCCAGGTTTATTTCCCACTGATATCCTTTTTACATAGTCCCAGGTTCACTCCCCACTGGCGCCCACCTCCTATAGTGTCAGGTTCATTCTCCTCTGGTACCAAACTCTCATATCCGGCTTCAACTTTCAATGGTATTCATCTCCCTTTAGTCCCAGGTTTATTTCCCACTGATATCCTGTTTACATAGTCCCAGGTTCACTCCCCACTGGCGCCCACACCCTTTTTTGTCAGGTTCATTCTCCTCTGGTACCAAGCTCTCATATCCGGCTTCAACTTTCAATGGTATTCATCTCCCTTTAGTCCCAGGTTTATTTCCCACTGATATCCTTTTTACATAGTCCCAGGTTCACTCCCCACTGGCGCCCACCTCCTTTAGTGTCAGGTTCATTCTCCTCTGGTACCAAACTCTCATACCAAGCTTCAAATTTTAATGGTATCCATCTCCTTTAGTACCAGGTTTATTTTCCACTGATATCCTTTTTACATATTCCCAGGTTAAATCCCCACTGGTGTGCAATTCCCTGAATCCCAGGTTCACTCCCCACTGGCGCCCACCTTCTATAGTGTCAGGTTCATTCTCCTCTGGCACTCAACTCCTATAGTTCGGCTCGGATACCCACAGTTATCCATCTCCCACAGTCCAAGGTTAACTCCCAATTGGTGTGCACTTCCCTGAGTCCCAGGTTCACTCCACACTGGCGCCCATCTCCTATAGTGTCGGGTTCATTCTCCTCTGGTACTCAACTCCCATATCCGGCTTCAACTTTCAATGGTATCCATCTCCCTTTAGTCCCAGGTTTATTTCCCACTGATATCCTTTTTACACAGTCCCAGGTTAAGTCCCCACTGGTGTGCAATTCCCTGAATCCCAGGTTCACTCCCCACTGGCGCCCACCTTCTATAGTGTCAGGTTCATTCTCCTCTGGTACTCAATTCCCATATCCGGCTTCAACTTTCAATGGTATCCATGTCCCTTTAGTCCCAGGTTTATTTCCCACTGATATCCTTTTTACACAGTCCCAGGTTAACTCCCCACTGGTGTGCAATTCCCTGACTCCCAGGATCACCCCCCACTGTTGCCAAACTCCCATAACTTTGCCGGATATTGTCGGGTTTCGGCGGGTTTCGGCGGGTTTCGTAATAAAGCACTAATTCTTTTTTACGAAACCCGCCGAAACCGGCCGATAAACTTAGTCTCAGGTTCACTCCCGACTGGTGTACACTTCCCTGAGTCTCGGGTTCACTCCCCACAGTTGTCTACTTCCCATAACTTTGCTGTATATTGTCGGGTTTCGCCGGGTTTCGGCGGGTTTCGGCGGGTTTCGTAAAAAAGCACTGGTTCTTTTTTACGAAACCCGCCGAAACCCAGTCCCAGGTTCACTCCCCAATGGTGTACACTTCCCTGAGTTCTAGGTTCACTCCCCACAGCCACCTACTTCCCATAACTTTGTCGGGATTCGTCGGGTTTCATCGGGTTTCGGCGGGTTTCGGCGGGTTTCGGCGGGTTTCGGCGGGTTTCGGCGGGTTTCGGCGGGTTTCGTAAAAAAGACACACCCCCGCAAAACCCTTAAAATAAAAACAAACAAACAATGGACAATAATAGATTACGTTGGCATGAGAGTATTTCCATTACTTGAGCTTGAGCTTCGAGCTTTTATATAGAGCAATATCCACTAAATATGAAATCTCTGAAAATAAAATAAACAACTAAAAAAAACAACACGTATTTAAAATGTTAGCCAAAAAAATGGTCCTTCAGAGACATAGGCACTGTGGAGCCGGAGTTTATCCCGGTTTCTATAGCGTGAAACGGACAATAGCAATTGCTTGCTATTTGTTCCATTTGTCCATGCATGTGAACTCGAGAGTGTTCAATGCTATATTTGTTGTTCTTTTTTGTTTGGTTTATAAAATTATCATTATTTATTGTTTTGTTTTGTATTTTGTTTTGTTATCTTCTTGTTCTATCTATTTATTTCTTTGTTTGTTTTCTTTTGTTGTTTTTGTTGTATTTTTTATATGGGATTTTTTTTTCGTTTTTTTTAATCTGGTGATTGCTTTTTCATGCTTGACAAATAAAGGTTGTTGACATCAGAGATCGAGTCACGCTTTTGACATGAACACCATTCACATTTATCACTGGCAATCAGTTTCATCTTCATTTTTACACATCATCTTATTTCAGTAATTAACGTTATTTTTCTCGTCGAAGTTCGTAATAATTAAGAGCTGTGGGAAAACACGGTATCAACTGTTAGAATTGGATTCAATAGTCTGATGTCATGTCGCCCAGCAACGGCGGCCATCGTGGTTCTAAACAAAGAAAATATGTACTTTTTATTCTTCATGCTGGCTAGAACTTTTCATATGTCTTGTGATCAGAATGTGTAAAAGTCAAAACATGATCAGATTTGTAATGTTTTTTTTTTTCCTCTGGATACTCTTTTATGCTCGTCGGAGAAATATTTCATAAGGGCGTCCGCCATTGTTCCGATAGTTCAGAGCCAGTTACTAAGTTACCATGTGTCATTACGAGGGAAGTGACGTTACGACTGTTGAAGCCTATTGTTAACCAGTTAACTGCCATACTCTGGGGGGGAAAAACACGTATTTAAGAAATGGCCAGAAAACTCGGCCTTCAAATATCGATTTGAGGTAAATGAACCTCATCCTGCCAAAAAAAAATGAATCTCAAACCTGAGACCTCCCGAGCGAGAATTTCAATTCAAGTCCCATGGTTGAGAGCTTTTGCCAAGGTGAGGGTCATTTAAATCAGTCGATATTTAAAGGACGAGTTTTCTGGCCAAATTTTTAAATAAGTTTGTTTTTTTCTCCAGGTTATGGCAGTTAACTAATTAATTAATACTTTTTGATTATTATTATTAATTTTTTGTCAACAGATTTCCGACCCACTGTATTGGAAATTACAAACTTCATCATCGTCTAACTCTGACATCAAGACTACAGACGCTCTAAACAAAGCTTTATTCTACATTTGCCAGCCAGTCAGTCAAAGAACGATATACTCAACTTTATATACAAGATACGTGATAATAATAATAATAATAATAATAATAATAATAATAATAATAATAATAATAATAATAATAATAATAATAATAATAATAATAATAATAAAATAGCTGAATACAAACTTTCCAATCATCAAGTGAACAGATTTACCAAACTTACAAAAGCAGACCAAAAACTTTAGATTTCTTGTGAAATTAAGAGCAATTCGTAATTCCGAACCAAATATCCGTCAAAAGGAAATTTATTTTAAAAAACGCAACCAACCATCTATTGAAATACAAACGTGCTGGTAAAAAAAAAAGCAGGAGATAAAAACCAGCTGTTTCGTTTATACATAATCCATTAAAAAATGCATCAAGTAATACAACTTCTCACCCTGTGCGTATTTGCTGGAAGCACATGTGCAGTGTTCTATATTCCCGGCTCGGTGGTCAGCTACCCGAAAATGGGCAAACGGACCTACTACACCAATGCCACGGGTAGCAGGTACCCGCTGATCGGTCGCCGATCCTCCTCCATCGGGGCGGAGCAAGGAGGTCAAGGTCAAAGTTCGAATACGGAGGCGGCAGTAGCTGGGGCTGTGGTGGAGAACGGAGATGAATACAACAAACGAGGAGTCTTCACACAGGTTGGTCTCCTTGTCTTTACTATCGCCCTTATTTTTTGGTAATAAACGTGAATACAGTGTTGCTTCTTACCTGAATCTGAATCGGAATGCTGTGCGACTATGTGGTCTAGTGGTATGACACTCGCTTTTGGATTGGAAGGTTCTGTGTTTTAGCCTGAATCTGAATCGGAATGCTGTGCGACTATGTGGTCTAGTGGTATGACACTCGCTTTTGGATTGGAAGGTCCTGGGTTTTAGCCTGAATCTGAATCAGAATGCTGTGCGACTATGTGGTCTAGTGGTATGACACTCGCTTTTGGATTGGAAGGTCCTGTGTTTTAGCCTCGCTCGGCGCATAGTCGAGTCCTTAGAAAAGGCTCTTTGCTCACATTCTCTCAACCGTACTCAGGTGTAAAATGAGTACCTGGCCGTTAACAGCGTTGTCTCTGTCAGAAAAAAAATTGTAATATCGCCTAGCAGGAGTCATGTCTCGTTCTACATGTTAAGTGTTGCTGTTGGTAAGGGACCCTTTGTAAAGCGCTTTGAGCTTTTTTTAGTGGATATTGCTCTATATAAAAGCTCAAGTTTGTTTGTTTTTTTAACTCTGAATGTTACTAGAAATCCATTCAGTAGGCACTTAAATAACCTTTCCTCTCGGACAGTCATCTTAATGTAAACAATGGCAACGATTGGTAGACACAGCAAATTACAAAGACTTTACTATCTACCATTTAATGCTATGCATTTAAGCAAAACTGTGTGTAACCTATGTCATGGTCTCAAGTGAGTAAAGAGCTACTCGACTATGCATAAAGATATGTAGAATGAGGCCCCAGAATTTACTAGTTACTATAAATGAAAAACAATTAACGATTTGTTTAAGATGAAATAAAAAGAAAGATTAAATTTAATTAAAAGAGATAAAAAGAGATTGTGGCAGTTACAATAGAAATGTGAATATATTATTACTTATGATGATATAATGTCAGGTTCGTAAGGTTACGTTTCCAGGCAGTTGACAGGCGTGGGTTCTATATTCCTCCGATAACGGGCTCAGGCTCGTAAAATTCCACTTCCAGGCAGTTGGGAAGGGGTTATTCAGGTATTTCTTCGACAGCGGGCTCCGGTTTGATCCTTAAAATGTTGAGTATTACACCGTCAAAGGTAAAAGCTCCGGCGTCTTGATGGTGGAGATAAAATATCCACAAAGTACCAAAAGATAAAAATCTTCAAATATATATGAGGAATGGAGCGGCTGGCCGTCCGGCATAGATTGTAGAGAGAAGGGAGTGTAGAATGTTAGACCTATCAGCTTTTATAATAAGTGGCGACGTGACAGAATGTATCTAGAACGAAAAGTATTCACTAATTAGAAATTAATTCGAGGGAAGGCTATAGATAGTATGCAGATGACGTCACTCAGGTCTTTGTTATTGTTTTTTGCCATCAGCGTTTATGAGTAATGCTCACTGAACTGTATCAACCAGACTATAAACGTTCATGGATACACACAGTTTTGTGTATTGGTACGTTATACTTCCGGATGGCAATGTTATGAGCTTCTTAGCCAAGCGCATTCTATCTATAAAAGGAAAGACGATCTAATATAAAAGGTAAAGTTTATCTAAGCCTACCGAAATATAACTGGAGTGAGATGAATTCAGTTCTTAATAAAATAAAATTTAATAAGATAATTGTGAACAACCTTTACTGTGACAACCTATCACGTTTATAGTCTGGTATAATTCAGTGAAAACTAATCACTAACTGGGTGCATAAGAATAAAAAATAAAGTGCTGAGCGGTGTCAAAATTGTTCCTTCTCTACTAGATCAAGGCCTTTAACAACTTATTTAGCTTCTCTCTCTCTCTCTGTCTCTCTCTCTCTCTCTCTCTCTCTCTCTCTCTCTCTCTTTCTTTCTTTCTTTCTTTCTCTCTCACTCACTCCATCTCTCTCCATCTACTATCTATATATTTATCTGTCTATCTATATATCTACGTGTTTGTG
>NC_088371.1:16119291-16124291 GCF_034508935.2 Berghia stephanieae
GTGGTCTTGTGGTATGACACTCGCTTTCGGATCGGAAGATCCTGGGTTCAAGCCTCGCTCGGTGCATAGTTGAGTCCTTGGAAAAGTCTCTTTACTCGCATTATCTCACCGTGCTCAGGTGTAAAATGTTACAGTCTTGTCTCTATCCGAAAAAAAAATTGTAATATCGCCTAACAGGCGTCATGTCCCGTCCTACATGTTAAATGTTGCTGTTGACCAGTGACCCCTTGTTAAATCGCTTTGAGCACGTGTAGTGGATATTGCGCTGTATAAAAAAAGCTCAAAAAAGCTCAAAAGCTCAATGGTTGATACGTCCCGAGTTTAGTTCCCGCTGTGAGCTTTCTAACATTCTCTAACCGTAACCAAGTATATAATGAGTACTTCGCGGGTAAGGGCGTTGTCTCTCCCATGAATAAAAAAAAAACATGTAATTGTTCCTCATAAGCGCCAGGACTCTTCTACATGAACATATCAAATTGATAAATTAAGGAGCAGGCACTGGTGTAAGACGAAATTGTCAAAAGTGTGTATGAAACAGTGCCAGCGCTCGACAAAACAAGAAAGATATATCCAAAAAAAAAAGAAAATCCCCCAAAATCAGTCTTCTTCGATAGGTTATGTCAACTTATGATTCAATATGTAACCTATTTATTGTTTATTGATTGCACGAAGGACTGTTCACACAATTCCAAGGAGTTTTTAACCGCAAGAGAGGAAGATGTCACGAATTACGGTTTAAATCTTGCTGTTGCATTTGGACCCTTTGTAAGAGCTTTGAGCACGTGTAGTGGATATTTCGCTACATAGATGCTCAAGTCTTTATCATATAATTCAATAGAAGGAAAGAGAGAGTTAACGCATTATCTATAAATATAATGAAGTTGATGTCACTCGAGTCTTTGTTATTGTATTTTGCCATCCGCGTTTACGAGTAATTCTCACTGAACTGTATTATCCAGACTATAAAAGTTCATGGTTACACAGATTTGTGTGTGTTGGTCCGTTATACTTCCGGATTTTAATACGCGCTTCTCCTATTACTGTTGGAGTAGGTGGGAGGTGTCCTGATAGCTCCATTGGTAGAGCACTGGCCTCACAAGCAAAGGGACCAAGTTTAATTCCAAGTGCAGTCGAGTTTGTTTTTTCTGACCCCTCCCTCCCCCCCCCCCCCCCCCCCCCCCAACTCCTATCCACCCAGCAGTGATTGGGTAGTTGGCTCTGTAAAATCTGGCGGAAAGTACTTTGCGATAACTCTAGCGTCCAATCCCAAGGATAACAATCAATGAATATCGTCGATTCCACGGGATAAACTCCGGCTCCATGGGCCTAATGGCTCTGAAGGACTATCATAATAATTTGATAAGGAATAACATCCTTGAGGTTATTGCAGGGGCAAGCTATAAGTAAAAGTATTCTTGAACTCTCGTGTTTGACCTTTTGAACTCGTCTCCATATCGAAACAAGGTTTCCTCTGGCATTTTACTCTGTATAGATAGTATGCGCTTGGCTAAAAAGCTCATAACATTGCCACCCGGAAGTATAACGGACCAACACACAAAACTGTGTGTATCCATGAACGTTTATAGTCGGATTAATACAGTTCGGTGAGCATTACTCATAAACGCGGATGGCAAAAAACAATAACAAAGACCTGAGTGACGTCATCTTCCTACTATCTATACAATGACAAAAATGTCTATTATTAGGCGTTGATTGATCTGAAAAGTGGCACAAGGACACGTTCATAAGACAGATGATATCAACGTTACGAAATTATGATCCTTTGATGAAGGTTAAAAGTAAGCAAAGAAATGTGAATGCATTTTGATTAAATCTGACATATTATGCCATCAACCAGAATATCGCTTTCAACTCGGTTGCCAATTTCACGTTTTTCACACCAAATTTCAAAAATTATAATTGAGATATTAGGCAGGAAGCAGCCACCTGGTGTAAGATATAGATCTGAAAAACTGTGTATCGAACGAATAGTGACAGACAAAACAAGAAAAAGAAATACATGAAAAAAGAGCAGGAAGTCAAAGAAGACATATTTGCGATGGGTTTGTTTTTTGTTTTTTTGTTTGTTTGTTTGTTTTTTTGTTTTGTGTTGTTTTTGTTTTTTTTTTTTTTTGTTTTTTGTTTTTTTTGGGGGGGTATTTTGTTTAAAAAAATTTTTGGGGGGTTCTTTTTTTTGTTGTTGCTTTTTTGGCGGTTTTTTGTTTTGTTTTTCTTTTTGTATTTTTCTTTCTTGCTTTGTCTGGTACTGTTTCATACACACTTTTTCACATCTTTTTCTTCAAAAAGTTAGTTCGTATTCATTCACTCCGTTAGCCGTGTATAAATGCGATTTGACATTTTGGCAGTTTTCTCAAACTAGTGGCAATTTGTCATTTAGTTACAGATTTATAAGAATACAATATTTTAAAGAACATACATAACATAATATATTGACATAATACACACACGCACATACACACTAGTAACATCGTAGTTATCGTCACCATCATCGTCATCAACATCATCATCATCTCTCCCCGTACTCAGGTGTAAAATGAGTAGCTGGCCGTTAACAGCATTGTCTCCGTATGAAAAAAATGTAACATCGCCTGACAGGCGTCATGTCTCGTCCTACATGTTAAGTGTTGCTGTTCAATAGGCACCTCCTTAAAGCGCTATATAAATCTCAAGTGTTTCTGTAATTTGATACAATAGATTTTGGGGCGGTTGCCTTGTCCCTAATGTGTAGTAAAATAAAGTGAGTAAAAATGACTCTTATAAAAAATGCTAAAACGGCCAGGAACTCATTTTACACCTGAGTACGGTGAGAGAATGTGAGTAAAGAGCATTCTCCAAGGACTCAACTATGCGCCGAGCGAGGCTCGAACCCAGGACCTTCCGATCCGAAAGCGAGTGTCATAGCACTAGACCACATAGCCGCCATAGTTAAAAGAACACTGGTTGGTCATTGGTAGATCTTCTCATCTCTAAAGTATAAACAAAAGACTATATTATCCTTTCAAGAGATGTGCTTTATGACGCTCGACTTGAACATAAAAATGATAAGAACAATCATTAGGCGAATTCATATCACCACGATAAAGAGAAGATTCCTTACACATTCAAAATCGAGAAAACACACTATGTGTATATATATATGTATATGTATGTATATATATATATATATATATATATATATATATATATATATATATATATATATATATATAAATTATATATATATATATATATATATATATATATATATATATATATAAAGAATTCAGAAGTGCAACGCCGCAAATTGATCTAGGACGAGGTGACTTGCTCAAGACCACACAGCGCAGCGGCGGGTGATCGAACTCGGTACCTTTCGGATACGAAGCAAAGACCGCACCGCTGAGCCACGCTGCCCCACATATAATGGAATGGGAGGGGGGAAATAGAGTAAATAAAAAAATAAAAAATGAAAGAGGAATTAAATGAAAGATACGGTAGAAACTGTGATGGAGGAAGATAAAGAGAAAGAGAGGGAGGGGGAGATAGAGGGAGAGAAAGAGGAGAGATGGGGGAGAAGAGAGTTAGAGAGAATAGAATGAGAATTTGGATAGAGAGAGAAAGAGAGAGATGGAGTGATAAAGAGAGAGAAGAAACAAAAGAGAGAAGGGGAGAAAGATAGAGAGAGGGGGGGACAGGAAGAGAGAGGGGGAGAGAAAGAGAGAGAAAGAGAGAGGGGGGAAGGAAGAGGGAGGGGGAGAGAAAGCGAGAGACAGGGAGAGAAAGAGAGAGAGGGAGAGAGAGAGAGAGCAAAGAAATAGAGAGAGAAAGAGAAAAAGATAGAGAGACAGAGAACGGAATTGAATATGAGAGGGAAATAAAGTAAATAAGAAAAAGAAAGAGGAAATTTTAAAATGTGATTATAAGAGAGACAGACGAAAGATGTGGGAAAAAACTGATGGAGATGGGAGGAGGAAGAGAGATATAAAGCAGGAAAGAGAGGGAGAGATATATAGTTTATAATCTTCTTAATCAAATGAATAATTACTGGTTATAAACCAGGACATGCTGGGCCTGTACAAATGATCATTGGTGATTATAAATGGATTATTTTACTTATCTCCCTTATCATAATATCATTACCACACCCCCCCCCCCCCCCCTTTCCCCCTTCTTGAGCAACAAGGTAAAAGTTCGCAATTCGAGAAGTTCAAAAGAGTCAATAATTAATTTTGACCCAGGTGTCATTATTTGAGCAAGAATCGTGAAGCGCAATGATCATCCAAAATCATTAAAGATGCGCCATAGCAGTTTGTATTCATTTATTTTCGTATTTATTTATTCATTCTTTTTTTCACAATATTTATCACTTTTATTTCATTTATTTACTTAACTTTATTTTTATTCTTTAAAAAAAAATAATTGTTTTAGTTATGTATACTAATAAGGCACAAGCTCTTGCATCAGAATTAAACTAGCTAGCGCAAACTTTTTCATTGAAAAATATTTAAAGGTACAAATCAGGGAGCAGGCCCTGGTTTATGATAAAAAAATCTTTAAATAACGCATATTTTTATGGGGCGGCGTGGCTCAGCGGGAACAGTCATTTGTTTCGAACCCGAAAGGCACTAAGTTCAAATACCCGCTGCAGTGTGTGGCCACGAGCAAGTCACATCACCCCTAGATCGTTCACGGTGCTGCACTGCGGCTAACTCCTAAGTTGTTCCAGTCTTCCTTTTAGTACTCTAAAGACAAATTTCCCCTATGAGATGAATGAAGCAGCTTCTTTTTGGATCCACTCTAAAGACAAAGATAATTAGTAGTAGTAGAGTGTGTATTAGTTAGTAGAGTATAGTATTAGTAGTATAGTAGTAGTAGTAAGTAGTAGTATAGTAGTAGTAGTAGTGTAGTAGTAGTAGTAATATATAATAATAGTAGTTAGTAGTAGAGTAGTAAGTGTAGTAGTAGTAGTAGTAGTAGTAAAGTAGTAGTAGAGTTAGTAG
>NC_088371.1:16126791-16134291 GCF_034508935.2 Berghia stephanieae
AGCCAATCAGCGTTCGAACCTGGCATGGCGTTCTATAAACTAAGCGCGGGAAACCAGAGGGAGTTCTTGTAAGTGTCGTCCAGCTGAACAGAGTATCACTTTCCAGCGGTCCTGTTTTATATCATTTTAATATTGTGGTGTTTCTTATTCGTGGATGGCAGGAGAGAGACAAGAAGTATGAATGGATAAGTAGGGTTGTGTCGTTCCTATTTGTGTTATACTACACGTAATTTAGTTTCTGTAATAAATGTATCGTGTTTGTGAGGCTATGTGGTCTTGTGGTATGGCACTCGCTTTCGGATCGGAAGGTCCTGGGTTCGAGCCTCGCTCGGCGCATAGTTGAGTCCTTGGAGAAGGCTCTTTACTAACATTCTCTCACCGTACTCAGGTGTAAAATGAGTACCTGGTCGTTAACAGCGTTGTCTCTGTCCGGAAAAACTGTAATATCACCTGACAGGTGTAACATCTCGTTGTACATGTTACGTGTTGCTGTTGGTCAGGGACCCCTTGTAAAGCGCTTTGAGCACATTTTTCAAACAATTTTGCATTGACCTTAGAATAATATTCTCTACCTTCCAGATGATGCAGAGGAGAAAAATTGGTATGGCATCCTTTTAAATATCCAGTATTTCCACCACTTGCAAAAATAACAATGATCCTGTGTCCAGAACCCATGGACCGAATTATCAGACGTCCAATATTTTGTCGGATGTATGTTTACGCTCACCTTTATCTATTTAAATGCAATTTTCTCCGGTGGGGGGTGGGGGAGGAGGGGGGTGTTTTTTTTGTTGTTTTTCTTTTGATCTTTTGCTTTTATTTTGTTTGGTTGGGTTTCATATTTGTTTCTTTTTTTCTTTTTTTTTTGTTTGTTTATTTTTGTTTTGTTTTTTGTTTTTGTTTTTTTGTTTTGTTTTGTTTTGTTTTGTTTTGGGGGGGGGGGGGGGGGGGGGGCGGCAGTGGGGTTATTTTGAGGATTTTTTTATCCTATTTCTTCCATTGCGAATAACGTCGACCCTAATTAAAATAATTACAAAATTCAAACTGCATTTTGTCCAGAAATTGTGCCTCTGTTGAAATATGTAATAATATGGTTTGAATTATTCAGACTTCCCATGGGCGTTGCCAAATCAGCACACATTAGAGTGCGGATGTCCTAAAATATTATGTTTACACATTTGCATATTAGTTGTCAATGTGTATCACACATTCCAGGTAACAAATATTTTACAGCTGTAAACAACACATGTCAGCCCTATTATAGTTGCAAATATGGAACATTGTATGTAGCGGTGGTCCACTTCCTTTGCATATGTAAAGATATTTGCAGGTCTAACAGCGGAACGCAATAAGGGGCGGGGTTGGTTTTACGTTGTTGTATTGGAAAATACTATGCGTTGGATTGAAAGTATTTCTATTACAACAATGAGACCTTAACAAATTGGGTTATCAGACCTACATATAATTTCACGTTGATTTGAGAGTATTTCCACTATGACAATGAGACCATAACAATTGAGGTTATCAGATCTGCAAATAAAAATAAAATTTAACTCTGAACTTCGTTCCCAACGCGCTCTTGCAAGCTCGTGCAGCTTGTTGTGGACACGTCCGAATAGGGAATAAAATTGCGATGTTAAAAAAGGGATCCAATCTTATCTGAAGTGTAAAATCACTCTTATGGAATTGCTATGGTATTGGAATTTCACAATCAACAATGAGAAGATGGTTATAGAAATACGACAGAGAGATCACCAGTGTAAAACGACACGGTAGGAAAAGGATCCGAGACAACTTTGATATGGTTATCATCCAAAGATGTATGAAGCTGGGTGAGCGTAAACATACATCCGACAAAATATTGGACGTCTGATAATTCGGGCAGAAAAAGGCCCATGGGTCCTCGAGAGAGAGAGAGAGAGAGAGAGAGAGAGAGAGAGAGAGAGAGAGGATCATTGTTATTCTTGCCAGTGTAGAAGATACTGGATATTTAAAAGGATGTCATGCCATTTTTTCTCTTCTGCATCATCTGGAAGGTAGAGAATATTATTCTGAGGTCAATGCAAAGGTGTTTGAAGACTGGCTAATTACCGTTTGATGCCTTCCCTCGAAGAACCCAGCTTTATTGTATTGGACAACGTTACCATTAGGTGGCCCATGATCACTACAAAGCTCCAACTGACTGTGGCAACTACAAAAGCTGACATGATTTCATGGTTTCAATCAGCCAGCACTACATATTCTGGTCATTTATTAAAGGACTAACTGTACTCCTTAATAAAAAGAAACTAACCAGAAACAGTCTTCAAAGCAGACTGTCTAATCAGGGAGTTTTGACACGAGGTTACGCGACTTCCCCCATATCACTGTGAGCGCAACCCAATAGAGGCCATTGGGCTTTAGTAGAGGTAAAGATTGAGAAGAGGAACACCAAATTTACTCTCACCGACGAGGCAATAAATGATATATAATAAGAGAAGAATGGGAATGCTCCAACTTTCGCAAACTGGAGGATAATTACATATCATTGGATAGAGTGATGCTCGGAATCTTTCCGTAGTCGTGCCATTTCTCCTTTTCATCATCCTTGTCATCAGAATGTGATGATTGATGTCTCCAGTATTCCTTTGTTGTTGTTGTTGTTGTTGTTGTTGTTTTTATTATTGAACACATGTACATATTTGTGGAAACACTGGATCATAAATTGATAAATTTCTACTTTTGACCAGTCTACATTAAATTTATATAATCCTCTTTGGCATAAACACAAGCTTTTCTCAAAATTTTGCAATCAAAATAATATTGGAATCTCGCAATGTTCATATTCGTTTGTATTCATCAGTAATGTGTATTGACAGTTATCAAATGTAGATGTCTGATAGTTAAAAATTTATATTTGTTAATCAACCGTTCATTCCATTTTAACGAATTCCTTCAAAATGGCTAAGCGGAAATTTCATAATATTGTAATAATAATGTAAATGTTCTATGAGTTCCCATCCTTACCATTTATCGATTTTGATATAGCTGTAATAAACGAAATCATTTCCGCCTACTGTTTTAAAATGCATGAAAAAATTCTTCTTAATTAATACAAATTGATTCAGAGGTTCATATAAATTCTTGCAGCTGTGCATTGAAGGACAGCTGAGAAAAAGTAGAAAAAGACGTGTCACTTATAAAAAAAAAATCTGACTACAGATCTCTGAAGGGAAGGACGTGTGACATTTACATTTCCAACTATTTTGAAAGCGGAAGAGTTTGTGACGTCACGACTTATATGCACTATTCTAAGAAGCAAGAGTGTAAGAATCGTATCCACCCCTCTCGCTAATAGCGTATTGATATCAAGTTTACAATAATAATTTGTGATGTCAGATTATCAAGCGTAAATTTAACTAAAAACCGGATTCTTTAAAAAGAAGTATCTATCTAGATAGACGTCTACCATTTAAATGTTTTTTGAAAATGTCTTTTATTTAAAGATGACGAAATAGGAATCGTTCGAGCGGTAGAATAAATGATTTCTTACAATCTTGCGTTTTGAAATTCGAACTTTGTTCCCAGCGCGCATCCGTTTATATGTATATTTGATGAAAATGAATATCTAGTGCTATCCAGTGGTTCGAGCCCCCATCGCCACCTCGAACTTTTTATTCTCTACCCTCTTCTGGAACTTGCCTACTCATTTCATTCCTTGTTATTATCAACCGAAGTGCCTGCTCCACTCACTTTTCTAATTTTCTGATGGGTAAGAGACAAAACGGGGATAAATAGACAGCTGGGGTTTTTTTTTTTCAGTATGCTAAACTATACATTTTTAAAGAAAAGCTAAAAATATAACCAAATTTTCAATCCTACCATCTCCCCTTCCCCCACACACAACCAAGACCACCTCTCTCTCTCTCTCTCTCTCTCTCTCTCTCTCTCTCTCTCTCTCTCTCTCTCTCTCTCTCTCTCTCTCTCTCTCTCTCTCTCTCTCTCTCTCTCTCTCTCTCTCTCTCTCTCTCTCTCTCATTCACTCACTCTATTTTTTTCTACAATCCAATCCTCAAATCAAAACACGCTTTACTTCCAATCTATTATGCCTTGTTTCTGTTATCCATTATTTCATACTCCGAGTTCGGTTCGCGAGCTCGACAAGGGACGCAACTCTTTGAAAACATATCCTCTGAACATAACTACCAAGGGGACACAATCCCATCTTTCTTCCATTGTCGCAACTCTTCAGTTTTTGAAGATTCTTTTGTTCTGTGGAAGCCATTTTCTCAATTTTGTTTGCTGAAGTTTCTTTTTATTTTTATTTTTATTTTTTATTTTTTTTTATTTATTTCTATTTCATGACTTAAAATCTAATCTATAACCGAGTAATAGATAATGTCTATTTTGAATAGATGGAAACGAAACAATGAGTTTTGTGGCTGAACTGGAATTGATTATTGTAGGTGCGGTTGGGGAGGAGGCGGAAATTCAAGCCTAAACCATCGTAAACAGCCAAAAAGCCCCTTTTACATTCTGTCCCAAAAAATCAAAAATCAACCTTAAGTTCGTATTTCAATCCATTGAAATGAACTCTATTATCGACAACTAATCTTTTAATCCAAGACTTCTTTGATGTCTCTAAGAGTTTTGAAAAGTTTTAGATCAATTTTTAAGAGAATGACAAATAATGTTTAAATATTTATGGCTATAAAATTAAAATGCGTTTTGACAAAACATGCTAGTGTGGTCATTTTGCTTTTGGGAAATCTTGTCACCAAAGTAGATTTTTATTTCGGTGTTAGGATGGCTTTTTGTGCCGTCTGTTAAAACCAATAGGAAAGATTCTAATCGCAAATGAATTTTAGTTTCTTTTTACTACCATGAATGAATGGAACAGTTAATTTTCATGTCTCATAACTTGAGAGAGAGAGTGAGAGAGAGAGAGAGAGAGAGAGAGTAGAAAGATCAGAATTTCTTTTACAATGATATTTAAATGACAGTATTTTGTAATTATGGAGGACAAGAATTAAATTTGGGGGATGTGACTTTTTAATTTTAAAAATTGTCCATTTATTGATTTAAAAAATCTCCGCACTTTATTTTACAGATCAGTCATAGGTTGTATTTTAATATTTTGTATCACGGGGTGGAGAGGAAATTGCCTTAGCGTTGACAAAGGGAACATTAATAATATTATTTAAAAAACAATATTAACAACTCATATCTTTTGGAGGCCTGTATCAGGTCTAACCCATACCGGAGACTGACTCTGACGACCTGGCACTGCCTTCCTCTGCCGTCTTCCGGATAAAGACGTCGGGCACGGACAAAATAGTAAGAATAAAGAGAATTGCCGCTAGACCTACTACCCATACCGCAAGCATCCGACGTCCTCGAGCTTGGTATTGGTAGGTCTAGCGGCTCTTCTCTCAATTCTTAGTATTTTGTCCGTGCCCGACGTCTTTATCTGGAAGACTTGAGCTTTTATATAGCGCAATATCAACTAAACGTAGTCAAGGCGCTTTACAAGGGGTCCCTGACCTACAGCAACAAGTAACATGTAGAACGAGATATGACGCCTGTTAGGCAATAGTACAATTTTCCGGACAGATACAACGCTGTTAACTCATTTTACACCTGAGTACGGTGAGAGAATATGAGTAAAGAGCCTTTTCCAGGGACTCAACCATGCGCCGAGCGAGACTCGAACCCAGGACCTTCCGATCCGAAAGCGAGTGTCATACCACTAGACCACTTTTTTTTTTAATCCGGAAGACGGCAGAGGTCGGCAGTGCCGGGTCGTCTGAGTCAGTCTCCGGTGTGGGTTAGCCCTCATCCAGGCACAAGAGCAATATCCCATTATTGTTTTGTTTTTTGTTTTCTGCCATGATGAGAGTCATTTAAATCGACGGATATAAGATTTGACGGACGAGTTTTTTGGCCCAATTTTTAAATATGGATTTTTCCAGATTACGGCAGAGCGAAAATATCTTCTACTTTCCGGTGTCAGACTATTCAATTCTGAAAGAACTAAAGGACAATTTTACGAATTCATTTGTCTATTTATTTATTTCTAAAACCTTGTAATTTTACATTCATTTTACACCGGTTACAATAAATATTTATTGGATTATATTATTATTTTATCACCGTCTGTACAAAAAAATCTAGAGGATGAAATGATAGTTATATTATATATTTATTATTTTAATATTATTATTTTTTTACATAAATATATTTTTTTATTATTATTATTATATTATTATACCATTTTAATTCTTATATTCTTATTATTATTTACATTCTTAGATTTTATATTATTATAATTTTATATTTTATTTCGTTATTGTTATTCAAACCTGCTTAGTGACATCCGTATAAAAATCCGAGTCCATAGGGCAACTTGGAAATACTAGTTATAGTTAAAAGTTTAATTTTCAAAACATTCACGGTATTCTTTTGTAAGGCAAAGAAAACTAGTATTTTTCTCTTCAGCATACTTAAATATAAAAAGTAGTCCTTCATAGCCATGTCCTTCAGAGCCATGTCCTTCAGAGCCATGTCCTTCAGAGCCATGTCCTTCAGAGCCATGTCCTTCAGAGCCATGTCCTTCATAGCCATGTCCTTCAGAGCCATGTCCTTCAGAGCCATGTCCTTCAGAGCCATGTCCTTCATAGCCATGTCCTTCAGAGCCATGTCCTTCATAGCCATGTCCTTCAGAGCCATGTCCTTCAGAGCCATGAGGCTCGTGGAGCCGGATCCCCCCCCCCCCCCCTCTTTCTAAACCGTGAAACAGACAATGTCAATTGCTGGCTAGCCTTTGAATAGGGCGCTAGTCTATTGCGAAGTACTTTCTGCCAGATCTAACTGACCCAGCTACCCAGTCACTACTTGTTGGATAGAGAGGGGTGGGGGGGGGGGCTGAAGAAAATAATTCTCAGTCCCTTTGCGTGTGACGCGAATGCTCTACTAACTGAGCTATCGGAACCTTCAATCACTAAATATATCATGATAACAATAAAAAAAAAATTATGCCTTTTGCGCCACGATATCATAAGATATCATCACCTAGGCATTCCACGAAGGAATATAGATAACTCATCAAACAAGATGTCTGATGTCAACAGGAATCACCCATGTTGTCCAAGTGAGCAAATTGGGGGTTAATAATCTTGCTCAAGGAAAAAAACGAAAGTGCCTGAAGCGGGGCTCGAACCCGGGTCATCCGGATCACCGTGCAATGCCTTAACCACTCGGCCACTTCGCCACTCATGATAACAATAATATAGCAATTTTCTCTGAGTGACGAAAAAAAAAAGGCAGCTCAGGTTTTTAAAGTCACACTCTCATTTTCACACAATGACAATAACATTGTAACTTCTTCCACTTCTGAAAAGTGAGTGGAGCAGGCACTTATGTTGATAATAACAAGAAATGGAAGTGAGTAGAACATTGCCAGAAGACAATAGAGAATAAAAAAACTTCTCGGCGATGGGGGCTCGAACCCACGATCTCACT
>NC_088371.1:16139291-16189291 GCF_034508935.2 Berghia stephanieae
CTGACGAATATGGAGGACATAGAAACAATTGTATCTTCGAATGAAACGTGAGTGGCCTTATTTATCTTTATATATATATATATGTAGGACTAACAGAAAATAATTTCAAAACAAGATACAACCTCCACACCTCAACATTTAGAAACACTAACAAAAAAACATCCACAAAACTCAGCGAACATATTTGGAAATTAAAAGACAACAAAATAGACCACAACATTTCATGGAAAATTTTATCTAAAGCAACAGGATACACACCAACATCAAAACAATGTAGCTTATGCCTGGAAGAAAAATATACTATAATCAAACAACCTCATGAAGCCACACTCAACATGAAAAGTGAGATCTACGGAAGGTGTCCCCATCGGCGTAAATTCTTGTTAAGCAACTTTAAACCGGAACCACTTCAAGAAACAACAACAGTCAACAAAACAACTCAGTCCTGACGATGGCAAATTAAGCCTGAAACATTAATGTAGACTGTCTCAAACATTGTGGTAAATATTTTAAATAATATATATATATATATATATATATATATATATATATATATATATATATATATTCTATATATATATATATATACACACACAAATACACACACACACACACACACACACGTATGCGCACATAATATTCCCTAATCATCTGCCAGTGGATTAAAAACAAATGCATTTGTTTTTGGTTCTTTGTATTATCATTGCAGGGTTGGCCATAATCAGATGTAATCTGGATGTCTGATGTTCGATTCCCACTCGAGGAATCCTGAGTTTTTGTGACCATTTTTGTTTCTTTCATATTTCCGCCTGTTATGTCTGGCAACTATTCTATACACACCTTTTCAGATTTTAGTTTCATACCAGTATCTGCTGTCCATTTTTTTTAATATTATTCATATCAAAACAAGTGTGTCATGGTTGCTCCCTTGTCTACTTAATGACTACAGTCGAAACCGGTATTTGGAGCACCGCTTTATCGGAACAGCCTCTGAATTGGAACTTGAGCTTGAAACTTGACCTTTTATAAAGCGCAATATCCACTAAACGTGCCCAAAGCATATAATATAATTTATATATATATATATATATATATATATATATTATATATATATATATATATATATATATATATATATATATATATATACCCACTGTACATGTATATGTTTTGTTTTAATAGGCCATTCCATTGGAGGCCACTGGTAGAATCGGCAGATTGGAACGCCTCTTAATTTGAACAATTTCTGCGTAACTTGCTGTTCCAATTAAGCAGTTTGCACTGTATTTATGAATAACATTATGAAACCTTACCTGTTATATAATAATATCCTCGTGATGAGGGTTAACCCTCTCCTTACCACCCATAGGAAAATCGTCACATTCGTAACGACGCAGTCAACAATTTTCTTATTCTGATTTTATTTTGTTATAGTTGTAGCTATACAAATTCGACCACTGTGTTGCAGAGCTCATTTTTCTGAACAAAATATAGAATAATAGACTGGTTGCTAATCTGTTTGAAAAATCTATTTTTGTGTTGGGCGAGTATGAAGCCTAGGGTAAAGTTCTCAAAATAGCTGGTAAGGATAGAGTTAAAGAGAACAGCAAGACAATTTCAATCAATTTGGCGTCACGATTCCCAGGCTTCATCTTCGTAATTTGAAGCTGGTGATTAATTATGATTTGATCAGAGACTTTCCTTTGTGGCCCGTCGTCTCACAACGGTATTATATCGGGATAAGCCTGGTGCTATAAAGTCAAATTAAAGTTATACTGATCAAATTTATAAAATATATTGTTTTCTATTACTCTTTAAAAAATTATATTCAATTTCATCAAATATGCATATAAACTAAAACCAAGCCTAATATTTTTGACTATCAATTCAATGTTTTAGATCTCAATCATCCTGAAATAATGATAATAATAATAATAATAATAATAATAATAATAATAATAATAATAATAATAATAATAATAATAATAATAATAATAATAATAATTTAATAATAATAATAATAATTTAATAATAATAATAATAATAATAATAATAATTATTATTATTATTATTATTATTATTATTATTATTATTATTATTATTATATAAATAATAATAATAATAATAATAATAATAATATAATAATAATAATAATAATAATAATAATAAATAATGATAATAATAATAATAATAATAATAATAATAATAATAATAATAATAATAATAATAATAATAATAATAATAACAATACCGTTTTGAGGCGGCGAGTCACATTTAATAGAAAACAACGAGCTCATTACCGATCGTAAAATGACATTGATAAATGATCGGTGGGAGGGTGGAGGGGGAGGGATGGTGGTAGATGAAATGAAAATTATCCGAATCTGAATCTGAATGGCGGTGAGACCAATAACAAAGACCAGAGTGACGTCAACTTCGAACTATCTACAGATAGATCCCGTCATTACACCATTCTGTCACGGTGGGTCACTCGTGTTCCAGGTTTGAGAATTTTTGCCAAGATGAGGGCCAAGGGGGCAGAGTGGCTCAGCGGTATGGTCTTTGCTTCTTCGTACCCGAATGGTACCGCACTACGGCTGACGCCTGTGTTATTCCAGTCTTCCCCTATAGATAGAATGAAGTTGACGTCAGTCTGGTCTTTGTTATTGTTTTTTTTTTTTTTTTTTTTTGGGTTTTATTTTTTTTTTTTTTTGGTTTTTTTTTTGTTTTTTTTTGGTTTTTTTTTTTTTTTTTGGTTTTTTTTTTTTTTTTTGCTATCCGCGTTTATGTGTAATGCTCACTAAACTGTATTAACCAGACTATGAACGTTTAAGGTTACACATAGTATTGTGTGTTGGTCCATTATACTTCCGGATGGCAATTTTGTGAGCTTCTTAGCCAAGTGCATACTATTTATAGACAAATATCCGCTATGAGATGAATAAAGGGAATTATATTACTTTATTTTATTTTTTATTTTTAATTCTCTTCTTCTTCTAGGTTCCATGCCTGGTCCAGGCTTCGGATACTGCATGAATTATCTCTCTCCATTCCTCCCTGTCTCTTGCTTTTTCAAACAGCTCTTGGATTGTTAGGTTGGTGAAGCCCTTCAGTTGGTCTATGAGTGTTTTTCTCTGTCTCCCCCGGGCGCGTTTACCAGGTATTTTTCCACAACTTGCCAGGTATTCATTCTTATCTTTCCTTACTATGTGTCCGAAAAAGGATAGTTGTCGACCCGCTATTAAGGGCATTAGTTTCCTTTGTTGGTATGTTTGTTTTAGCACTTCTTCGTTCGTTTTGTGTGCAGTAGACGATATTCTCTGCATCCTTCTCTCCATCCTTCTTATATCCAGCCCGGGATTTAGCCGTAGTACTACGGGAATTTTCGTGGTAGTGAGGAGGTCTGTTGTGATGGGTATCAATATCTTTTTATTTTTTTAAAACTTTTTTTTAAATGAGAAAAACTGATTGGAAATGTAAAAGTGATGGTAATAGTGGTAGTGATAATGGTAATGGTGGTGGTGGTAACGGTGATGATTGGGGTGTAAGGATGATGGTAATATTATTATTGTTATTATTATTGATATTCTTGTTGTTGTTGTTTTTGTTCTTCTTCTTCTTCTTCTTCTTATTATTATTATTATTATTATTATTATTATTATTATTATTATTATTATTATTATTATTATTATTATTATTATTATTACTATTATTATTATTATCATTATTATTATTATTATTATTATTATTATTATCATCATTATTAACATTATTATTATTATTATTATTATTATTATTATTATTATTATTATTATTATTATTATTATTATTATTATTATTATTATTATTATTATTGAACGTATTGATGTTATTACGATTGTTGTATTTTTGTGTGGTGTATCAGTCTATTTTTTGGTTCCATTTACCTTTTTTTTTTTTTTTTTTTTTTCCACTTCATGTATGTTGGCATCAAATTGTTGATTTATTGGCGAAAGCCTAAGATTGAATAAACTTTGAAACTTTGAAACTTTCTCAAGCACCACATTTTTAATTAATCGATCGATATTTGAAGGTCGAGTTTTCTGGCCAAAATTTTAAATGCGTGTTTGTTTTTGTTTTAGATTCAGCATTATGGGATAACAGGAAAAAAATGATCAGGTATTCTAACAAGTAAAAATACAGATCTCACACCGAGTTATCGTTCTTGAAACAAGTACAGTAAAAACCAATTAAACTAACATTCGATTGACTTGCTTATTCTGCTTTGGTTAAGACGTTCTCGTCCTAAGTGTTGTTTTGCTGTAGGTTTGAGTCGAATTGTAATAATCTGTGGGCACATTAAGTGCGTATTTCGCTCGAAAAAAAAGGCAATGCAACTTTTAGTTAGTAAGTAGTCCTTCAGAGCCATTAGGCCTATGGAGCTGGGGTTCATCCTGGTTTCTATAGCGTGTAACAGACAATAGCAATTGCATGCTACCCTTTGGATAAAATGCTAGTCTATCGTAAAGTACCTTTCGCCAGATCAAACAAACCTGGCTACCCTGTCACTGCTGGGCGGACAAGGGGTAATATAATAGTCTCTTCTTTTTGTTTTAAAAAAAAATTAGCTGTTATATAGGGCATTGTCCACTAAATGCGTTTAAAGCGCTTTACAGGGGGTCCCTGGCCAACAACAACGCTGAACATTTAGGACGGGACATGACGCCTATTAGGCGATATTATAATGTTTCCGGACAGAGATAACGCTGTTAATGGCCATGTACTCATTTTACACCTGAGTACGATGAGAGAATGCAGTAAAGAGCCTTTTCCAAGGAATCGACTTTGCGTCGAGCAAGGCTCAAACCAGGACTTTCCGATCCGTCCGAAAGCGAGTGTCTTTCCACAAGACCACATAGCCGCAGTTTGATGTTGCCCGTAACTGTTATAAGCGATACGCCATTGCTTGCTACCCTAGGTATAGAACGCTAGTCTATGGCAGCAGCGTCTTATGGTTCTCGCACTCTTATGTTATGACGATCGACCCAATCCGGTCCGCATTCGTGCACCGTCGAGAACCCGCCCGGTAGCATCGTCACAACACACCGTTCAACTAGATGCTCTGCGGTTTCGGGTTCTTGCCCACATCGGGTGCATGTAGGACAGGTGGAAAGTCCCCACTGATGAAGCGCCTTTGCTATCAGGCAGCTCCTCGACCGAAGCCTATTCGCAGCCACCCAGTGTCTCCCTTACTGGTATCGAAGCCTGGCAACTTCTCACTATGGCAGAGTACTTTTCGCAAAAACTAATAGACCTAGTTAGCCCATCACTTCTGGGTAGATAAAGGGGGTCAGAAAATAATCTCGACTCCATCCGAGATCGATCTCGGTCCCTTTGCATTTTATTTCTGCATCTCACCGTACTCAGGTGTAAAATGAGTACCTGGCCATTAACAGCGTTGTCTCTGTCCGAAAACATTGTAATATTATCGTCTAACAGGCGTCATGTCCCGTCCTACATATTAAGTGTTGCTATTGGCCAGGGACCCCTTGTAAAGCGCTTTTTAGCACGTTTAATGGATATCGCGCTATACAAAAGCTCAATTTTAAAATATATATATAGTTAATAAGAAAACGTTATCTTGTCAAAATTTTAAAAGTGTTTTGTCAGTTTCTGGCAGTGTCGACGAAAAGCAATAACTTCATGTCATGTCACCAAATGATATTATCAGTTAAATGCTGCTCAGAATTGTTATTAGTCTATAAGTTTCGATCGTCTCAGCTCTCTGCGGTGTGGCAAACAAGTAAATTTAAGTGCTTTTATTTGATTTGTCATACTGTTTCATACATAAATGAAACCTAGGAGTGAAAAGCACCGAGGAAGGCAATTGTTTAATTTAACGAGAACCAAGGGAAATAACTCTATTCTCATTGTAGTCAACCGGGGATTGGGTGGGCGAAAATAAAGGGGGTTTTGTTTCGAGATTAACGAATAAAACGCTTTGTCTCTGAGGTTAATGGCACATCACTGCAATCGACAAACGATTTAATCAAGTACACACAAACACAAACGCGCGTGCGCGCTCGCTTACACACACATACACACACACAAACACACACACATACACACACACGCAAACACACACACACACACACACACACACACACAAATACATAGCGTGGGTCGTTGGAACATACTTGATTTATCGTAATTTATCGTGATTTATTAGGCATTGAATGTGTCTTTGTTTGTCTGTTGCTCGTCTTACTGTGGATTCATGTCAGAAATTATTTGTGGGCGGCTATAATGCTGTTCTGTTAGGCGTTGGGTGAGCTTAATAATTAATAATGCTGCTCTATGTCTTTGTACTAGTACGTGAAAGATGAGCTATTATGTCGTGTAATGAAAGAAATGTTTAACTCTCTTCTTACCAGCTATTTTTAGAATTCCCCCCGAAAATTCACACCCACCTAACACAAAAATAGGCTTTTCTTACTCAAACAAAAAACAAAAAGTGCATTCTATACAGAATGTTGTTCAGCAAAATGAGCCCTACAACACAGTGTTTAGTATTTATAGCTGTGTAATCAAAACATTTCTTTACATTTTGTGACGTACAAGAGAAATCATAATGAGAAAATTGTCGGTTGCATCGTAACAAATATTATGACGATTTTCCTATGGGTGGTAAGGAGAGAGTTAAGGGCTAACCCACACCGGAGACTGACTCCGACGACCCAGCACTGCCGTCCTCTGCCGTCTTCCGGATAAAGATGTCGGGCACGGACAAAATTCTAAGAATAAACAGAAGAGCCGCAAGACCTACCCATACCGAGCTCGAAAAAAAAAACGGCAGAGGACATCATGTGCTTGGGTAGGTCTAGCGGCTCTTCTCTTTATTCTTAGTATTTGTGACCAAACGTCTCAAAACGGTATTGTGTCGGAATGAACGGTGATGCTAAAAACTCAAATGAAAGATAAACCGGTCAAAATTATGAATGATGGGTATTTAGCAACATGAAATATGGTATTCATTCTCTTCTATAAAGCATATAAACTCAACGCAAGTTTTGATATTTATGGCTACAAATTTGATTTTCAACATTTTAATCATCCCTACTTAATACCGTTTTGAGACGAGGGGTCACATTTGTCCGTGTCCGACGCCTTTATCCGGAAGACGGCAGAGGACGGGCAGTGCCGGGTCGTCGGAGTCAGTCTCCGGTGTGGGTTAGCCCTTAGACCAGGTAAATTGCACATGCAGTGTGAAGATATCAGAACACCTAAAGAGCAGCACCAAGTTATAAATCATTTGTTTTGGTTTTTTTGTTATGATTTTTAAAAAAAAATTCCCTTTATTCATCCCATAGGGGAAATTTGTCTTTAGGGTCTATTCCAAGGGAAGACTGGAATAACCCAAGCGTCAGCCGCAGTGCAGCGCCGCAAAGTGAGCTAGGGCGAGGTGACTTGTTCAAGGCCACACTGCGCAGCGGCGGGTGTTCGAACTCGGTACCTTTCGGGTACGAAGCAAAGACCATACCGCTGAGCCACGCTGCCCCTATTTTTTAATGTTTGTATTGTTTTGTTGTTTGGGGTTGTTTTTGTTTTTTGTTTTTGTGTTTTTTGTTTGTTTTTTTGTTTGTTTTTGTTTGGGGGGGGGGGAGTAGGAGGGTTATTGTTTTTTTCTGTATAATCGTCGCTGGTTTCACGTATATGGTGGCCTTAAGTCACTTCCATGATATGATATAAGGTATCTATGTTTTGTGTCATATCATACGTATTTTGTATGTGTTTTATTCAACTTTTTGTTCTTCGTTTTTGTTCTTATTCTTGTTATTGTGTTTTTGTTCTTGTTCTCTCTCTCTCTCTCTCTCTCTCTCTCTCTCTCTCTCTCTCTCTGTGTGTGTGTGTGTGTGTGTGTGTTTGTTTGTTTGTTCTGTGTGTGTGGGGGGGGGGGGGGAGTTTAGTTGTTTTTTGTGTTGTTTTTTTTTTGTGGGGGGGGGGGAATTGGGGGTTGTTTTTTGTTTTTTTTTTTGGTTTTGTTTTCTGTTTTTCAAGACATTTTAGTCTAACTGATATCAAGCAGGTGCGAACATAGATTGTCCTGTTGGTAGTCTAGTAACTTTATAATTTATATAATAAGCAAAACTATACAATAATCTGTTTCAGTATCTGGTTCTTGCTCAGACCACGTTTACCAAAAATGGGCCTGTGTAGAAAGTCGAGACACTGTGGCGTTCTTGTTCTTGTTCGCAATATCGGGACCATAATTTTCATTTGTCATCCTTCCGGCCACTTACCACACTTAACAATCCTTGGAACGACGACACATCGTACCGATCTTGTTTACAACTTTGGGACCATAATCTCCCTTTATTGTCACCCATCCGGCCACTGACCACGCTTCTCATCGCTTGACTTGTTTCGAAATACGAAACAATGTGCCACTGAAACACCGAGATTTTTTTTAAAAGAATCTTTGGATGTTTATTTCATACAAACATTCAAATAAATGTCCTCCCAAGATTATTCAGGACAGTTAAAGCAAGGGAATTAACCGTGTAATAAATTTGCCTTAATAATATACATTGGTTATCTCCCATGTTCTGCTCGACTGATGGAATTAACATGTCGAGTCAAAAACAGTTCGGAAATATGGTATGATGTCACGTCCGCTTAGCAACCAGCAGTTTTGGTTCTGAACAAAGAAATCGGTACTTTTTAATCTTCATGCTGGCTAGAACTTTTCCACATGGCATGTGATCAGAATGTATAAAAGTCAAAACATGATCAGAGTAATTTTGTTTTTCTCCTCTGGATACACTTTTACGTTCGTCGAGAAGTATTTCATAAGGGCGTGCGTCCGCCATTGTTCCGATATTTAGAACCAGTTACTAAGATACTATGCGTCATTACGAGGGAAGTGACGTCACGACTGTTGAACCCTATTAAATGGAGTTAGCCATGAATGCCAAAAAGACGAAAGTGATGGTCATTACGAGAAAACCAGACATAAAGGCTGTTATACAAGTTGATTGACATAGCCTAGAGCAAGTTTATTCATGAATTATGATAGCGAGTAGTTGTCCATGAGTAGGGCACTTTACCCACATAACGCCAATCAACTCAGGTTTTAATGAGTATCTGGCTATAGGCAGTGATGGATATTGTAGGGACCAGTTCAAATAAAAATTACGCTTAACGGGCGATGGGGACTGCATGAAATGGAAATAAGGTTCCATAAATTGGCCTACTAGGGGGGGGGGGATAAATGAAACATTGTGAATGAAGCTCGACGTTGACCTAGTTAATTAAACCCCTGAAAAATGCATTAGATAACCGTTCACAGTTATCTATTTAATTCTTATAATATAGATAGTATGAAATTGTGGTCACTCAGGTCTTTGTCATTGTTTTTGTTTTGTTTTTTTTGCCATCCGCGTTTATGTGTAATTCTCAGTAAACTGTATTATCCAGACTATAAACGTTCAAGGTTACACATAGTTTTGTGTGTTGGTCCGTTATACTTCCGGATGGCAATGTCTGGCATTTTGATGCCTTTTTTTTTTTTGGTCAGTAAAAGGCCATAACTTTACGAAGGCCACGCTGATAGTGACCAAATAATGACGTCAAACTGCCAGTCTTTTGCCACAAAAGAAAACAAATCGTGAGTTTGTATTCAATAGTTCAACCAATGAAAAAACTTGTTTCCATGAGCTCTACTAACGACAACTCACAAGGCGGTGCAAAAACCAAATAATAACGTCAAACTGCCAGTCCTTTTGGATTTCAGTATCAGGCGAGAACATAACGATGGCTACGCACTGACCAAAATTGCGTCAAAAAAAACAAGTCTTTGACCGCATAGGAAAACAAATCGTGAGTTGTATTCACTAGTTCAACCAACGGAATCACGTGTTTCCTTGATAACGACAACTCACTAGACGCTTCACAAAACTAAAAAATGACGTCAAACTAGAAGTCCTAGAGGGTTCAAGTGCCAGGCTATAAGTTAACGATGGCTGAACACTGACCGTGTCCTTCGTTAACTCATGGCCTGACACCTTAGCCATCGTAAAGTTATGGTCTGATACTGACCAAAAAATGACGTCAAAATGCCAGTCTTTTGCCACAAAAGAAAACAAATCGTGAGTTGTATTCAATAGTTCATCCAATGAAATAACTTGTTTCCATGAGCTCTACTAACGACGACTCACTAGACGGTGCAAAAACCAAATAATGACGTCAAACTGCCAGTCCTTTTGGATTTCAGTATCAGGCGAGAACATAACGATGGCTACGCTGATACCGTAGACACGCTGATACTAACCCCCAAATGACGTCAAAAGACAAGTCTTTGGCCACAAAATCCTGAGTTGTATTCAATAACAATATGAAATTGAATATAAGCTTCAATTTAATTACGAAAACAGATAAAATGGACGTCTCGGGTTTCTCCTTTATCAACAAACAGGATGAATGAAACACTGCAGATGAATGAGATAATGTGGTAGTGGCGTTGTTTAATTCAAATGAATAAATAACCAACACACACACCAAAAATATTTTTAAAATTTGAACTTTCATTTCGAGCAATATCCACTAAACGTGCTCAAAGCGCTTTACAAGGTGGTCCAGCAACACTTAACATGTAGGATGAGACGTGACGCCTGTTTGGCGAAATTACAATTTCTTTCGGACAGAGACAATGCGAGGCATTCATTTTACACCTGTGTAGTGTAAGAGAATGTGAGTAAAGAGCCTTTTCTGATGCCTCAACCATAGGTCGCTCAGAGTGGACCTCGAATCGAAGCCATCGTAAAGTGATAGCCTCACATTGACCAAAAAAATGACGTCAAAATGTAATCAAACTTTTAAGGGAAGTAAGCAGAGAATTGATAGTGTAAAGGCAGGATTATATGAGTTACCTCCTTGGATGCTTGTCATCCGAAGGGACATTTTCACATTTTGACCATTTGTTTTACTTTAAATTCAATTTTCTTAATCTCGTTTACAGATAGTTCGAAGTTTACGTCACTCAGGTCTTTGTTGTTATTGTTTTTTTGCCATCTGCGTTTATGAGTAATTCTCACTAAACTGTATTAACCTGACTATAAACGAGCATGGTTACACACAGTTTTGTGTGTTGGTCAGTTATACTTCCGGATGGCAAGGTTGTGAGCTTTTTAACCAAGCGCATACTAACTATAGAAGGAGTAAAATTGACGATACTCAGCTCTTTTTAAAAATTACTTTTAGACAGACATTTCAATTATAAGTCTCTCTAAATTTAAATTATACCAATCAAACTATAAACGTTCAAGGTTACACATAGTTTTGCGTGTTAGTAAGACTGGCGGATATTGTAAGTATTTTACCTAAACGCATAGCATCAATTCCGACATAACACCAGATTGAAGAAGAAGAAGAAGAAGAAGAAGAAGAAGAAGAAGAAGAAGAAGAAGAAGAAGAAGAAGAAGAAAAGAAGAAGAAGAGACGACGAGACGACGACGACGAACGACGACGACGAAAGAGAAGAAAAGAAGAAGAAGAAGAAGAAAAGAAAAGAAGAAGAAGAAAGAAGAAAAGAAAATATTATTATTATTATTATATTATTATTATTATTATTATTATTATTATTATTATTATTATTATTATTATTATTATTATTATTATTATTATTACTATTGGTATGTCAATAAATAGGAATGGATGTTTGTTTTTGTTTGTTGTCGTTTTGTTTGTTTTGTTGGGGTTTTTTTTTTTTGGAAGAAGGGGGGGGGGGGGCGGTTGTTGTTTTTTTTTTTTTTTTGTTTGTTGTTGTTTTTTTTTTTTTTTTTTTTTTTTTTTCTCTTTTTTTGTTTGGGGGGGGGGGGGTTGGTTATTATTGATCTCAAAGAATATGCAACAAACCATAATCTTTACTCTTTCTTCCCCTCCACCATCCGACTTTGGAATTTCCTACCAACCACATGTAAAAAAAAAGTCCTTTCGACTGATGACTTGGATAAGGCACTTAGCACACATTACCCCACTCGACTCAGGAGAATGAGTACCAGGCTACAAGAAATGGCATATAATTAAAGATTGCTAGCACAGATTGGCTGCTTATGAGGCAACTGGCTGGTACTGCATGAAGTGGAAACAATCGTTTCTTATTGTCCGCTAAGGGGATAAATAAACAGTGTGAAGCGCATTGAGCGTGATTAATACGTGGAAATTAAATGCACAATATAAACGTTCAGTAAAAAAAAAAAAAAAGAAGAGGAATAGCAGAGAGCCGCAAGGGATTGGATTTAGGCTCTGTAGGCCTTACTTCCTCAGGCGAATACATAAGGTTCGTTCCCCAATCACAATGGAATTTGTTCGATTGGCTACCCACATGTTCCGATGGTCAACGCTGGTGGTAGATCGATCTTAAATATTGAAGTTACAAAAAAGACCATCAACGAGGAACTCTTCTAATGTAGAATCTAACTTTAAATAATTGCTTACAGAGCAATACTTCGTATTTCGCGTGGAATTAAAGATGAGTAACGATTAACTGCCAATCATATCTTAATCATAGAGCATTTTTGCTCCAAAAATATTTGATGAAATGCCTGAATTGTATCCTGAATATCTGTGATCTGGATTTTATTTCAACGATCCACTATCTTTGTTTGTAGTCGATTATTCTGTATCGAGGACCTATCATCCGCCATGTTGTTTGTTTAGTTCATAAACAATAACTTCCTGTGGACACTGACAACACAGAATTTGCCAAAGACAATTCGTTTCAATAAATATTCATACAAAATAACATCAAGGCATATATCAATGAAATCAAGATGCCTACCAAAGAGCGTAAAATAGCGTTTATGGGATTCAGATCCGTTGGTAAGAAAGTTACTTTTTGTGGTCTTTTACTTGTGTGTGTGTGTGTTGTTGACTTTTTTTTTTAATGACAATGATAAAAAGTTATGTTTATTAAATGATTTGAAATACTTACTGTCCTAGTATAATTTCAATTCTTTACGTTTAAGTTTGGAGTGTGAGCGTAAGAAGGTGGGATGCTGATGAACTGAAACATTTGCGCAGGTAATTTAGCTTCGACTTCGTAGTCGTAGAGTTAAGGAGTTGGAATGTGTTTTATTGTTCGGAGTGTCTACGTACGTACACGGTAACTTTAGGCAGTTTAGTGAGCAGCAGCAGTGGCAGTCAAATTGTGACCCAACTCGCCCATAAGAAAGTCATGACTGAATATTGCAGATATCATTATTTCCGCTACTAACCGGGCACCTAGCCTCAGGATCTACGTACACGGTAACCTTGAATCTCGCCTTTAAAGGGTTAAATTGTATTGTTTGGTTTTAAAATACTAACATACACACACGCACGCACAAACACACACACACACACATACAGAGCGAGGTCCATCCATTGCTTGTATTGTAGCGGCAAACCAGTTACCGGAGCTATCGTGTACGTAGATCCTGAGGCTAGGTCCCGGTTACCGTGTACGTAGACACTGCCTTTATTGTTTTATCATTGTAAACCAGATTTTATGCTGTCGTTTTAAACCGAATTTTCATAGTTCATCATAGAGTCATAGATTCATGGTCTATAGATAGTCATAGGCAGGGATCAATTGTACACCTTTTTTTTATTAATAATATTTTTAACTTGTTTTTAACTTGACATAGTCATAAGGCCTATGATAGGGTCACATTCTATATATATTGGAAGTCTCAATTGCCAAGGAGTGAGTTTTTGGTTTGGAACTTTTTGGGTGCGTGCGTGATTCTACTCTAATTCTAGTCGAGCCTCGATTTGCACGCTTAGGGCAGTGGGAGATGGGGGAATTTGCCACTTCGAATGAAAAAGGCTGCGGTTATTCGGACTTGAGTCTGAATAGTCTCCCCTGGCTATTCTGACTCAAATTCCAATGCGCATGTGCAGATTATTTGGATTTTAGTAACTATAAGCAGGTAGTCTAAATCCGCTTTATTTAATGAGAAAGACAAAATCATTGATCAATTGGAAGTCCAGATAGAAATGAAAAAGAAAAGAGCTAAACTCTTCAAAAGAAACAAGAGATCGGTCAAAGTATCTGTGGTAAAAATGAAAAGCTTTTTTAACAACGAACAATGTCCAAATAAAATCAGGACAAAAATAAAGACTTTAAAAATTACATTTTCTGATAGTGTGAGACAGGCAACAATCCTTCTACAATCCAAAGTAGGGGTATGAGCTGAGTCAGTGTGATATGGGCAAAACAAAATCTCTTCTGTACTCTTGTTCTATTTCTTTATCAGTTCCACGCACGCACATTGGAGTTTGAGTTTGAGTCTGAATAGCCACAGGAGACTATTCAGACCCGAGTCCGAATTGCCACTTGGAATGCCAAAACCCATCTTACCTATTATTGGACTAGTCTAGGTGTCACGTTACCACCTTGATGTCATTTTCATCTATTGTTTTTTAATCCACCAATCAGCATTTAGTACATTGATATCATCATCACATGATCGTGTCATTCAACGTCATAGTCATAGCATTTCTGTCATTCTGTTTGGCTTGATTCGCTTGAAATTCAACACCCGTCATTCCAATTTCTACTTTCGTAGAGCACTTGCTTCACACGCTAAGGGATTGAGATTGATCCCGAGTGTTTTTTCTGACACACACACAAACACCCGGACATCCAGCATTGAAGGGGTAGCTGAGTCTGTTAGATTTGGCGGAAAGTACTTTACGATAGGCTAGCATCCTATCCAAAGGATAGCAAGCAATTGCCAATGTCCGTTTTACACTATAGAAACCGGGATAAAATCTGGCTCTATGGGCCAAAACAGAGTCCTTGGAAATTGACGCTACCATTTTTATTTCGTAGATCCTCACAGTGAGTTTGATTTTCATCACTGTCAGCTCACCGCTCCCTTCTCAAGATTGTTTATTTGATCATTTTTATTTGCAGTTATGATCAGGAGAAGTTATGTTCGGAAAGAAATCCTGTTTGTTTAATTTTAATGTTTAAATGGTTTTAATTGTAGCCAGCCATTGTAATTTTTAAAAACTTTTGTTTAACTTTTACTTTTCTTCTTTTCTCAGGTAAATCGTCACTCATTATACAGTACATAGAGAACCAATTTGTCGACTCGTATGATCCTACTATTGAAAATAGTAAGTTGAATTTTGTGTTCATTCATCAAATGTGCTCTCAAATTTGAAGTTTATTTTGCACCAGTCAGAATTATAGACCATTGCAATGTGTTTTTTTTTTTTTTTTTAAATTTAATGTGTATGGTATTTTAAGTTCTGTGCAATACTACCAGAATGATCAAAGAAAAAGTATCAATAAATGGTTTTGAAACTTTTAAAGCCCATCCCCAACTCAAATCTGCCTCCACCAAATAAGATTTTTGTATTCTTACAAGAATTTAGAAAGAGTTTCCAACTGCTTCATGACCTTGGGAGTGCCGCATACTCATAGCAAATGAGTCTTAAGATTTCAACCGCACAAGTGCAGGAATTCTTTTATTGCCCCTTTGTAATAATTTTACCTTTGTTGATCTAATGAAATTTTTTTCTTTTACTTTATAAGCTTGACAGTTTTATTTTAATCTTTTTATTTTAATGGTTTTATTTTAAGAATTATACTTTTGTAGCAGACTGAATGCATTAGTGTTTCCCAATAAGATTTAGGTATGAGCACATCGGATAATTAGATTTTCCCATTCCTAAGGGGCTATAGGAGTCAAGGCCATAATGGCCATTGAGTCCGAGTTTGTTTTGGTTTCTGTAACAATCACTTACTATCCAAAGTATTGCCTGTCAGGTCTAACAGATCCAGCCACTTAATCATAGCTGGATTGACAGAGCGAGGAATATCGGAAAAAAAATCTCAACTGTACCTGGAGTCAATGCCAGTTCCTTGGTTTGTTTGGCGACTGCTTTGCCAACTTAGCTTTCAGGACCCCTATCTTTTCATGATCATGGTTTGACTGTTACGTTCATTATTGTTTGACGTTTGGACACTTGAATGCATACATTAGACTAACCAACTTCAATTGTTAAAAACATCTTATAATAATAGGAGGTTGCAAAATTTGGGATTATCATATCTGTATCTAACTTTTAAAATATATCACAATCCTAGCACAAAGTTGAATTGTTAGAGCTCAGCGCATCCCTGGTTTGGATAAGTAAGTAAACAAAAGTAACCTTAAAAATTGTCAATTTGCCCTAAGTATGATTAATGCTTAAAAGTCATGTACATTTGCTCTGATCCCAAATTTCCTATTTTTATCAACTTTTATTAAGTGCTTATACAGAGTTTGGTACTTTGAAAAAAAATTGTAGCTGTATGCATGATAATTATTATTAGGCAGCTGTGACATTTCATTCAGATTAGTATTGTATCATCTCTTTTGATTTTGATCCTACAACCACTTGCTTGGTTCATTACCCAGCATTCACCAAACAGACAAAGGTCGGGGGTCAAGAGTACAGTTTGAATGTAGTTGACACAGCTGGCCAAGACGAGTATTCCATCATACCGCAGTCCTACTTCATCAACATCAATGGTTATGTACTGGTATACTCTGTCAACTCACAAAAAAGGTTGGCACTATTACTCGACATCAGTTTGGACTTAACTCACTCAATCCTAGAGATTTTTGCTACTTTTCAAAATTGGAAGAAATGCATTAAAAATTAGCATGTGCATAGATAGTTTTATTCAACTATCTTTAACGTGCAAAACCTAAAAACATTAGCTTTGATACTGCGCCTATATTTTGTCTTTTTTAAAAATGAGATAAATAGACATGGGGTAAAAGTAACCCAGGTAAACTACAGATATAGTCGGTGTTAGGGTTGAGTGAGTTAAAGCTTGTTGTAAGATTTCAAATCTTTGTAAATGATTAGCAGTTTGGTTACATATTTCATTATATAAGTGAAAGTGACTCAACCCAGAGAGGGCATATCCAGTTAGGAGAAAACCAAGATGCTTTTTTATTTTTAAATTTTTTTTATTACCAAATGAGCGGCACAAGTTAGAAAGTTCTGACTGTCAAATAGTGGATTAACAGATAATTTAACTACCTTATCCACTGATCATTTACAAATTATAGCAAAGAGGAGTGATTTTGTGCATAAATTATGATGACAAATATAGTTATCATCCCTCCATTATAATTGCTAAATTTGTGGTTCTCACATTTTTGACTCCAATAAGTTTGATACCCGAATGTTGATTTTTTTTTTAAAAACATGCTTTTCATTCATTTTTAGATAAAGAGATTTGACACATTTCTCCAAGTAATCGATAGTTGAGAATTGAATTTTTAAATTCTGAATCATAAAATTTGAGTTAAATTGATAATTTTAATATAGAGAATAAATTTGTAGTTTCTTAAGATTCAGGAAGAAAGGGAAATATAGCTCAAATTAAAACAATTCTAACCACTTTATACAATTTTAGGGATGGTTTATCCTGCCATCATACCAGATTGAAACTTGGGTCACAAATTAGAAGACTAATCTAAATATGATGGATTGTGATTAGAGATAGGATGAAGAATGAGAGCAAGATGAGAAAGGTCAATTTATTTTGAGAGAAAAGGAGAAAAAGAAATAAAATTAAATTAAATTTCGCATCATACTTATATGACATTATGTGTTATTTTAAAAAATATATTATCCATATTAGGCTGTCCCATTTTTGCTCTTTGAAAAGTTGTCCGTTATGTTTATCATTATTATTTTAATTTTATGACTTTGATTTTTAAGTTTAAAATGTGTCAACTCTAACATGTCTTCCTGATAGATTTGGTGTGTATTTTTATCCGAGTATAGCTTTATCTTTGATCTATTGTCTTGTTTTGCAGCTTTGAGGTGGTGAAACACGTTTATGACAAGATTGTGGATATGAAAGGAAGAGTAGCGTAAGTGTTTTTATTTTATCCCTATTAATAGCAAAGTTGCTGATTTTTTAATGTAAAATTATGGATTTTCATAAATTTTAGGATCTTTATTAATGTTAAACAGCTATATGCTATAGAGGTAAGGCACTTGCTTTCGGATCAGAAGACCCAGAGTTCAAGTCCCACTCTGAGCAGTGCATAGTTGAGTCCTTGGAAAGACTCTTTACTTACATTCTTTCACCACACTCAGGTGTAATATGAGTACCTGGTCGTTAACAGCATTGTCTCTGTCGAGGGAATATAATTGTAATATCACCTAACAGGCATCATGTCTCGTCCTACATGTTAAGGGTTTCTGTTGACTGGGATCCCTTGTAAAGCGCTTTGATACTGGATATTCCACGGCATAAATGCTCTAGTTGTAGCCACGAGAACAACCACTATGATGTGACACATGATCCATCTTAAAGGCAAAAAATGAAAACAGTCCCTCGTCTATTTTTTATTTTGATTAACAAAATACATCATCTGGACTTTTGTTTTCATTTTAGAATGATGTATGATCCATACCAGCTGTATCGTATCTCCTTAATTTTACGCTTTAGACGTAACAGTTACACAAATTCTGATTGGTGGTTTATTAATTTTCTGATCTGATCAAGTGACCGACAAACCACTACTATATTGGCACTCCTTTCTTCTTTTTTTTTTTAATTGAAAAAATTAATAATTTAAATAAAAAGACGACACATTTATATCAACTTTTATTAATCGGGAGCTCAGAGTCTAAGAGATTTTGTTAAGAATTGTGATCCAGTTTACTATCAGAGGTTTCTTAGTCTAAATTGGCCCAAAAAAAAAGGATTGTTTACTAAAGACTTATTCATATTATTGCTGATTTTTGTTTGATTACACTATTTTCCTCACAAATTACTCAGTGATCATTTTTATTACACATTTTTTATTTTTCAAGTGGGGAGGTATGCTTCTGTATTGTATTATTATGAAATAAATGTGTAATAATTATATTGTATCCATTTAATTGTATTCTGGTCTAGAGATTGTCAGTTTATCACAAGTGTACCCAAAAAAAAATTGTTTTCTTGCGCTGCAGGATCGCTTAAATTTCTGAGGCGGAGTCTTCAGCTGCCTACCAACCATAATGATTATGCAGAGACAACCCTGATTAAGCTATGATGGAAAATCTCTTTCTGTTTTTTGGTTTTGCAATTTTCTGAATTGATTAAATGACTGACATACCACTACATTTATATATTTTTTTTTTTCAATTAAAAAAAAAAAATGTTTGGCAGGTAACATTTATATCTCGATTGTCGTTTATCAGAAGTTCAGTGTCTTCATGATTTAGTTAAGAGTTGTAATCCAGTTCACTGCTAGGGTTTTGGATTCCAATGAGGTAAAAAATAAGGACCGTACTTTTCTGTGAATAATTTTGGAACACACTTGAATAATCTCCCTTTTGTCAATGCGCATGCACTCAGTCTTTTTTCATAGTTTTAAAGTATTCCTGTTAGTTGTGGGTTTTTTTCGTGGTTTGATTTTTGATTACACTTTTTTCCCACAAATCACTCAAAGTGGTCGCTTTCATTAAACATTTTTGATTTTTCAAATAGTGAATTAAAGAGCCTTAGATTGATCATCATAAAATGCATTGGATTACAAGGGTCACTAGCAATGACCAATCTTTGGCAGCACTTTACAGTCATCATACCATCATACAATTTTCAAAATATAACCACATTTTGAAAATAACCATACAGGTTTTATATGAAATCTATTCACCATTTTTTATGACCTACATTAAAGATATCTAGGTCAATACACGAATGGTCTGAAATCTATAAACATCTTTACTTTCTTTTCTTTTCTTTTTTTTTTTTCTTCCTTTATTTATTGCTAAGGTCAATAGTAATAATTAAAGTGGTGAAAATTGGTATTAATAATATCATGTTGCACCTTGTTTTTTCCTGATAATCGGGAGGGACTCAACATTTCATCTTCCTCATTTTGTTTCGACAGGGTTCCAATTGTATTAGTGGGAAACAAGAGGGATCTTCGAATTGAAAGGTAATTTTTTTTTTTTTTTTTGGGGTCATATTTGTTTATAATTCAAACTTTTTCTTTTTCTCTTTTTTTTTTTTTTCTTGTTCGTGCATTTTCTATCAAAGTAATGATAAAGTAAACTTTGGAATAATGACAGATGTAAAAATCTTGCTAACAACTTTAATAATTTCTCCCACATCTCTGGCGATATTATACATACTTTGCTGTTTTATATAATTGCTGAGGCAACATTATAAACACTCTGTAATTGTCTGTATGGAGATGAAATAGTTTTACCTAGATTTATTTTTGTTTGAATATCTATTCTTGTTTCTTCTTTTCCGCAATTGAAACAAGATTACTGTGACCATCTCCCTTGTGGGACAAAACTATTGGTCACTTGCTATCTGGGCGGACTTTGAGTACTTAAATACACAAAGGGTGGTAGAAAATCCTGGGTTTGGGATCCCGGCATGTTTTTGGAGTCTGACCACTGTTGTTTACACATTTTTTGTTATGAGGGTGTCTTATGTCAATATATGATTTATATTATGTTTGAATCGGATTTGTGTATTACATGTGTTAAGTATGATATACAAGGATTAAATATTGTTAGTAATAATAAATAGGTATATATTTTAATTTTTAACAAAGATCTAGGCGAGACCATTGTATCAGACTAGATACAGGGGAACATTTATTTTTTACTCCATCTTCTTCTTCTTCTCCCTCTTTTACCCAAGACTGTCTTCTCACTTTTCCTGGCGCTTAATTGACCCATGTGTGTTGCAAGTAACTTCTAAAAGCTAAACTAAACTGATAATTTCTCCTGCTTAATTAGTTTCTTTTTATTCATTTTAATTTTAATTTTTTTTTTTTTTTAAATTTCATGGTTTCTTAGCATACTCTAAAGTGCATTGATTTTTTAAACTTTTGAATTCCTGGTGAATATCATTTGAAATTGTATGCATTTTCACACATTTCAGGGTCATATCTGAGGAAGAAGGGCGCAGACTGGCAGAGTCTTGGAATGTACCTTTCTTGGAGGCATCAGCTAAGGAACACGCTGTAAGGGTTACTCTCTTTAACAAAATAAAATGTACACTATTATTATTATTATTATTATTATTATTATTATTATTATTATTATTATTATTATTATTATTGTTATTATTATTACTTTTTTTATTATTAATATTGTTATTATTATTATTATTATTATTGTTGTTGTTGCTTTATCAGGACAGATGCCAAATAGGAATGATGTGTCTATGACAAAATATTTTTTGTTTATTTACTGGTCAGTCGAAACACACATCGATCAATTAAAATGATGATAAAATGAAGAAAATACTGTTATTAAGGATTAGTGAACTGCTTTTTGAAAAAAGTTTTGCGATTAACAAATGATATTATTATGATTGACCATGTCCAGACATTTGATCTCAGAATTATGGATGTGTTTGTCATCATTATCACAATAGAAAATGTTTTCTGTTTGTTTACATACAAATGTTTCCATTCCAGCAATGAAACCATAACATTTTGAGTTATCAGACTCAGTGTAGAAGAATGTGTAATTGATGGTTGTTTAAATTCTGGGAGGTATTGGTATCTTTAACCCTCTCCTTACCAACCATAGAAAAATTGTCGCATTCGTTACGATTCAACCGACAATGTTCGCATTCTGATTTCTTGTCTACATCACATCATTTAAAGAAAATATTTTGTTGTAGATATAACAACTTGACACTGTCTTGTAGAGTGTATATTGCTGAAGAATATAATATATAGAATATGCTTTTTTTTTCTGTTTGAATAAATAAATCTATTTTTGTTTAGTGTGGGTGTAAAATTCTGAAAATGTGTGGTAAGAAGAGAGTTAAAGAGAAATTGATCTTTTTTTTTCTCTCTCTCTCTTTCTCTCTTTTTCAGTCAGTTCAAGTCATTTTTGACAGTGTCCTCAACACAATGAGACTCAAGGAAAACGGAGATCAGCCCGAAAAATCTGGATGCGTCTTGTCATAGCTAGAATGTTTCCCATTGTGTAGTCACTTTGTTAATCCTAGACATAAATAAGTCTTATTTCCACCACCGGTAAAATAGCATAACTAAACAACATTGATTTTCTTTGGAATTTTTTTTTTTTTTTTAAATTTTGGTGTCATTATTTATTGTTCATAGGCATATTCATGTTAGTTAAAAAATCATTAAAAAATGTTTGGAAAATTGCAAAATCATTGGTATTATTTTGGAATCCTGTAAGTCGATTTTATTTATAGATTTTTTTGTCCAATTGATTTGCAATATTGATGAGAATGAATTCAGTTTCATAATCTAGAAAAATCTCTGATTCATATAGTCACAAGGCAGACTGACTTAACAGAAAAGTTGTCTGTGAAATAATCTAAACTTTGTTAAAAGCCATCAAATTCAACCTTAAAACGATGGCTAATAAGTAATGGTTTGTCTGTGAAATAATCTAAACTTTGTTAAAAGCCATCGAATTCAACCTTAAAACGATGGCTAATAAGTAATGGTTTGTCTGTGAAATAATCTAAACTTTGTTAAAAGTCATCGAATTCAACCTTAAAACGATGGCTAATAAGTAATGGTGGTAATTTTCATTGGTTATTCTGTTAAATGCTAATTTGCAGTTTTAAAAAGAATCTTATTTGATTTCAATTAGGTTGACAATGAACTGCTTTTGTTTCAATTTTAGCTTGTGACATCTGAGAGCAATATTCAATCATTACCAGATATGCTTGATCTTGAATGTGTTATGGTTACCAGATATTACACAATTGAAGAAATCTTATAATGCTTTTCATAAAGTGAAAAAAATGTTCACTCCATATCTTTATTTCTGGCAAGCTTGACGCTCTCAATTACAGACTTGTAAAATGTCCAATAATTGTCGGATTTCCGACTGTATCACTACAATATTTTTACTCTTTTTTTTTTTATCATTATTTTGCACTTTATGTAAAACATATTGACTTCAAACATAAGTGCTGTATGTTCCGTGAAAAATTTTTAAACAATTTTGTCAGATGTCACTTACAGGTCACTTATTTATTTCACCTGACTTTCCTCTTAAAACAGGGGTCCCAATATCTCAGTTGATAGAGCACTCGCTTTACATGCAAAGGACCGAGATCGATCTCGGGTGCAGCTGAGATTTCCTGTCCACCCAGCAGTGATGGGTAGCTGGGTCTGTTAGATCTGACTGAAGGTAACTTGCAATAGACTAGCGTCCTATCCAAATGGTAGCAAGCAATTGCTATTGTCCGTTTCATGCTATAGAAACTGGGATAAACTTCGGCTCCATAAGCCCAATGGCTCAGAAAGGACTATTTCTTTTCCTCTAAAACAAGATATTGTAAATGCTTTTCAACTGTTAGTACGTCTAGAAAAAAAGAGTGCTTTGCAAGCGGATTATTGCTTTTATAATTAATTTTCGCAGCATATCGGTTTTTAACTCGTAATTGTCAACGAAATTTAAAATGGTTCTCATATTATACAATGCTCACAGGGTTGACATTGTAAACACTTCGTCTGTTTCGAGATAAATAACTTACAACTGTGTCAAAATGAAATCGTAGCTTCAATTTTATTCATAAAGACAGATGAGTTGGACGTTTAGGGTTTCCCCTTTATCAAAAAAACAGGATGAATGAAACACTACAGACGAATGTGTTATGATGAATCTTAACAAGACCACTACCACATTATCTCATTGTCCCGTTTCAGCTCTATGAAAGGTTTGTCGCTTGTGAATTAGCTTTTCACAATTTTTTCAATTTCCAAAATGCTCACTTAAAGTGCTTAATAGAAAAAAAAATAATATGAATTGTGATTCTAATCCCTGTCCTTTATATGGTCATGTAGTTTTTTTTCTAAGGAAAATGCAGCAACACTAAGACTCGTGATAGTCAATATAATCTTTTTATGGATATTTTAATTCTGTAAAAGTGTTTATTTTATCGCACGCTTTTTTACGAGTCTTTTTAAATTTAGAAAGAGAATGATAACGTCAATCTCTTTTTTTGGGCTTTATTAAAAGTTTCAGTAGGCAATAATGATATTTTATAAAAATAAAATTATTCAAGTGTCAGCAATTTTGTTTCAAACTTTCTGATAATATGGCGGCTTGATATTTTTTTTCAACAATGTGTTACCAACTTTGATATGCAGTGTGCGTGTAAATGTGGCTTTTATCCACCACATAATTATGACCTACACCGTCAAAACTTTATTATTTTATGATTATTTAGATCCTACAAATTGATTTTCAATTGTAATGCAAAAAAAAAAAAAAATGAAATTTGAGTAAATTTATACATGTGTCGTATTGAAGTCGATGTACATTGTTGTTTAAAGGGACAGAATATAGATTATAACACCCCTTTCCTCTTTTTGTCCTTATTAACTCACTCAACCTTAACACCGACTATATCCGTAGTTTACCCAAGTTACTTTTACCCCATGCCTATTTATTACATTTTTCTGAGACAAATTATAGTTGTAGTATCAAAGCTAATCTTTTTAGTTTTTACATGTTGATGATAGTTGAAAAAAGCTATTTATGTCCATGCTCATTTTTAATACATTTTATTCCAATTTTGAAACGCAGCAAAATCTGTATGATTGAGTGAGTTAAAATACAGGTCAGATAAAAAGGATATCAGACCAGACCGGTTGTTGATGCAATTCACACACAACCTAATGATGATGTCGTGCAAAAAGAAGAATTAGGTGTTATAATAGGATTTCTTATGGGAATCATGAACTTATTGACCTCTTTCGAGCACACCATTAAAAAAAACTTTGTGCTTAGTTCAATATACTATTTCCTAATATCACTTAGAAATTGTATAATCTCACATAACATGTCACTTTTAAATTTAAAATCACTTTTAGGCCTTTCATTCATACATTGTTTTCATATCTGGATTTGTTTTTTGTTTTTTTTACGTTTATAAAAAAGATAATTAAAGAGCATCGATTGATTTGTAAAGTGGTGACATCAATAGCTTGTTTCAGATTGGATGTTAAATTACATAATTCTAATACGTTAAACGGTTTCTCATATCTTAAACATTAATAAATAGTCATGACTCGATTGTACATCTTAGTCGCAGGATGCAAAGCACAATGCTGTCTTGATATTAGTTAAGCTAATATTTGTTATGTACAATAAATGCTTATCATGCATCATACAACTTTCAGGTTAGAAAATGTTGTTGAAAATCATGTGCGTGTGAGCGTATGAGATGGTAGAGTGGGTATAAGGCTTTTTGAACGGTGACATGAGTAGGTTCAAGCCGCCCTTGATAATTGTTATTAGCCCAAGATTGGGCAATACATTGATTTTTGTTGGCATGTATTGTACTTGATTGATGGATTTCGAGTGTGGGGGAATTTCTCCCATTTATGGAAGTCTACCTTTAAAATGAAATGCAGAAATGCATTTGTATTTTATTAATTGGGTAAGGCAAAAAATTCCGGGTGCAAGGTAGAAACCTGAGAAGATGTGTAGGATTCAGTGGCAGACAAGCCAGAAAGAACAACACATAAAAAAATTCATTCTCAACCTCCCTCCCTCAAGGAATGTTGGGTGGGGGGAGGCGGGAATGGTTATTTTTACCTCTGTCTTTAGTCTGCATTCTTTGGTGCTGCATCAATCACAGTTTCTCATATTCTTTATTTTATTTCTACTGAAGTGTTTGAATTAGACCAAACACATCACGATATTAAGAATGTGGTCTTGAGAAATAGTTCACTTGAGTGTACACAACCCGACAATTATTGTCAGAAGATGTCGGGTCAATAAAATGTAGGAGAGGATGAGTTTTGAAGAATTGTGGAATAGAATATCTATCCTTAATACCACCCATTTAAGAAGTTTTCTGGTCAATATGAAAATACAAGTCTTATATTGTCATTGTGCAGCCGTACGTGTTGGGGATTTTATTTATTGATGCTTTTTGGTGTGTAAGGTTGACACAGAGGGAGAGAGAGTCGTCAGGTTTCCCATCAATGTGTTAGTATTATGTTTTGCTCATCAACCCCACCCATCCCTCCCCCCACCCCCCTTTCCATCATAGATTAATTGTGTGTATGTAATTCCATACAAACCTTATAAAAATAAGAAAAAAAAACAAAAGAAGCAATTGCAGTATTTTGTCTTTCGCATTGTTTCGCTTTGGTAAATATTGCTTTTTTTCTAAAGTGGATGACGAAATGTTTGTGCACATGTGTGTCTGTGTACATACACGTAAATGCCAGAGATGGATTGACTTATTTATAAACTGTTATTTTTTTTTTGTTTTGTTATTCTCCTAAAGTTGATAATGAATTGTTTTATATAATAGTGTATATCTGTAGTAATGCAATAGAATCCTATGATGTATTTTATGTAAATTTTGACAATTTGGCAATAATGAATTGACGTGTGATGATGATTGTGGAGTTTGAATGTAGCCTTTTGCAGACCTGCCTATTATTCCGAAAAAATTAGTAAAATTGCGAAATTTTGGCTCCAATTTCCGAACTTCATGAGCATCTCTTAAGTCATTAAAACATATTGAAAATGAAAGCTGGTGCCAGTCTAAATAATTTTATGGATTTTGAAGTGATATTTTATCCTTGTGAGGAAAACTTGTTAATTTTTTTTTTTTTAAGCTTACTGGAGCGACTACAATCTTTATTATCCCAGAAATTTACGAATTTTTAGATTTTCAATTTGGCAGGTCTGCTGTTGTTTGGTTTGCTTCGTGAAATCAGTGGATCGACGTTTCCGCTAATATTTTGTCATAAATTGTTCCTTTTGTTTTTGTTTTACACTTTACGATAAATTAGATAATTATGAAGAGTGTTGCAGTTGCACAAATCTATGCTAGATGATAGTCTATGTTTGAAAGGGCTGCTGATTGGGTCTCTTCTTGAGATCAAGAGCTTTTGTATTTATCTATTTCTCCTTTATCTGGAATGACATATGTTTGGGGTGGTATCTTTTCGCCCACACCTTGGCTGGTATTCTTTGCTGTGAAAAGGGGCAATCTTATGAATTTTTAAAACTGTATATTTCTTATGTGTGGCAGATGCTATTTTTGTGCTTGTATTATAATTAATAGAATGAGAGTGAATTTTAAACCAGCTGAGCGCCTCCTCCCCATTTGCGCTGGTCCTGATTCTGCATCAATGTAAGATTTTGAGCACATTGGTAGGTTAGGCTGAGATCTGCTATATTTTTTTTCCCTAGGTTTCCTGATCTGTAGAGAGAGGCATGATGAGCTCTTTATATCTATCTTGAGTATCCTCCTCTCCGCTTTCTTTTCTTAGTCATATAATACATGATTAGAGCAAAATAAATGCTAAGCTGCTAGAGGCAGTGGATTGTTAGAATTATAGAGCTTAATTTAATCAGGGATGCCCTTTTTCCGGCTAAAATTAGGGATGCCCTTTTTCCGACTAAAATTAAGGATGCCGCATTTCTAGCTAAAGCCAGAAGTCTAGCTTTTTTTTAAAATCTTTCGGCTGATTTAAGTCAGTATTGGTGATTTGATTTTTTTTTTTTAAGATAAAATTATTGGTTATTTAAAGGCAACGATTAAGAAGAGAGATGGATGGGTATGTTTTTCTACGATTTTAACTCACTCGATCCTAGAAATTTTTGCTACTTTTCAAAATTGGAAAAAAAATGTATTAAAAATGAGCAATACATACATAGTTTCATTCAACTATCATTAACATGCAAAAACTTAACATATTAGATATGATACTACGCCTATAATTTGTCTCAGTAAAATGTAATAAATAGGCATGGGGTAAAAGTAACCTGGGTAAACTCCGGATATAGTCGGTGTTAGAGTTGAATGAGTTAAGAGTGGATATCGTTTGATGAAGACTAGCTTTGTACGAAATATTTTCATATATAATTCTCTGTATTTGAGCAAAGGGCATCCCTGATTAATATAACAGCAACAAAAGGTTTTTGGTATCAGAACCTTATTTTGCTGAAGAATAATTAATGTAATGATACTGTGTATCGTGTTACCTCGTTAAAGATTATTTTTGTCAAAAGCTGAGGAAGGCTTTTGATCCTAAAAATTTCATTGTTACTTGTGCAGTGTTGAATTTTTTTTGTTTTTGTTTTTGTTTTGTTTTGTTAAAATTATTTTAGTTAAATGTAATAATTGTTACAAATCAAGCACTGCAGCATTTTAAAGTCTTTATTTTGATCTGTTCCAGATGATAACTAAATTAAATAAGTGTGAAGCGGTTTTAGCAAGTTTAGTGGATAAAAGTACATAAAAGCACAAGTGTTTTTTGTTTGTTTGTTTTTTTTTTTGGGGGGGGGGGGTTGTTTGTGTTGGGTTTTTCTTTTTGCATTTTTACAATTAATTTGAAGAGAAGCTTGTTGCTAACTGAAACTGCATTGAAGTAACATGATTGGGCATTTTTGTTTGTTTGTTTTTGATTATTGAGTTGTGGCCACAATTATCCCATTTGGCCTCAGTCATTGCTATAATAACAGTGGACCATATGAAGACGTTTCAAGAGATGTTCTGTAGTCTGAGATGCATTTTCTTACCTTTGGTTTGGCAGCCAATTGAAATGAAATATGTTTTAAGTCAATTCAATAACAATGTGAAAATTAAATGTGAGCTTCAATTTAATAAACGAAAACAGGTAATGACGTTCCAGGTTTCCCGCTTTCTTTATCAGCAAAACACAGTGAATGAAACACTACATACGCATGAGAGATGTGTGAATGGTGTTGTTAAGGTTTGAAGAGAAGCTTGTGACTTTGGACCTCTGTAGTGTTTCATTCACCTTGTTTTGTTAATAGAGGGGAAACGGCTACATTATCTGTTTTCGTTTATCAAATTGAAGCTGTCATTCAATTTTCTATTGTTATTAATTTTTCTCCGAGCTTCAATAGGGAACATTTTCATTTAAGTTAATTTAAAAATCAGGTAGGGGGTCTTGATAGCACTTCGACTTCCAAGCAAAGAGACAATTATCAATCACGGGGCTGTTTGGATGTTTGTTTTGAACTCTATTTATGGTTTAGTGTTATGGCGGTGCTAAGTTGACTCCTTACAAAATGTTCTTTACTAACATACTCACACCATATTCAGCTGTAAAATGGGTCTTAAAAAATTGTAATAATTGTTGAGGGTCAGTGTCACACAGTGGTATGATTTTTACTACATACCCAAAATGGACTGAATTGCATTCCTCAGCGTACTGAGTGATCTTTCACAAGTCGCCTCGTCCGAGCTCATGTTTTGGAGCGGCATTGCACCTGATGCCTAGGTTGGTACAATCTTCCCTTGAAAAGGATTGGAAAGAAAGAAATGTCTCTTTTTGGTTGAATAAAGGGAATTTTACTTTTTTAAATATAATAATATGTAGGACGATGGACAGAGATGAATGGAAGAGAAAGATATGATACCGTTAACAGACGGAGGGAATAGGCAGAGTTTTGTCATCACATAGTCATAGTGCGGGCAACCAACGTCATTGAGGACGATGCTGGATAGTGAGTAAGTATGTAGCACGAATTGCTGAGTGCTGCATCCATCCATCTGTGCGGGTGGTTGGATGGGAGCATCACCCTTGAATCATATACCTATGATGTTAGCATGGGTTTACGATCCGATAGTGATGTCGTTTCTTCTTCTCTTTACTAGCCTGTCCTGCTTCTTTATTTGTGATTGTATTTTTGACAGGGGATATTTTTTTTTCTGTAAATCTTCTGCCTGTTTGTTCTTGGTTATTTATAATTTAGCTTATGATATCTTTAGGTTATGATTTTGATTTACATTTGTACTTTTTTGTTAGATTGCTTGTTTTTTTGTTTCAGCGGTCTCTCATATAACCTCAATTGTGTTGGAAGAGACCTAAAGCAACAAACAAACAAAAAAAACATCCATCTGTCAATAACAGTGTGTCATCTTTTGAGATGTTTGCATGTGTTCCCACTGTATTTACTATCACTATCACCCGCATTATACATTGCAAATGTTATTGTTGTCTTATGATATTCCATACTTTGCCATTTTAATGATAATGATGGTCATCGTTTAATACTTGGTGTGTGTGTGTGTACAGAATGACTTGTATAAATTATATTATGTAACCATAGTGATATGTTTATCATTGACGTTTGACTCGTTGTATTATAGGAATATGATAATGATAATATTTAAAATTGTAGTGGAATCATTATTTTTTTCGCTGATTTCATCATATGAAAAGCTTGGGTTTGTTTTGATTATATTAATATTATTATTGTTATAGTATATTATATGTTGTGAAATTTTTCGCTTTGATGATATTTTAATTGTTATTTATTTTGTTATCTGCTTTTTTTTTTTTCGGTCTGTAAAATGTAATGAAAACAGAATAAATAAATGGGGGTTTTCAACATCTCAAGTTGAAAGTAAATCAAAACAGGCGAATTAAATAAAACTGTGCAAAAATGTTTCAAATGGTTTTGTGGTTTTAATTTTTGTTGTAACTATAATGTTTTGTTTGTTGTTTTTTTTGGGGTGAAGGGGGGGTGGGGGGGCGTTGTTTCTTATATTCCCGCCTTTTCGTTGTTTTTTTTTTTTTTGTTGTAGTTTTGGCATTAGGCTCTCTCCTTAGGACTGAGTAACATTGGCCACTCCTGTTGGGGTAGATGCTCAACCAGTTCGTAGCCTTGCTGTCTCTTCTATTCCTCTTGCATCAATAGAGGGGAACAAGTGTGACGTCAAAACATTGGTTCCAATCTCACTGAAAGTGTGAAACCTGTACCGCCTCGGAGGACTGGATACATACCTTGTGAATTGATCCTCTGGTTTTAAAGTGATGGCATCTTATTTTATAGTCTAATTATATGCTGGTCGCCTATACAGATCATCCATCCTCGCTCTTAGGAATCGTGCTGTACATTCTGCTACTAAAATAGTAATGCTACCTTATCTCATTATGTAACCTCTTCATTATTAGTACTCCGGGGGACTGGTTATGTATATACATACTTCCAACTCCCATCATAGTGGGCAGGGAGGTACTTACTGTGTCTTCTATTCCCCCCCCCCCCCCCCCCTATATATATATATGCTTTCCAACTAGCTTTCTGTCTTTGTCTTGGATGAGATTACTTGGTTGTGTCCTGGCCCTGGCCGGAGTCCTAGCTGGGAGTCAAATGCACTTATCGTTTTGGGAGATGATATTATTTTCCTTGTAAATCATCTCTCTGTTATGTATTATGTATTATTATATTTGTTATTTTGAATTTATAATGTAAGCATTTGAGTGTATTGCTCTTTGTTGGATTTTGTGCTTGTGTCCGGATGAGACTTATAGGTGGTCTCAAACTAAGTGCTTTGATAGTGTGCTCTTGGAATCTACATCTGATCCCTATTTGTTCCCAGTTCCCCTATGGCTTACTTTTTCTAGAACATTTTACGATCCCATTTTCTTCCTTTTTTACTGGCGCTGATTTAACCTAAATGTGTTGCAAGCGCCGTAAAACCCTTAAAAACAAAAAATATGGCGGATACCCTGACTGGGAGATGACATTTATTTTTCTTATAAATCATCTCTTTGTTATGCACTATCTTATGTTTTGTTTACAAATTATATATGATTTGTAAACATTTGAGCTGGGTGGGGTTCCTGACCTCCCATAGTTGGCAGGGAGGCACTTACTGTGTCTTCTATCCCCCTATATCTGTTTTCCAATATGCTTTCTATCTTTGTCTTGGATTGGGATTACTTGGTTTTGTCTTGGCATGGCTGGGAGGGAAACAGTCAAATGTAGTTAGTTTTGGGAGATGGTATTCTTTTTGTTTTGTAAATATCTCTGTAATGCATTGTATTATGTTTTATTTAAATATTATATATGATATGTAAACACTTAAGTGTATTCCTCTTCCTGGGGACCTGTGCTTGTGACTGGATGAGATTTTTAGGTGATCTCAAATTAAGTACTTTGATGGTGTGCTTTTGGAATCTACACGTTTCCTGTTTGAACCAATTCCCCTTCGTCTTACCTTTTCTTGGGTGCTTTAAATGTAATTCCAGAACTTTTTACTAACCCCTTTTCTTCCTTTTTATTGGTGCTGATATTACCTCAATGTGTTGTAAGCGCCGTAAAACTCTTAAAAACAAAAAAAAATAAACATTTGAGTGTATTCCTCTTAGAAGGGACCTGTACTTGTGTCTGGATGAGACATTAAGGTAATCTCAAACTAAGTACTTTTGATACTGTGCTCTTGGAATACATCTATTTCCTATTTGAACCAATTCCCCTTTGGCTTACTTTTTCTTGGGTGCTTTAAAGCCGGTTATATCGAGATTGCGATCATTCGATATTGTTGATAATTGGAAAACAAAAAAGACAAGAAAATAATTTTCAATTGGCTAAGGATATCCTGCAGTGTATTAAAACAACAGCCAATGAAAATGCCGATACATATATAAATATATGTATATATATATATATATATATATATATATATATATATATATATATATATATATATATGGGCACTGACTGGAGCCGAAGAGCAAAGATTAGACAGATTCCATAGAAAAGAACTGAGAAGAGTCCTGAATATACGATACCCCACAAAAATAAGCAATAAAACACTGTATGACTGTATGAAAAATGTAATGAAAGACCCTTATCCATTCAAATCCTGGAGGCAAGATGGCGGCTTCTTGGGCATATACTCAGAAGAGATGAAAATATACCAGCTAATAAAGCCATGAATACGTTTTTCACCCCATCTGGACATAAGAATTATCAAGGTAGACCACCCACGTCAATTTATACTGACTCAATCGAGACCTAAAACGCCTTCAAAAAAAACAAAGAATTAAAATCAAAGGAAGACCTTATGAACTTAGCATCCACAGCAAAAGACCGTGAACTGTGGAAGCGAAAGGCCTTAAGTCAGTAAGTCATATATATAATATATATATATATATATATATATATATATATATATATATATATATATATAATATATATATATATAATATATTATATATATATATATATATATATATATATATATATATGTGTGTGTGTGTGTGTGTGTGTGTGTGTGTGTGTCATTTAAATTTAAGCTTAATTTACAAACTCAGAAAGAAACTTTTCATTCTTAATTTTTTAAGAATTAGAAATTTAATGATCTAGATTTTTTTTTCACATCAAACTCCCATTTAGTTCTAGAGTGGTGCTGATAGCTCAGTTGATAAAGCACTCGCTATACACGCAAATGGACCGAGATCAATTCCCCCTGTCAACGTAGCAGTGATTGGGTAGCTGAGTCTGTTAGATCAGACAGAGAGTACTTTTAGATAGATTAGCATCCTATCCAAATGATAGCGAGCAATTGTAATTGCTGGTTTCACGCAAAAAAAACGGGATTAACTCCGGCTCCATGGGCCTCGTAATAAACGACGAATTGTAAGTCAAATCTTTCTTTTAACAGTTTGATTCAAATTCAAAACAGTAGGTGTCTGCTTCCACTCACAGCTGCTTCGATCTCAAAACATAAAAATAGAAAATACAACAACAAAAACTTTCAACGTTTTTCGTACCCCGCGTGACCCAAGTCCTACAATCAAAAAGCACACGGCCAAAGGGCCACAATTCAGTTAATAATTCACATCAAAAGGAGTCAAACCTTAGTTGTCTCCCCTATCATAGACTAGTTTTTAAAATGGGCGGGAAAATGCTTCTTAACGTAGCCTTCGTTAACTAAAAGCCTGACGCAAGAGACTTGTCTTTTGACGTCATTTATAGATCAGTTCACATCCTAGTGAGTTGTATGTAGTTAGTAGTGCTCAAGGAAACGAATGATCTCAATTGGATTCAGTAGTCTGATGTCACGCCGCCAGGCAACGGCGGCCATCTTGGTTCTAAACAAAAAAAATCATTACTTTTTATTCTTCAAGCTGGCTAGAACCTTTCATATGTCTTGTGATCAGAATGTATAAAAGTCAAAACAAGATCAGATGTATAATGTTTTTCTCCTCTGGATACACTTTTATGCTCGGCGGAGAAATATTCATAAGGGCGTCCGCCATTGTTCCGAAAGTTTAGAGCCATGTTACTAAGTTACCATGCGTCATTAGGAAGGAAGTGACGTTACGACTGTTGGAGACTATTGTTGAACTATTGATTATATAGACGTCTAACTCTTTTATTCTAACTCGTATTTTTATGGTCATAGACTTGTCTTTTTCCGTATTTTTTAATCATTGTCAGACAATGAATGAGTTCACGAAGGCTTCGCTCTGTAGGACTACTTTTTTTTAAAAAAGAAGTTGTGCATGGAGTCCACGAGCCCATAATTGTGTCTGATAATTAGACCTGCGAATGTGTTCACGTCGGTCCTTGACGTATAGCTGATACCAAATCAGAAACATGACAAAAACCTATTGGTTGTAATATAACGCATATTTTATTGTGTTCACGTCGGTCCTTGACGTATAGCTGATACCAAATCCGAAACATGACAAAAACCTATTGGTTGTAATATAACGCATATTTTGATACCAAATCCGAAACATGACAAAAACCTATTGGTTGTAATATAACGCATATTTTGATACCAAATCCGAAACATGACAAAAACCTATTGGTTGTAATATAACGCATATTTTGATACCAAATCCGAAACATGACAAAAACCTTATTGGTTGTAATATAACGCATATTTTGATACCAAATCCGAAACATGACAAAAACCTATTGGTTGTAATATAACGCATATTTTGATACCAAATCAGAAACATGACAAAAACCTATTGGTTGTAATATAACGCATATTTTGATACCAAATCCGAAACATGACAAAAACCTATTGGTTGTAATATAACGCATATTTTGATACCAAATCCGAAACATGACAAAAACCTATTGGTTGTAATATAACGCATATTTTGATACCAAATCGAAACATGACAAAAACCTATTGGTTGTAATATAACGCATATTTTGATACCAAATCGAAACATGACAAAAACCTATTGGTTGTAATATAACGCATATTTTGATACCAAATCCGAAACATGACAAAAACCTATTGGTTGTAATATAACGCATATTTTGATACCAAATCCGAAACATGACAAAAACCTATTGGTTGTAATATAACGCATATTTTGATACCAAATCCGAAACATGACAAAAACCTATTGGTTGTAATATAACGCATATTTTGATACCAAATCCGAAACATGACAAAAACCTATTGGTTGTAATATAACGCATATTTTGATACCAAATCCGAAACATGACAAAAACCTATTGGTTGTAATATAACGCATATTTTGATACCAAATCCGAAACATGACAAAAACCTATTGGTTGTAATATAACGCATATTTTGATAACCAAAATCCGAAACATGACAAAAACCTATTGGTTGTAATATAACGCATATTTTGATACCAAATCCGAAACATGACAAAAACCTATTGGTTGTAATATAACGCATATTTTGATACCAAATCCGAAACATGACAAAAACCTATTGGTTTAATATAACGCATATTTTGATACCAAATCCGAAACATGACAAAAACCTATTGGTTGTAATATAACGCATATTTTGATACCAAATCCGAAACATGACAAAAACCTATTGGTTGTAATATAACGCATATTTTGATACCAAATCCGAAACATGACAAAAACCTATTGGTTGTAATATAACGCATATTTTGATACCAAATCCGAAACATGACAAAAACCTATTGGTTGTAATATAACGCATATTTTGATACCAAATCCGAAACATGACAAAAACCTATTGGTTGTAATATAACGCATATTTTGATACCAAATCCGAAACATGACAAAAACCTATTGGTTGTAATATAACGCATATTTTGATACCAAATCCGAAACATGACAAAAACCTATTGGTTGTAATATAACGCATATTTTGATACCAAATCCGAAACATGACAAAAACCTATTGGTTGTAATATAACGCATATTTGATACAAATCCGAAACATGACAAAAACCTATTGGTTGTAATATAACGCATATTTTGATACCAAATCCGAAACATGACAAAAACCTATTGGTTGTAATATACGCATATTTTGATACCAATCCGAAACTGACAAAAACTATTGGTTGTAATATAACGCATATTTTGATACCAAATCCGAAACATGACAAAAACCTATTGGTTGTAATTAACGCATATTTTGATACCAAATCGAAACATGACAAAAACCTATTGGTTGTAATATAACGCATATTTGATACCAAATCCGAACAGACAAAAACCTATTGGTTGTAATATAACGCATATTTTGATACCAAATCGAAACATGACAAAACTATTGGTTTAATATAACGCATATTTTGATACCAATCCGAAACATGACAAAAACCTATTGGTTGTAATATAACGCATATTTGATACCAAATCCGAAACATGACAAAAACCTATTGGTTTAATATAAGCATATTTGATACCAAATCGAAACATGAAAAACCTATGGTTGTAATATAACGCATATTTTGATACCAAATCCGAAACATGACAAAAACCTATTGGTTGTAATATAAGCATATTTTGATACAATCCGAAACATGACAAAAACCTATTGGTTGTAATATAACGCATATTTTGATACCAAATCCGAAAATGACAAAAACTATTGGTTGTAATATACGCATATTTGACAAATCAAACATGCAAAAACCTATTGGTTGTAATTACGCATATTTGATACCAAATCCGAACATACAAAAACCTATTGGTTGTAATATAACGCATATTTGATACCAAATCGAAACATGACAAAAACCTTGTTGTATATAACGCATATTTGATACAAATCGAAACAGACAAAAACCTTGGTTGTAATATACGCATATTTGATACCAATCCGAAACATGACAAAAACCTATTGGTTGTAATATAACGCTATTTTGATACAATCCGAACAGACAAAACTATTGGTTGTAATATAAGCATATTTTGATACCAAATCGAAACATGACAAAAACCTATTGGTTGTAAAAACGCATATTTTGATACAAATCAAACATGACAAAACCTTGGTTGTAATATAACGCATTTTGATACCAAATCGAAATGACAAAAACCTTTGGTTGTAATATAACGCATATTTTGATACAATCCGAACAGACAAAACCTATTGTTGTATTAACGATATTTTGATACCAAATCGAAACATGACAAAAACCTATTGGTTGTAATATAACGATATTTTGATACCAATCGAAACATGACAAAAAAAAAAAAAAAAAAAAAAAAAAAAAAAAAAAAAAAAAAAAAAAAAAAAAAAAAAAAAAAAAAAAAAAAAAAAAAAAAAAAAAAAAAAAAAAAAAAAAAAAAAAAAAAAAAAAAAAAAAAAAAAAAAAAAAAAAAAAAAAAAAAAAAAAAAAAAAAAAAAAAAAAAAAAAAAAAAAAAAAAAAAAAAAAAAAAAAAAAAAAAAAAAAAAAAAAAAAAAAAAAAAAAAAAAAAAAAAAAAAAAAAAAAAAAAAAAAAAAAAAAAAAAAAAAAAAAAAAAAAAAAAAAAAAAAAAAAAAAAAAAAAAAAAAAAAAAAAAAAAAAAAAAAAAAAAAAAAAAAATATAACGCATATTTTGATACCAAATCCGAAACATGACAAAAACCTATTGGTTGTAATATAACGCATATTTTGATACCAAATCCGAAACATGACAAAACCTATTGGTTGTAATATAACGCATATTTTGATACCAAATCCGAAACATGACAAAAACCTATTGGTTGTAATATAACGCATATTTTGATACCAAATCCGAAACATGACAAAAACCTATTGGTTGTAATATAACGCATATTTTTGATACCAAATCCGAAACATGACAAAAACCTATTGGTTGTAATATAACGCATATTTTGATACCAAATCCGAAACATGACAAAAACCTATTGGTTGTAATATAACGCATATTTTGATACCAAATCCGAAACATGACAAAACCTATTGGTTGTAATATAACGCATATTTTGATACCAAATCAGAAACATGACAAAAACCTATTGGTTGTAATATAACGCATATTTTGATACCAAATCCGAAACATGACAAAAACCTATTGGTTGTAATATAACGCATATTTTGATACCAAATCCGAAACATGACAAAAACCTATTGGTTGTAATATAACGCATATTTTGATACCAAATCAGAAACATGACAAAAACCTATTGGTTGTAATATAACGCATATTTTGATACCAAATCAGAAACATGACAAAAACCTATTGGTTGTAATATAACGCATATTTTGATACAAATCCGAAACATGACAAAAACCTATTGGTTGTAATATAACGCATATTTTGATACCAAATCCGAAACATGACAAAAACCTATTGGTTGTAATATAACGCATATTTTGATACCAAATCCGAAACATGACAAAAACCTATTGGTTGTAATATAACGCATATTTTGATACCAAATCCGAAACATGACAAAAACCTATTGGTTGTAATATAACGCATATTTTGATACCAAATCCGAAACATGACAAAAACCTATTGGTTGTAATATAACGCATATTTTGATACCAAATCCGAAACATGACAAAAACCTATTGGTTGTAATATAACGCATATTTTGATACCAAAACAGAAACATGACAAAAACCTATTGGTTGTAATATAACGCATATTTTGATACCAAATCAGAAACATGACAAAAACCTATTGGTTGTAATATAACGCATATTTTGATACCAAATCCGAAACATGACAAAAACCAATTGGTTGTAATATAACGCATATTTTGATACCAAATCCGAAACATGACAAAAACCTATTGGTTGTAATATAACGCATATTTTGATACCAAATCAGAAACATGACAAAAACCTATTGGTTGTAATATAACGCATATTTTGATACCAAATCCGAAACATGACAAAAACCTATTGGTTGTAATATAACGCATATTTTGATACCAAATCCGAAACATGACAAAAACCTATTGGTTGTAATATAACGCATATTTTGATACCAAATCCGAAACATGACAAAAACCTATTGGTTGTAATATAACGCATATTTTGATACCAAATCCGAAACATGACAAAAACCTATTGGTTGTAATATAACGCATATTTTGATACCAAATCCGAAACATGACAAAAACCTATTGGTTGTAATATAACGCATATTTTGATACCAAATCCGAAACATGACAAAAACCTATTGGTTGTAATATAACGCGTATTTTGATACCAAATCCGAAACATGACAAAAACCTATTGGTTGTAATATAACGCATATTTTGATACCAAATCCGAAACATGACAAAAACCTATTGGTTGTAATATAACGCATATTTTGATACCAAATCCGAAACATGACAAAAACCTATTGGTTGTAATATAACGCATATTTTGATACCAAATCCGAAACATGACAAAAACCTATTGGTTGTAATATAACGCATATTTTGATACCAAATCCGAAACATGACAAAAACCTATTGGTTGTAATATAACGCATATTTTGATACCAAATCCGAAACATGACAAAAACCTATTGGTTGTAATATAACGCATATTTTGATACCAAATAGAAACATGACAAAAACCTATTGGTTGTAATATAACGCATATTTTGATACCAAATCCGAAACATGACAAAAACCTATTGGTTGTAATATAACGCATATTTTGATACCAAATCCGAAACATGACAAAAACCTATTGGTTGTAATATAACGCATATTTTGATACCAAATCCGAAACATGACAAAAACCTATTGGTTGTAATATAACGCATATTTTGATACCAAATCGAAACATGACAAAAACCTATTGGTTGTAATATAACGCATATTTTGATACCAAATCCGAAACATGACAAAAACCTATTGGTTGTAATATAACGCATATTTTGATACCAAATCCGAAACATGACAAAAACCTATTGGTTGTAATATAACGCATATTTTGATACCAAATCAGAAACATGACAAAAACCTATTGGTTGTAATATAACGCATATTTTGATACCAAATCCAGAAACATGACAAAAACCTATTGGTTGTAATATAACGCATATTTTGATACCAAATCCGAAACATGACAAAAACCTATTGGTTGTAATATAACGCATATTTTGATACCAAATCAAACATGACAAAAACCTATTGGTTGTAATATAACGCATATTTTGATACCAAATCGAAACATGACAAAAACCAATTGGTTGTAATATAACGCATATTTTGATACCAAATCCGAAACATGACAAAAACCTATTGGTTGTAATATAACGCATATTTTGATACCAAATCCGAAACATGACAAAACCTATTGGTTGTAATATAACGCATATTTTGATACCAAATCAGAAACATGACAAAAACCTATTGGTTGTAATATAACGCATATTTTGATACCAAATCAGAAACATGACAAAACCTATTGGTTGTAATATAACGCATATTTTGATACCAAATCCGAAACATGACAAAAACCAATTGGTTGTAATATAACGCATATTTTGATACCAAATCCGAAACATGACAAAAACCTATTGGTTGTAATATAACGCATATTTTGATACCAAATCCGAAACATGACAAAAACCTATTGGTTGTAATATAACGCATATTTTGATACCAAATCCGAAACATGACAAAAACCTATTGGTTGTAATATAACGCATATTTTGATACCAAATCCGAAACATGACAAAAACCTATTGGTTGTAATATAACGCATATTTTGATACCAAATCCGAAACATGACAAAAACCTATTGGTTGTAATATAACGCATATTTTGATACCAAATCAGAAACATGACAAAAACCTATTGGTTGTAATATAACGCATATTTTGATACCAAATCCGAAACATGACAAAAACCTATTGGTTGTAATATAACGCATATTTTGATACCAAATCCGAAACATGACAAAAACCTATTGGTTGTAATATAACGCATATTTTGATACCAAATCCGAAACATGACAAAAACCTATTGGTTGTAACGCATATCTTATTTGCCATTGATTATAGTTAATAACAAAAATATCATAATGAGACAACAACCGGAAGTGCTCTAATAAAACAAAAATTAGGCCAGGTATTTTTGATAGAATCTTCTTCGTTTTAAAAACCACTAGTTAGCTATGATTTTTTAAAAACCTGGTACCCACTGTCTCAAAACGGTATTTTGTCGATGTCGCTGTGTACATATATGCAGGTCTGACATCCGAATGCAATTATGGGCCTACTTTAACATTGTTGTAATGGACAGTAATTTGCGTTTTGTTTTGTTTTTTTTTTAGATTTCCATTACAACAATGAGCACCTAGTTCTCCCTGATTTAGGGGAAGGTGAATCACATATGTGACACATCGTCTCAAAACGTTATGATGTCGGGATGAACCAGATGCTAAAAGTCGAATCAAATACCTATTTTCTTTGTTTATAACCACGCTGCTCGCCGTTGCTGGGCGATGTGACATCAGACTATTGAATCCAGTTTTCACCAACTAAATCGCCCCGACATAATACTATACCGTTTTGAGGTAACAGGCCACAAAACAGGAATGATAATCATAATCTCACCATGCTTCCACTTTGATATGGGAATTGACCATTCACCAACTTGACGTACCATGGTAAGGTTTTGTAACCAGAAATATAAAGACATTAATATAAATAACCCGATAGCAACATCATGTGACTAGCATTGTCCATAGCATCGTTGAAGCGGGAAGAATGTATTTGTGTCAGTGGATGACATAACCAGTCGGAAGGTGAACATTTTTTATTTGCTTTTTTTTTTTTTTGCATTTCTGAAAGAATATGCTCCCCAGAACATTTTAATCTTTGTTTGAAGTAAATCGGGTAATTTTCCATGAATTTATGGTCAGATGTATGGGAAAAGTATCCAGCAAATTTTCTCAAATTTCATACTTTTTCAACTTGACTAGCTGTAAAAAATATTTAGAAGTGAAATTAAGCTTTGATATCTCCCGGAGAAGTACAAAAAGGGTTGATTTAATCATTTATGAAAAGAACTTATTTTTGATTTAAAAAATTGACCCCAACTTGGCAATATCTCAGTTCAAACCTTTTCACCATCCGACTGATTATGTCATTCACTGTAACAAATATTCTGGCCCGAAAATAAAAAGGGGAGGAGGGGGGAGGAAAAAAGAAAAACAATGAGACAAGATATCATAGACATTGTTTAGAAAGATGATATTTTTAAAGCTCTCTTCATATTCTATGCGCTTCAGGATATCTTGTTTATTCTTCCTCAAGCCACACAAGCCTTTAAAATCGGATGTCTATTTCAAATTGTGATTCCACGGATGGCACTGATATTAGTATTAAGAAATGGCTTGAAATTCCATAACGTAGGAATACAAGAATCATTTAGTAACTGGTGTACCTTAACACACTCAACCCTAACACCGACTATATCCGTTGTTTACCCGGGTTACTCTTACCCCATGCCTATTTATTACATTTTTCTGAGACAAATTATAAGCATAGTATCAACGCTAATGTTTTTCATTTTTACATGTTTATGGTAGTTGAATAAAACTATCTATCCATATACTCATTTTTAATACATCTTTTCCAATTTTTGAAAAGTAGCAAAAATCTCTAGGATTGACTGAGTTAAAAGAAAATAAGCTCTTCCGCTACGGGTGTTTCTTTTTTTTACGAAACCTACCGAAACCCGACAAAGTTCGGAAGTAGGCAGCTGTGGAGTGAACCTGGGACTCAGGTAAATGTACACCATTGATTGGGGAGTGAACCTGGGACTGGGTTTCGGCGGGTTGCGTAAAAAAGAAACACCGTTCCCCTACGGCATCATTAGATACCGTCGCGTATGCCGTCCATGAAGGAATATAGATAATTCATCAAACAAGATGTCTGGTGTCAACAGGAATCACCCATGTTTTCCAAAGTGAGCAAATTGGGGGTTAATAACCTTGCCCACGATGGTGTACAGTCAACAAGAACGAGGAGGTCGATGGTTCAATTGGTAATTCACTAACATTGCAAGGACAGAAACTGGTATGGACACATGGTTCTGTCCTCTTCGTCTACACAGCAGTGTTTGTGTATAATATGGTCTTGTGATATGACACGTGTTTTCGGATCTGAAGGTCCTGGGTTCGAGCCTCGCTCGGCGCATATTTGAGTCCTTGGAAAAGGCTATTTACTCACATTCCCTCACCGTACCCAGGCGTAAAATGAGCACCTGGCCCTTAACGGCGTTGTCTTTGTCGAGAAAAGAAATTGTTATATCGCCTAACGGGCGTCATTTGTTGTTCTACATATTACGTGTTGCTGTTCGTCAGGGATCTTTGCAAAGCGCTTTAAGCGCGTTTAGTGGATATTGCCCTATATAAAAGCTCACGTTTATCTGCGTCTCATGGAATATGTGATTAGTGCTTTGCAATAGGCGAGCGTCCTATCAAAGGGGAATCAAGCAATTTTGATTCAAATTAACGCTACATAAACTGAAACAAATCATGGCTCCGTGGACCATAATTTGGTTCTGAAGAAGGGTATTGTTAAATATTGCACTTGAATATGTTGTTTTTTTCGTGGTTTGATTACCGTTTTGTCGTAGTACTTAGATACATCATACATTGAAGAGGGCGATGAGTTTAGTGAAAGAAAAGAAACAAATGTGATAAATTGCAACAAGCTCTCTGATTCTTATGAATTTATTTATCAATGATTTTCATAGAGAGAAAAAAAAACAATAATCTATGAAAAATAAATTGTTTTCGCAGTTCTTCATGCAAAATAACTGATTTTGTCTGTTGATAATCAACCCACAGAAAAACGAACAGTTACTCACCGGCACCGCATCAAATAGTTTATGTCGAGGTGGAACCGATTTCGAATGAATTTACTCCAAAAAAAAAATAATAATTAAAAGCATAATGTTTGCCAATTAATTTATCATTAGTTAAACATCACATCGATATCAATTCAAGGAGTGATTTAATATATCATAACAATATTGTCTATCAAAGTTTCAACAACGGAAATTCCAAGCATATCGATATAAAGTCCAAAAAAAATAATAAAAATAATACTAAAATTCTCTTTATGTATAGACGAAGGGGACAGAAATGTGTCTTTAGGGTCTATTCCTAGGAAAGACTGGAATAACCCAGGCGTCAGCCGCAGAGCAGCGCCGCAACGTGAGCTAGGGAGAGGTGACTTGCTCAAGGCCACACGACGCAGCGGCGGGTGATTGAACTCGGTACCTTTCGGGTAAGAAGCAAAGACCGTACCGCTGAGCCACGCTGCCCCACTCAGGGGTACTCGTATTATACAGTACCCGCCGGATTCTAGCACGCTGAATTCCAACACGCTCTGCAATACGGCAAGCGGGAGCTGGGTGACCGATGTTTATCTGCAAGTCGTTACCTCCCTTGAGCATCGGATTTTGACACGCTCGGATTTTAGCACGCTGTGTTGCTTCTCCCGAGAGTGTGCTATAATCCAGCGAGAACTGTGCCAGTGCATAAAATTTTATTTTTTTTTACAGATAAATTCTTTGAGTAAAAAATAATGGGGGGGGGGGGGGGGAACAAGCAACTAGCCATGCATTGGTTCGATTACGTTGTTACCCAAAATAGAATCAGCGTTTTTATTACCACTACCACCGTATTTGTGCATGTTGGGAAATACGTCCGAATTCTCCGGAGCCACGCCGTGACAAAGATGATGTGACGTCATTTGCATGCTAGGGGTGGCCGAATCCGATTGGTCGTCGATTTCCTCGTCGTAGTCAATTTCTGTGACGTCAATGTTTTCGTTGCTGTTTTCGTCCAACCCGCTGTCCTCCCTATCGTCAGAAATTATGTCAATACTATTGCTGTTATTGCTGTTGTTATTGTTGTTGTTGTTGTTACTGGATCCTATGTTATGAGAGTCGGGATAAGCCAGAGGTTTGGTCGATCCGTGTCGGTTGGAGTTCGAATCCTCGTGTATCTTGCCGTCGTTTGAAATGACTGTCTTTTTGCTACGTTTCCATTTCATTCGTCGATTCTGGAACCAAATCTTCACCTGAAGAAAAATTTTATAAAAGTCAAGAAGATTGAAATATATTGGAATAGAATGAAGCATCACAAACCGAAGATATAAATCTTAAAAGGTGTGTATCTCTCCATTCCAGCCATTTTCAGGATTGTCCCCAAAACTTCACACCCCATCTAACAGAAAAATATATATATATTTTTATCATTCAAACACAATGGAGTAAAGTTCTTGCCATACATAATTTCTTTAGCAGAACATCGAGATACTCTGTTTATTTTCTTTAAATTTTATGATGTACAAAAGAAATTTGAATAAGAAAAATGTTGGTTGTATCGTAACGAATGTGACAATTTTCCTATAGTTGGTAAGGAGAGGGTTAACCAAGCGTAACAAAGCAGAAACAAAAATACTAGAAAAAATAATAACATCAAAAAAAAAAAAAAAAAAAAAAAAAAGAAATCAGCCTGCCTCGACTGGTGATCGAACCTCAGACCTCTTGGTTACCGGTCAGACGATGACTTCAACTTTTCAAAGACTTTTTATATGAAAAGACGGAATCTGTTTTTGTTTTGTTTTGTTTTTTTGTTTTGTTTTTGTTTTGTTTTTTTTCCCGCTTCTCGTTTTATTTCTTGACCTATCTAAATAGCCATGCCAATCATAATCACACGTTAAATTCAAGTCCCCGTGTGAGCGACACAGAGTTAATCCTTGGAAAAGGCATTTTAATTCACATCAACTAACTACACCCAGGTGTAAAATAAGTATCTGATCGATAACAACGTTACCTCTGTCGATAAAGAAATAACAGCTATCACCTTATATCGTCCCACATATTCTGGCTGTGGACCCTTTGCCAAGCGCTATGAATATTATTAGTAAATATTTCGCAATACACATTTTAATTTTTGGTTCTTTTATTTGTTTGTTTTCTTAGATTTTTGAATGTTTGAATTTCTATATCATGAGCATCTTCAATTCAATAAAACTTGATGAAAACAAAATGGTTCAAAAGGAAATGATGTATTAAACTATTTTGATAATAATAATAATAATAATAATAATAATAATAATAATAATAATAATAATAATAATAATAATAATAATAATAATAATAATAATAATAATAATGATAATAATAATAATAATAATAATAATAATAATAATAATAATAATAATATATAATAATAATAATAATAATAATAATAATAATAATAATAATAATAATAATAATAATAATAATAATAATAATAATAATAATAATAATAAATAATAATAATAATAATAATAAATAATAATAATAATAATAATAATAATAATAATAAATAATAATAATAATAATATATTGTTGTTTAACACTATCGAGACCTGGATAAACGCCATAGCTCGTAAAGTCTACTTACTTAGTACTGTACATATCTCACCTGTGTCTCTGTCAACATGAGTGACGTTGCCACCTCAAATCTCTTGGGACGTGACAAGTACTTGTTCATCTTGAACTGTCTCTCCAACTCCAGTAGTTGTTGGGACGTGAAGGCTGTTCGTGGACGCCGTGTCTTCCCCAAGGCAGCTGCCTGGTTGTTGCCTGCAAAGTGATGACGATTTGGATATGATGTTTAGTTATCTATTTACCTGGAACAACTATTATTTTTTAAATGTCTAACGTCTACATCATGGCACAAGACCGAAGGGCTATAGCTCAGTTGGTCGCTGGTTCGGATAAGTAAGTAAGTTTAACACCACTCTGAAACCAGAAGATAATTACACAAGGTTTTACACTTCCAATGAGATTGGAACCCGTTTTTTTGACGTCACACTTTTGTTCCTTATTGTTAAATACGTTTGAGAGACATCAAAGTAATCCCAATTTGACAACCTCGGAATTCGTATCAATCTATCGATATAATAACAAAGTTTTCTGACCAAAACAGGGAAAATAAATGTGTTTCATCGGCACCCAGCTCTATACGTCCCGTCCTCCCTTCCCCCCCCCCCCTCCTCTCCTCCTCCCTTCCCAAACACATCAAAATAATGACAGCTAACAAGAAGACCAATTGTCGGTACTGAAGAAATAAGAATGATGAGATTAATGCACAGCAAAGCACGGAGGACCCATAGAAATCCGCTCTCAATTCAATTCTCTCCATCGGGATCACAGATAATTCCCTCACTCCTTTCTTCACTCAAGAAAAGAAAATTCCAAATTGCCTCATACCGACAAAAACACTATTTTTTTTTTAACTTTCCATTTCGATCAGAATTGTCTTTTACTTGAAATGCCAATCGTTTGAGAAGACCATTTTAACTTGTCCAAAAACCTTAAACTCAACACTTTTTAAAAGTCTTAAGTTTTAAAATATTTGACAAGTTGGGGGGCACCTAAATTCAACAATATAATTTGAGGTAAATATGAACAGAAAAAAAAGAATTCTGGCCAAAATAGATTTTCAAAACAAGTTGTTTTGTCCGTGTAAGCCGAAACATCCCTTTGCCATTCGGTTACCTCCTCTTGGCAAACTAGACCCCCAAGACGTGAATGTAGAAAATATAATAAACACGAAATAAACAGACGAAGATTGGGAATCGGTCAAAGGGAATAGAATAGAAAAGATGTTAGAGAGATAAAATCCTGAACTTACTCTTTTCAACAACCCAATCTAATTGCCCGTTTGGGGCATTAATACTCGAGATTAACTTCCCATTCCTGTTTGTGTGGGCATACGCATGCGCAAGTCTCCATCAGTTCATGTCAGAATCCCTATGTGATCAGGTCAGTATTAAAAGCGCATTTTTCCCGCAAGCTCGGGAGCCATTTGCTAATTTAATTTACCATTTCCCCTTCGATTAGTCCCCAAGCGGTACTCGACCCCCACGCGGCCATTTTGTATTCTTCTCGTGCATTGTGGGATGGCGTTGAATCACGTGAGGGGCTTGGGCCAATCAAATTAGCATGACAAACAGCCGAGTGGTGGGTTGCTTCTATTGAGATGAGGCAAGTTGTTAAAGACTCAAAGTGGTGTGAAAGAAATTAGGGATGAAGGAATGAAGACTGCGTGAATTTAAAGATGGGTTGGAATGAAGGGATAGGGGTGGGGGGGGGGGGAAGAGGAGCAGGGGGTGGCTGGGCGGGAGGAGAGAGGGGGGAGTGGATGTTGATGGGGCATTTAAGCGGCTGTTCGTATTTTACGTATCAAATTGAGTGTGTCTGCAAAAGTTGCTCAACCAAAAATTCGTCATGAATATGATGATGATGATGATGATGATGATGATGATGGTGGTGATGATGATGATGATGATGATGATGATGAGGAGGAGGAGGAGGAGGAGGAGAGGAGGAGGAGGAGGATAACGACGACGATGATGATAATCATGATGATGATGATGATGATGATGATGATGATGATGATGATGATGATGATGATGATGAGAATGATGATGGTGATGACGATGATGATGATGATCATGATGATGATCATGATGATGATGATGATGATGAGGATCATGATCATGATATAACAGATATATCTGTGAGAGAAAGAAAATCAAAAAAATAGTATCACTTTATATTTCTTATTCCTTTCCGTTTTATTTTTATTTTCTATTTCTGATTCTATTTTTTTTTAAACATTATTATTAATCTTCTTTTGATAGGACAAGAAATGCAACGAAATCATAATATAAGTCGAGGTTTCTGCTTAGGATTGAACCAGCGTCTTGATCAGAAGGTCGTGAGTCAATACGTACAACACTATGGCCACCCACCCGGCCAGTCAACATAGCGTTGAGAAACCTTTCTCATCAATTTTGTTCAAAATGTTGAAAAATGTGTTGAACCGAGAACATAATTTATAGAATGCAATAGTCAGATAATCCTCAAAGATGATGGATGGACGTGAAATTTAATTTGAATACCGTTTTGATTTGATTTCTCCTACTCTTCCTCACTCTATCCTCTTATTCCTCCTCCTCCTCCTCCTCCCCCTCCTCTTCTTCTTCTTATTATTATTCTTATTCTTCTCTTCCTCCTCCTCCTCCTCCTCCTCCTCCTCCTCCTCCTCCTCCTCCTCCTCCTCCTCCTCTTCCTCCTCCTCATTTTCTTCTTCTTCTACTTCTATGAGTAGAATAAGTAAATATTCTCCCTATGCATCCTCATTGTCTATTATAGTTTAATGTTAAGACTTATTTTATAAGGAAATATTTGATAGATTAAAAATCAGTTTTCGATTACGGATTATTGTTCATGATATGAACATCTTAAACATATTATTTTGTGTATGACCTGTCATTGTGGCTTTGATGTTGGTATCGAAAAGGCGCCTAGAGCTGTTTGTATATGGAATAGGCGCGGCATAAATATTTTACATTGTTATGAGTATGTTAGTCTATACATCCTTAATAGATTAACTTGAAGCCTACGACATCTAAGCCTAGAGCGATTTAAATAGTTTAATATTTCTTCGCACTAGTGGAAACCCCGCAATATAAGCGGAGAAATAAAAGCTGCGAGTATTACGAACAGGCCATCAAATTTTTAAAAATTAAAAAAAAAAACATTTTTTTTTTGTATTTTATTATGAAAATTAACATAGATCGAATTTTTTGAGCCATCGACAACCAAAATTTGTCCTGTAGGTGCGCCCAAATGAATTTGGCAACAGGGCGGCCAGATGGCGATTCCCAATGCCAAGGTCAAATTAAGGACCGATCATTATGCCCTAGCAGATATTCTAAATGATCATGATTTGAGTCAACGAGTCAACAAGATTTGCAAGTTACTCGTATATCAATCTGTAAAAATAAAAAAGTTTTTTGACTTTTTGATTTGCCAAGAACTCTCCACTCGTTTGCAAAAAAAAATCAGCATGGGCTGTTCGTCCCTTGTGAATGAATGAATGAATGAATGAATGAATGAATGAATGAATGAATTTATATAGCGCCTAGATCCACAATGTGCTCAGAGGC
>NC_088371.1:16194291-16204291 GCF_034508935.2 Berghia stephanieae
TCGAATTCAATATTTGAGGGAGCAAAATTCGCTTCAAGCGATGAGTTCCTTGAAAGGATCAAGACATTGGAAGACGAAAGTCATTGTTCGTTCAAGGTTACACATCGTTTTGTGTGTTGGTTCGTTATACTTCCGGATGCAATGTTGTGAACTTCTTAGCCAGGCACAATATTATCTAGATTGATAGATATATTATACCATTTCTACATATAAAACTTTAGATCATCTATTATTATGAGATGTTGCAAATAGAAGGAAGGAAATGACGTCACATAGCCCTTTGTTTATAACTAGCCGTTTTTTCTGATTAACTCTCACTAATTTCTATCAATCAGACTAGAAACGTTCAAGGTTACACATCGTCTTGTGCGTTAATTCGGCTGCTGGATTATATGAGTATTTAACCTTTTTCGCTGAACGCACGACATTATGTGTCGCGAGTTTGTCGCACAGTATCTGTAATTGTATACCCTTTGCTGTTTAAGTCATCTACGTCACTTAGGTCTTAGAGGGAGCGTATGTATGTGTGTGTGATAGAAAGAAAGAAATCAAGAGAGAGAGAGAGAGTGAGAGAGAGAGAGAGAGAGAGAGAGAGAGAGAGAGAGAGATATGGTCTTGCAGTTAATGGTTTGTGTGTTTGCAAAGACGAACAATTGTAGAATTTTTGCCAACGACCCCCCCCCCCCCCCCCTCGACGACAAGAAAACAACATTTTTTTTTCCAAAAATTTTTTTACCCTGCTTGGGATGCCAAATTCTTTGCTGACCACCCCCACCCCAAATTCGGGTGTCGAATTATCCTGTGATGTGACAAAATACGCCCAAAACTCGGGTGTCGAACTATCCTGAGACAAAATACACCCGAAACTCGGGTGTCGAATTATCCTGTGACAAAATACACCCGAAACTCGGGTGTCGAATTATTCTGTGACAAAATACACCCGAAACTCGGGTGCCGAATTATCCTGTGACAAAATACACCCGAAACTCGGGTGTCGAATGACGCTCCCTTTACAGAATGGGAAACAGAAAAGAAAATATCAAATTATTAAACCAACTCATAGTTGATGCTGAATAAGATAAGATATATGTGATCGTGACAGAGCAAAGCCATATTCCAAACGCTATTAGAAAGTTGATATAAATGGCAAGTGACATAACGCATTTACGTATAATTTATGTGGTGAGTGACTTTCTCTATTTTACGCCTGCATAATATACCTAATAAACCGAAGGAAAGAAGCTAGAGGAAGACAAAGAATAACATATCTAAATAACCTAAGAATGGCCAAATGTGATTTAAAAAGCAACACAGATTTTATGCCCACAGCAGCAGAGGATCGTGATTCCTGGAGACAGCTGACCGGCAACGTGCTCAAGAATACAAGCCACGATGGATGATGAATATACCTTACGTTATCGTGTAAATTACAAGCTGATATTCGGTAAACAGTCCCAAAACCAAAACCACTTTCGTAATGTGAAAACTTAAGTCTTTAGTTTAGAAAAAAATCTAAAATTATATTGATCAGGTTTAGCAACAATTGGTTGATCGTATCAACCAATCAAATTGATCCAAGATTAAGACGGAGGTGTCTGTTCGTGTCAAATAGTTTGTTTAGGGATTACGAGTAGACACGAGAGGCTAACAGAGATTAGACGGGGTGTCCCAAATAATTTGTTGGGGCTGGTTTGTGTGTGGTGTAGAGAGGAACAAGAATAATAATAATAAATTGTTTTCTAATGTTTCCTGGCGTCACAAACCCCATCCAATATCATCTCTGTCATTAATTCTGTCTCTCTCTATCTCTCTATCTCTCTCTATCTCTCTACCTCTCTCTCTCTCTTTCTCTCTCTCTCTCTCTCTCTCTCTCTCTCTCTTTCTTTCTCTGTGTGTGTGTGTCTTTCTTTCTTTCTTTCTTTCTCTCTTTCTTTCTTTCTCTTTCTCTCTACCTGCCCATCTATATATCTGTGTATGTATCTATCTATCCATCTATTTATCGATCTATCTATATATCTAAATTATAAATACAAAAACTATAAAATAATGGTGCTCAACTTTTTGATAAAAGGAGCTATTTATAAAATATTTCAAGTATATACCTAATTATGATCAACTTCTACAATATTGTTTCGAGCATTCTGATGAGAGCCAATGCTTGAAACAATATTGTAGAAGTTGATTATAATTATAATTGAAATATTAATTTATCTATATGTCTATCTATCTATCTATCTATCTATCTATCTATCTATCTATCTATCTATCTATCTATCTATCTATCTATCTATCTATCTATCTATCTATCTATCTATCTATCTATCTATATGTCTGCCTGTCTGTCTGTCTGTCTTTCTATACATCTATCTACCTATCTATCTCTCACTCTGTGTGTATGTGTGTGTGTGTGTCTAACTCTCTTTCTCTCACATGTATGCGCGTGCACGCAACAAACTCTTGCGAAAAACGTAACAATATCAGTACTTAACCAATTCCATCAATTTCATAATTATAATATCCACGACATGATATAGATAAAAATACAAACAGTTTTATGAGAAATCACGGGATTTAATTTGGGCTAACGATAAGTAAAATAGAATAAATATCACAACAACCCCTATTTTGCTGTAATCACTTCTTTTTTTTTAAAGAGCTTTTATATAGCGCAATATCAACTAAACGTGCTCATAGCCCTTTACAAGCGCTACCTGCCATAAAGCAACACTTAACATGTAGGACGAGACATAACGCCTTATATCTGGCGATGTTACAATTTTTTCGGACAGAGACAACGCTGTTAACGGCCAGGTACTCATTTTACAGTGAGAGAATGTGAGTAAAGAGTCTTTTCCAAGGACTCAACTATGCGCCGAGCGAGGCTCGAACCCAGGACCTTCCGATCCGAAAGCGAGAGTCATACCACTAAACCACATCATAACCGCACGACATGATATAAATACCGTTTTATATCAGAAATCACGGGATTAAATTTGGCCTAACGATAAGTAAAGTAGAGTAAATTTCACAACACACCCTATCACTTCTGTTTAAAAATAGCTTTTATATAGCGCAATATCCACTAAACGTGCTCACAGCGCTTTACAAGCCAGGACCCAGGACCCTCCGATCCGAAAGCGAGTGTCATACCACTAGACCACATAGCCGCAAGAAATGATATAAATACAAACAGTTTTATGACAGAAATCAGGGGATTTAATTTGGGCTAGCGATAAGTAAAGTAGAATAAATCTCACAACACACCCATCCTATCTCGCCGTAATCACTTCCACTGTTATCATCCATTGTTTGGTCATTTGCTTAGAAATTTACCTGACCACAAAATGTATAAATTAAATGTAAATCACACGAGAGGGTATATAGATGGTATGCGCTTGGCTAAGAAGCTCAAAGCATTGCCATCCGGAAATATGACGGACCAACACACAAAACTATGTGTGATCTTGAACGTTTATAGTCTGATTAATACCGTTTAGTGAGAATTACTCAAAAACGCGCGCGCGGATGGCAAATAACAATAACAAAGACTAGAGTGACGTCAACTTCGTTCTTTCTATAAATTGTAAATTAAAAAATGGTAATATCGCTTAACAAGCGTCATGTTCCGTTCTAGATGTTAAATGTTGCTGTTGGCCTGGGACCCCCTGTAAAGCGCTTTAAGCACGTTTAGTGGATATTGCGCTATATAAAAGCTCATTTTTTTTAAAAGTAGGAGAAGAAGAAGAAGAAGAAGAAGAAGAAGAAGAAGAAGAAGAAGAAGAAGAAGAAGAAGAAGATGATCATGATGATGATGATGATGATGATGATGATGATGATGATGATGATGATGATGATGATGATGATGATGATGATGATGTGATGATGAAGAAGAAAAAGAAGAAGAAGAAGAAGGAGGAGGAGGAGGAGGAGGAGGAGGAGGAGAAAAGGAAGAGAAAGAGAAGAAGGGGGTGGATGAGAAGAAGTAACATGAGTAAAAGGACAACGACTACAACAACACAGACAATCCATCCCTACTCACATCCATGAGGATAATCCACCATCCTGGATACATACATCCCCGTCCTTGCCAACCATTCAGCATAGTTTATACCCTGTCAAATAGAACATATTGATATATAATATACAAGAGAACCACGATCTCTAGTCGGTTATAGATATTTAGAGACGAATAACAAAATTATTTGAAACGTATGCAGTTTGACAAGAATATATATATTATAATAAGGGGGGGGGGGGGGGGGAAGCAACAGTAAGATAATTATAGGCCATGAATTGATTGTCATGAAGACCCACAGAGATGTTTTTGGGATGGTAATGGAAGGAAAGTGGGGTTCTCGATAGGCCAGTTGGTAGAGCACTCACTTCACACGCAAAGGGACCAAGATCGATCCCGGATGCAGTTCGAGGGTTTCTTTTCTCATCTCCCCCCCCCCCCCCCCCCCCGACTATCCAGCAGTGATTGGGTAGCTAGAGGGTTTGGCTCTGAGACTAGCGTCATATCCAAAGGGAAGCAAGCAATGCTATTGTCCGTTTCACGCTATAGAAACCGGGATAAAATCCGGCTCCATGGGCCTAATTTTATTTTTTTTTTATGGAAGGGTACCTAAGGAGACTTGTATCACAGAAATGGAATATTGCAACTAAGGACAAAAATGTTTTAAATTATAGTTGTTTTTGTTGTTTTTAATTTTGTTTTGTACTTTGCTTGTTTGTTTGTTTGTACAGGGGGGAGGTTGGGAGAATTGGGGGGGGGGGGGGCAGGGGGTTGTTTTTGTGTATTTTTTAAAGATGCGAGGAGTAAGAAAATGTAGGCCATAGATTGAAGACTTAGGATTTGGCCTTTTAATTCTATTATTTGTTCCTTTCCCACTTGATATTATTAATTCATTTTCATATTTATTCATATCTATGTATGCTTTATTCATCAATCTAGTATACAGAACTGGAGCTTTTAACTCTCTCCATACCGGCCAGTTTCAGAATTTTCCCCAAAACTTCACATCCACCAGACCCAAAAATAGTTTTCTTACTCAAACAGATGATACATTCTATGCATAATATTGTTCAATAAAATGAGCTCTACTACACAGTGTCAAGTTTTTATGGCTATAATAAACAAATTTGAATCAAAGTTTTTTTGAGGAACAAGAATAATCAGATGAGAAAGTTGTTGGTTGCATCGTAACGAATGTGACGATTTTCCTGTAATTGGTAAGGAGATGGTTAAGAGGTAATTGGTAAGGAGAGGGTTAAGAGGTAATTGGTAAGGAGAGGGTTAAAGAGGCCGACACTCACCTGAAGCTGGGCCAGCTTAATGGCTTGTTCCGCCGGATGATGAAATGCACTTCCGGAAAGGACTGACCCCAGCTGTGGGTGACCCCCGGAACCTGCTATTGACCCTTGACCTCCTGGATAGCCATACAGCCCGTGGTTTGAAAAAGGACCCTATATGGATGGGATGTTGGTTGGTGGTGGAAAGGGGGGAAGGGGGCAGGTGAGGTTAAGAGGAGATTATAGAGCACCTCGGATAGAGATTGATGTAATTACAAACATTCGTTTATTTGATGGTTTTTAATGATTTTGTTTTTGACTTCTTAGTCATAATAAATCAATCATTTAATGCACATCCGCCTATTTGAAAATCTAAAATTTTAGAAGATAAACGTTGTAGTCGTCGTAGTGAACTTTACAAATTGATAATTTGCCCTCACAATGATTAGATATCACTCCAAAATCCTTATAATAATTCAATCTGGCATCAAATTTTGTTTTTAATATGTTTTAATGATTTAGATATGTTCATGGAGTTTTGAAATTTGAGTCGAAGTGTCGTAAATCTACGAATTTTTCGTCGTACAAAGCAGGTCTGTTTAAGGAATCAAACAACATTTTTGATCAAAATAAAAACACTATAAGTTAACACAAATCTATTATAAGCCTTTATCATTGTATGACACATATTTTCCTTATGTGAGTGTGTGTTTATGCATCCTTGCGTGTGTGTGTGTGTTACTTAGATTTTTAGTATTTACTACTTTTTTTTAAAAAATCATTTATCACACTTGTTACTGTGAAGTGCAAGGCATGACCTAGTCATGGCCTTTTTTTTGAGGATAATAAATGTAAAATTAAATCTAAGTGTATGACCTAAATCCAGTAATTTTAACTTTAAACTCACTTTTCATCTTCTAGTTTATCACGACATAACACCAAATTGAGACAGTCGGTATCACATTATTTCTCACCCACTAACCTGAAATCCCAAGTGTCCTACAGCTTGTACCATATTATGATGTTGATGTAAGGACAACATCCCCGGCCGAGGTACAAATCCCGCGCTGCTATTGGAATTAATGGGTGGTGATTGCCCTCTGGGAGGTGTCGACGCGCCGCCACTGGGCACTCCTGAACCACCGGAAATTCCAGAGATGGATCCTCGTCTTGGGATGGCGCCTGAAGGAGAATCTGGACTTTTGCTTCGAGGTGAGCTGGAAGAAGATCTTCGAGACCTCGGAGACCTCGGGGAGGGAGGATTGCGATGGTCATTGAAGACGATTGGTTGAGGGCTGTGTCGGGTTCTGCTGTGATCTAGACTTGAAATCATTGGTCTTTTGTTACTGTCGTTTACCAGGTTTTGAGATCGGGTTTCGTTTATGATATTTTCTTCGCTACGATTGCTTAATTCTTGCTGTAACAGCAATGCGTTGTGAGCTTGAAGTTGCTGATGATAGTGTCTTTGTTGATGTTGCAGTAAAATATGTTGTTGTTGCTGCTGTTGTTGTTGCTGTTGCTGGTGATGGTGGTGGTGTAGAATGTCTTTGTTGTTCATTGCTTGTGCTAGAGATAGCCGAAGTCTTGGGTGGAGTTTGTGTTGGATTTGTTGAAGGTGTTGCTGATGATGTTGTGGATGTTGATGAAGTGTGTTGAGGGATTGAAGGGAAAGTGATTTTGGAGTATCAAACGGAGACGGCTCGTTTTCTCGATGTCCGAGCGGCGGTGATAACGGTGACGATGAAGACGGTGAAGATTGCGATGATGATTTGGATGTAGTGGAAGTCGGCGAGAGAAGAAAAGATTGTCCATGGCTGTGTTTTGAGTTTGGATTTTGACACTGATTGTTGTATTGCGTGTGGAGAAATTGGTTTTCTGGATTCTTCGGGGAAGTTGATTGCCTTTTTGTAGCTGATAAGTTGTTACCGTGGGGAAACTCGGTGTCGATTGCGGTTGTTTTATCACAGCTATTTGCACGATATAAATGAACATATTTACTATTTGTTGGCCTATTATTTGGACTATTTTCACTATTATTGTCTATCGGTGACAAATCATTGGTGCTCTCGTGAGTAGTTTTAAGTCTCCGAAAATCGGCCGTTTCTTTGTGGCCATGATATGAAGTTTTTTCCACATTATTGTTACAGAAATCAGCGGTAGATTGAGATACTGTACGATCTTGTTCATCTTTTGTTGGAAATCTCGGTTTTTCTTGGGAAAGTGTTGAGGATGATAATGATAATGATGACGATGATGATGCTGATGTTGTTGATGATGATGATGATGATGATGACGGTAGTGGTGGTGGTGGTGATGTTCGTCGTTGTGGTGTTGGACCAGACTCACGGGAAGATGTTTTAGTTGAAAGGAGAGCATCGATGCTGAAGGATTTTTTTTCGTCAGATTTCGTCATGTTGATATACAAGGGTCAAGGTCAAACAGTGACACACTATTAGTGTAAATTCAACGAGTTTCTATCAGAATGAAATATCTGTAAAGGAAGAAATAAAAAATTAAAATAAAATAATAATAAAATTCCCTTTATTCATCCCCATGGGGGAAATTTGTCTTTTAGGATCTATTCCAAGGGAAGACTGGAATAACACAGACGTCAGCCTCAGAGCAGCGCCGCAAAGTGAGCTAGGGCGAGGTGACTTGCTCAAGGCCACACAACGCAGCGGTGGGTGATCCAACTCGGCACCTTTTGGGTACGAAGCAAAGACCGTACCGCTGAGCCACGCTGTCCCAAAACATACAGTTCAATATCAATAATCAGTAATACTAAGCTACTAGAGGCTTTGGACTGGTTAAAAGTAATAAACGAATACGGATATAACAGCTTTAAAAAAAAAACAAGAACAAAATACCAAACACGGAACGCTTTGACCTCAAACCCCTTCTTCAGCCGACAAGAAAAAAAACACTGAAGACATAATTACATTACCATTTAAACCAGGTTGACGGCAAAGAAATGTTTAGCACGTCTATCTGGTTTTGAGAGTAATTTATTTATGTTTGTATTGTTTTTGTTGTCGGCTGAAGAAGGGGTTTGAGCCCGAAACGTTCCGTGTTTGGTATTTTGTTCTTTTTTTTTTTTTTGGAAGCTTTTATGTACATTTTTTGTTTATTAATATCAGTTATTGATTAAATGGGTAAATCTGTATATTTTCAAAATTTCCATTTACGCCATTCTCTGAGCAAACCATACGGAAGCGTGTTTTTATTTCATAGAGCACAAGTTGCTACTCTCTTACAATATCAGGCATTGGATAAAACCAGGTCATCAATCACACTTTAGCAGAGTGGGGTAGTGTTGTTGAAGTGATTTGCTAAACTGAAGAGGTTTGCGTCCACGGTTGTTTCGTTTGTTTTGTTTTGTTTTCGGGATGGGGGGTGGGGGTTGTTTTATTTTGATAATTTTCTTTGTTTGTTTGTTTGTTTTTGTTGGGTTTTTTTTTTTTTTTGTTTGTTTGTTTTTTTGTTTGTTTGTTTTTTTTTTGTTTTTTTTGCTCTTTTTTGTTGTTGTTTTGTTGTTGTTGTTTTTTGTTTGTTTTTTTTTTTGTTTCGTTTTTATTTGAAACGCTGACTGATCATATCCAACAGCTCTTGACTATGTTGCCAGACTGACGAGATCCGTATATCCTTTTTTAAAAATATTATTTGGGTTTTATTCATCTATTTATTTAGTTAGTTATTTGTTTGTTCAGTTTTTTCATACAATTATTTATTTATTTATTTATTTTCCAAGGACTCAACTATGCGCCGAGCGCGAGGCTCGAACCCAGGACCTTCCGATCCGAAAGCGAGTGTCATACCACTAGACCACATAGCCGCATAATAATAATACTACCACTACCACTACTACTACTACCACCACTACTACTACTACTACTACTACTACAACTACTACTACTACTACTACTACTACTACTACTACTACTACTACTACTACTACTACTACTACTTCTACTACTACTACTACTGCTACTACTACTACTACTACTACTACTACTACTACTACTACTACTACTACTACTACTACTACTACTACTTCTGCTGCTGCTGCTGCTGCTGCTGCTACTTCTACTAACACTAATACTACGACCACCGCCACCACCAATGTCATAACGGCTTCGACTAGCACCACCAACTACCACAACCACCACCACCTGCATATTGACCATAATCTACATTATGATTTATTCTCTAACAACTCCTACCGCCTATCGTCCACCATATTACGTGATAAAATATTCACAGAGTTCTTTCTCTTATTTCTCAGCACCGTTTCAGATGATGACAATTTAATGGCATTGCCAACAAAGACCAGGGTGCATACATTCCACATAGCTGTCGTGAAAAGCGATAAGAAAGCGAATTACAGCACTATTTCACTTACTAAGGATTGACCAGGGTGTGAAGACATTAGTGTTGATAATGGAAGATAAATTCTTCACCGTTCAACTTGTAACCAATTGATAAACGAGTAGATAGACAACACTGCCAAAAACAGACAAAATACATTTTTCAATTTGGCCATCTTTAAATATATTTTTTTTCACATCTAATGCGAATCGATTGAATTTAAACATGTCAAATAAAAAAAATTAACTTGAGATATCAAAGAAGTATTTTTATTTCTCTTCATAGATCAGATGCCTCAGATTCAAGAATCTTGACGAGCGATGGTTATTTTAATTTATTGATT
>NC_088371.1:16211791-16251791 GCF_034508935.2 Berghia stephanieae
AACCGATTGAGAAGTCATCATCGCCGATGTCCAATTTACTGATTTCCTGCCCCTTCTCCCTCGTCCATCGCCACTTACCGGACCGACAAAACGACAAACCCAGACGACATGAAGGCAATTTTCAAAGGGAGGTGTTTCCCAAACCGCCGCTTTATCGAACGTCAATCAAACCCTTTTCCTATAGCTCTCGCCCGTTCCCCCTCTCTCTCTCTCTCTCTCTGATGACATCGAATTTCCCCGATCGACCAATAAAAATGGCAGAAATAATCGGGAGTGGTTGGGCGAGTCTTGACCGCGCTCCAATCAGGGAAGAGAACTCGATCGGTGATTGGTTAATCGAAAGGGGAGTGAATGTGTCGTCTGCTGTCATTGAGTTTGTTGTTGATATCGTCTGTAAATATATCATAGACACAAGAGAGATCGAATGGAAACAATATTTTTGACTTTTGAATTGACTTTTGATTTTAGATCAGAGTATGTATATATATATATATATATATATATATATATATATATATATATATATATATATATATATATATATATAATATATATATATATATATATATATATATATATATATATATATATATATTTATATATATATATATATATATATATATAAACTATAAGAATTAAAACCATGAATAGTGCTCAACTATTCGATAAAAGGAGCTATTTATAAAATATTTCAAGTATAATTATGATCAACTTCTACAATATTATTTATCGAAACAATATTGTAAGCTGATCACTGTTTTACTTTAAATATTATAAATATAATATATATATATATATATATATATATATATATATATATATATATATATATATATATATAGCGCATTTAATATTTCCAAGACATCTTCACGCTCATTGCGCTTCGAGGTGATTTATTTGTCACAATAAGGACAAATAGATCTATATGATGCAAAAATTTGTTTCCATTTTACACATGTCACCTGTCAAGTGTTCAATATAAAACGACACTTCAAAAACAGTCACTATTCACTATTGCCCATGACCTGTACGTCGGCTCGAATACTGCTAAAGCCTTAGAAACGGTCTTTACACAAAAGCTCATCGCACTCAGATGTAAAATGAGTACCTTACCGGTGGCAGCGATGTCTCTGTCAAAAGGAAATAATGATATTGGAGCTACAGTCCGTTGGCTTAAAGTTCCATTGAAAGCTTATATTTTTCCAAACCAATAAATAAATAAATAAATAAATAAATAAATAAATTCAATGTATTTTAAAACTCTATCAAAAATTTCAAAAAGCGTTATAAGAATAATATGACGATTTTGGAAAAAGAAATAGAACTTATTACCATGCTAAGCCAATATAACTTATAGACGTCTAAGTTAAAATGGTTTGTTTTATTTTTTGTTTATTGTTGTTTTTGTTTTGTTTTTTGTTTATTGTTGTTTTTGTTTTTGTTTTTTTTTTTTGTTTATTGTTGGTTGTTTGTTTTTTTGTTGGTTTTTTTTTTGTTGTTTGTTTGTTTTTGTTTTTTTTGCTTTTTTTTTGTTTTGTTTTTTGTTTTTTGTTGTTTTTTTTTTTTTTTGTTTGTTTGCTTTTTTCCTTAATTGGGGTCAACATTTTTTGCTGAATTTATTGTTGATGAAGATTTACTGACGAAACATTTTGAGGATAAATTCAGCAGCAGTAGCAACAAAATGACAAAAGAAAAAGAATAAGAGGAAGGAGAAGAAAAAAGATAAGTAGATGATGATGATGATGATGATGATGATGATGATGATGATGATGAGAAGGTGGAGGAGGAGGAGGAGGAGGAGGAGGAGGAGGAGGAGGAGGAGGAGGGGAGGAGGAAAAGGAGGAGGTCCTGGGTTCGAGTCGAGCCCCGAGTGACGAATGGGTGAGTAGTCCTCGGAAAAGACTCTTTACTCACATTCTCTCACCGTATTCAAGTGTAAAATGAGTTAAAACTGGTCGTCAAACAGCGTTGTCTCTATCAGGATAAAAATGTATAATAATATAATATCGCCTAACATGTCTCGTTATAATACATGTAAACTATTGCTGTTGGCTTGGGACTCCTCTGTAAAGCGCTTTGAGCACGTTTAGTGGATATTGCACTCTATAAAAGCTCAATCTCGAGTATGGTTTGGTCTGGTTCACACCAACATAATACCGTTTTGGGACGACTGGTCACATTTTCCTTCTCCATCAAAAAAAAAAAAAAAAAAAAAAAAAAACCAACAAAAAACAAACGTGAGCTTTTATATAGAGCAATATCCACTAAACGTGTTCAAAGCGTTTTACAAAGGGTTACCGACCAACAGCAACACGTAACATATAGAACGAGAGATGACGCCTGTTAGGCGATAATACAATTTTTTCAGACAGAGACAACGCTGTTAAGGCCAGGCGAGGCTCGAACCCAGGACCTTCCGATCCGAAAGCGAGTCTCATACCACAAAAACACATAGCCGCAAAGATTACATCAAGAGAGGCCTGCCATGAGCTATTGCAGAAACCACCATCATATTGATGTTATGCGCTTAGATAAAACTTATAACATCCGCCAGCCGGATATAACGTACAAACACACAAAATTACGTGTAATCGTTAACGTTTTTAGTCTGATAAATACAATTTAGTGAGAACCACTCATAAAAATGGCTGACTAAAAACAATTTTAAAAAGAGCTGAGAGACGTCATTTTCGCTTTTTTCAAAATATACATTTTATGAAGTTTGAATTCAATTCAAATGGTTATAATATATCTGTGTTTAGATTTTTTCTTTATATAAACATTTTTGCTTAAATCGTAGCTGTTGAGGACTTTGTACTAAGGCTATTTATTTTCCACACGACGAGAAGAAGAAGATGAAGAAGAAGAAGAAGAAGAAGAAGAAGAAGAAGAAGAAGAAGAAGAAGAAGAAGATAGAAGAAGAGAGAGAGAAGAAGAGAGAAGAGATGAAGAAGAAAGAAGAGAATGAAGAAGAAGAAGAGATGAAGATAGATAGGATGATGATAGAGATGATGAATGATGATGATGAATGATGATGATGGATGATGATGTGATGATGATGATGATGATGATGAATGATGATGATGATGATGATGAGGGATGAATGATGGATGATTGGATGATGATGATGGATGGATAGATGGATGATGGATGGATGGATAGATGGATGATGGATGTGATGATGATGATGGATGGATGAGTGGATGATGATGGATTGATGGATTGGATGGATGAGATATGATGGATGGATGGATGGATGATGGATGGATAGATGATGATGATGGATGGATGGATGGATGGATGGATAGATGATGGATGGATGGATGGATGGATGGAGATGGATGGATGGATGGATGGATGGATGGATGGATGGATAGATGGATGGATGGATGGATAGATGGATGGATGGACGGATGAATGGATGGATGGATGGATGGATGGATGAGTTGACGGAAGGTTATGTGGAAGCATTGGAGGATGGACCAATGGATGAATAGATTGATAAGCAAGAAGATATAATAAATGATGTGAATGAGGATAATAAAACGATATCAAAACAAACGAATTAATACGTTACAACAGTCACGACGTCACTTCCCTCGTAATGACGCATGGTAATTTAGTAACTGGCTCTAAACTATCGGAACAATGACGGACGCCCTTGTAAAATATTTCTCCGACGAGCATAAAAGCGTATCCAGATGAAAAAAAAACAAACATTATAAATCTGGTCATCTTTTGACTTTTACACACTCTGATCACAAGACATTTGAAAAGTTCTTGCCAGCATGAAGAATAAAAATTACAGATTTTCTTTGTTTAGAACCAAGATGGCCGCCGTTGCTGGGCGACGTGACAGCAGACTATTGAATCCAATTGGCACTGCCAGTAATATTATGAGAAGAACGAAGATGACGTCACTCCGCTCTTTGTTATCGTTTTTATACCGCCAGTTGAGTGATAAGGTCTCGCCAATTTCTCTCTGACAGACTTTGAAACGTTTAAAGTTACACACAGTATTGTGATTGTATGATTAATTTGGCGGGGATATTTGGTGAGCATTTTACTTAAACACAAACCATCAATAGAAACAGCACCCAACAAACGATATAGAAGGAACGAAATTAACGCCATTCAGATGTTTGTTATTATTTGTAGTCAGCCATGTTTATGAGTAGTTCTTACAAAATTCTATCAACCAGACTATCAACGTTTAAAGTTGCACATAGTTTTGTGTGTTGGTACTTTATAAATAGTATGCGCTTGGCTAAGAAGTTCACAACATTGCCATCCGGAAGTATAACGGACCAACATACAAAATTGTGTGTAACCTTGAACGTTTATAGTCTGGTAAATACAGTTCATTGAGAATTACTCATAAACGCGGATGGCAAAAAAAAATAACAAAGACCAGAGTGACGTCATCTTCGTTCTATCTATATTGGCTGGCGGATGTTATGATTTTCAAAAACTAAACGAATGGCATCAATACGTTTAACGTTTAAGGACTATAATATACGTAGTTATGTGATTGTATGATTAATCTGGCGTGGAGAACTGTAGGGGTATTTTACTTGAACGCATATCATCAATAGAAACAGCAATAGACGATAAAAGATATAATCTTTATAAAAGCCACTCGTATTATTAAGAAAACTCCAAATTCCCTAACTTGTCCGTATCCATTTTCCCTGTCCAAATAGAATCGAATTGATAAATGTTTATAGCCATTGACCGGTATTATGGGTACCATTAGTAGATATTAGCTATGTGAAAGAATCCATTGATATCTCTATAATTTATACCTCCAGACATCTCCCATCCATCAGATGGCTCTCAAGCCCTAACACACACAAAAAGACAGCTCAATTTTCCTAACTGGCTAAATTATGTATATTGTTACATTGAATTATGGCTAAATAACAAGCTAGCCAATCGCTCGTTAGAAAGAAACGTCGTCGCCTCGCCGGTCAATCTTTAAAAAAATTGAGCTCGACGATGCCATTTTGTTAATTTTAATGCCAAAGAAATTTCTTTTTTAAAAGTCACGATATTCTAACTCGACATTTCGAATTTTTAAAAGTCATGTAGGATTTTGACATTACATTTATTTATTTATTTATTTATTTATTTATTTATTTATTTATTTATTTATTTATTTATTTATTTATTTATTTATTTATTTATTTATTTATTTATTTATTTATTTATTTATTAAGGATTTTAAATACATTTTAAATACATAAATCAGATAATTTGGAAATGTATTTTGGACGACTAGGTGTACATATTTATTTGTCCGTCTCTTATGGAGGAAATCGAATCAGAAAATAAATGTTTAGACATTTATTTTGACAAGGCCATTTTGATAAGATTATGGTCGCTAGTGTAAATTTGAAATCATTTTATAACTAACTAGAACTCCTTTCAATTTTTGGCTCGTGTATGGCATGTTTAGATAAAAACAATCTGGCAATCCGTGTCTATCTCAAACTTTTGGAGCGGGCCGGAAATGAATCAGTTAAATGGACCATTTGTGCCACTATTGAAAAAGAGCGTCTCGCCCTAGATGGAACAAAATATGGTGTTGGCTTCTGCAATAACTTCTGACAAGCATTCGTCGCCATTTAATAATTGGAATATCTCGTTCATCGTTTTGTGATTTATAACATTATGGAGTGCAAAAATAAACTGTCATCGCTAGAGTGATGGCGATTTAATAGGCGGGTCATGTTGGATGCAATCTTTTATAAAGTTGGAAAATAGCTTTAATCAAACGTGAGGGGCTTTCATAAATGAAAAAGCTTATATTGATGCTTTCCGTTTAGATAAAATATTCACAACACCCGCCAGCCAAATTTAACATATCAACACACAAAACTGTATGTAACCTTTTTCAATTATAGTCGGGTTGAAATAATTTAGTGTGGACTAATCACTATCGTGCGGCTATGTGGGCTAGTGGTATGACACTCGCTTTCGGATTGGAAGGTCCTGGGTTTGATCCTCTCTCGGCGCATATTTGAGTCCTTGGAAAAGGTTCTTTACTCACATTCCCTCACCGCACCCAGGTGTAAAATGAGTAACTGGCCGTTAACAGTGTTGTCTTTGTCCGAAAAATTGTAATATCGCCTAACAGGCGTCATGTCTCGTCCTACATGTTAAATGTTGCTGTTGTAAAGCGCATTGAGCACGTTAAGTGGATATTGCTCTACATAAATGCTCATTTTTTTAAATAATTTTTTTCAAATTATGCCTTTCAGCCACAACATCATAATATATCATCGCCTAGGCATTCCACGAAGGAATATAGATAACTCATCAAACAAGATGTCTGATGTCAACAGGAATCACCCATGTTGTCCAAGTGAGCAAATTGAGGGTTAATAATCAGATTTATAATAATTTTTTTTACCTCTGGATACGCTTTTATGCTCGTCGGAAAATATTTCATAAGGGCGTCCGCCATTTTCCGATAGTTCAGAGCCAGTTACTAAGTTACCATGCGTCATTACGAGGGAAGTGAAGTTACGACTGTTGAAGCGTATTGGGTTTATATTTATATAAATTCTGATGATGTCTGAAATTGTGCACTACGCAGTTTTCTATAGATAGCATGAAGTTGACGTCACTCGGGTCTTTGTTATTGTTTTATTTTTTTTGCCATCCATGTTAATGAGTAATTCTCATGTAATTGTATTATCTCCAGACTAAAATAAAACATACAAGTTCATGGTTACACAGAGTTTTGTGTGTTGTTCCGTTATACTTCCGGATGGCAATGTAACGTTGTGATCTTCTTTGCCGTGCGCATACTATCTATAGCAGATCTTCATTTTAAATGACATTCATTGTACTAGAATATTTTTAGGATTCATTTCTACATAATATCAGATAGGCGGTGTGATACATATATATATATATATAGCAAATGACCTCTCCGCCCATCATTGGAGGTCAATAGGCCACACCCAGAATAAGTGCATTTATCTGACGCGTTTCGGTTTGTCATGTTCAAAGCGCTTTAGAATGCTTCATTTATTTATCTATTTATCTATTTATTATTTATTGATTGATTGATTGATTGATTGATTGATTGATTGATTGATTGATTTATTATTTATTTATTGATTTATTTATTTATTATTTTTTTTTTTATTATTTTATCTTATTTTATTTATTTATTTATCAATCAATTGATATATTCGCCCTGTAGTTTCATGAAATAACATCTGAATTTAATTTTCATAAAATACAATGCATTTTTGCCGGGGTTTGTTTTTTTTAATTTTGGTTCTCTGTTGTTTTTTTTTTTGTGCGTATCTCATCATCATCATCATCATCATCATCATCATCATCATCATCATCATCATCATCATCATCATCATCATCATCATCAGCAGCAGCAGCATCATCACCACCACCATATTCACCATATCATCATAATCATAATTATAATCATCACCACCACCATCATCATCATCATCATCATCATCATCATCATCATCATCATCATCATCATCATCAGCAGCATCATCATCATCACACCACCATATTCACCACCACCACCACCATCATCATCATCATCATCATCATCATCATCATCATCATCATATAACATCATCATCATCAATCATCATCATATCATTATCATCATCAGCAGCAGCATCATCATCATCACCACCACCATATTCACCACCACCATCATCATCATCATCATCATCATCATCATCATCATCATCATTATCATCAGCAGCAGCAGCATCATCATCACCACCACCACGATATTCACCACCACCATCATCATCATCATCATCATCATCATCATCATCATCATCACCAAAATCACCAGTAAAAACCCATACTAATATACTTACCCTAGCTAATCCCCCGGTTCTTATCTATGACATCGACTAATTCCAACCCAATCTCCCCCAATTAAATAAACTAATCGACGTCTTAGACAAACAAGACTAAAGTGCGCATGCGCCGTCTGTCTTACATTGGGCTGGTTTCCGGTAATTGAATTAAGGCGCATTAGAAAAGGAAATGTAATTTAATCGTCTCCTTTGAGACCGGAAGTCGCTCGTGTCTTACAGGAAGTGGCTCGTGCGGAATCGTGTTTTGACAATTCTGAGAATCGTGCGCTAAGTGATGTTTTTTTCAGCCCGCTCTGAGCTATTATACTTTTCACTGGAAATTCATCTGTGTAAAATTGTGATTTTTGGACGTTAAAATGTTTTTTTTTTCTGAAAATGAAAAGATAAATTAATGGAAAGTCGGTTAGGAATTGTATTGAAATTGAGATGGATGAAATTGGGGTTAAATCATATTGTGGTATTCGAGTATTGATGATAACAATAGGAGTTAGTGTGGTACCATAAATATAATTGAGATTAGATGCTGTTGATGTTGTTGTTGGTGGTGGTGATGGTAGTGGTGGTGTTGATGATGAAATTAAGGGTGATGGTGATGATGATGATGATGATGATGATGATGATGACGACGACGATAATGATGATGATGATGATGATGATGATGATGATGATGATGATGATGATGATGATGATGGTGATGATGGTGTGTGGTGTGTGGTGATGGGGGGTAACGATGCAAGATGACCATGATATATATCGTGTTACTTAAGGCGTCGGTCGTCGTTTGTTTTGTGTTGTTCCCTTATTTAATTTATGGGTCACATTTACTCCCTTAACTTTCTTTCCACTGTTAAGGAAGCCTTACGATGGACACCCTAAGGAAACCTGGAGACGTAATGTGGAGAGAGACTTAAGCAGAGAGGTCTGTCCCTCGAGATGACCCCAATAATAGCTGCTGACATGACCAGGTGGAGATCCCTTGCATGGCCTCAAGTGCCAGCAGACCCGGAGTGGATGAGTGAGTGAGTGAATGATATTACTATTACATACATATTGTTCTCATGTTCTCTGATAGATAAAAAAAACTTGAGCTTTTATATAGCGCAATATCCACCAAACGTGGTCAAAGCGCTTTACAAGGAGTCCCTGACCAACAGCAACATGTGGAATGGGACACGAAGTCTGTTAGGTGATATTACAATTTTTTTTCCGGACAGCGACAACGATGTCAAAGGTCAGGTACTCATTTTACACCTGAGTACGGTGAAAGAATGTGAGTAAAGAGGTTTTTTCCAAGGATTCAACTATGCGCCGAGCGAGGCTCGAACCCAGGACCTTCCGATCCGAAAACGAGGGTCATACCACAAGACCACATAGTCGCAGAAAGCTATTTCTCTTAGACCAAACAAAAGAATACATTTTGATTAAAAATAATATAACTGAGGTTATTGGAGGGGTGTGAACTGCATTGAAGAATATTCAATAGTTTGATGTCACGTCCGCCCAGTAACCAGCAGCATGGTTCTAAACAAAGACAATCCGTACTTATTATTCTTCATTCTGGCTTGAAATTTTTCACATGTTCTGTGATCAGAATGTATATAAAGTCAAAACATGATCAGATTTATAATGTTTTTTCTCCTCTGGATACACTTTTATGCTCGTCGGAGAAGTATTTCATAAGGGCGTCTGCCATTGTTCCGATAGTCTAGAACCAATTACTAAGTTACTATGCTATCATTATGAGGGAAGTGACGTCACGACTGTTGAAGCCTATTGCGAACTCGTTCGTAGCGGCTTTGGGAACTTGTTCGAGGTGGCAAAACGTAAACGTTCAACAAAACTACATTGATTCTTCATTATCCAGCTAACTGCTGTACTAGGGGAAGACACGTATTAAAAAATTTGGCCAGAAAACTCGTCCTTCAAATATTGATCGGTTTAAATGACCAAAACAAAAAAAAAAACCTAAAAAAAAACTCTCTAAGAAGACCTTGCGAGTCCTTGTTGAAGTACTTGCCAGAAGTCTTTCTTCTTCTACTCTTCTTGCTCTTTCTTCTCTTACTTCTTCTTCTTCTTTTCTTCTTCTTCTCTTCTTCTTCTTTCTCTCAGTCTTTCTTCTACTTCTTCTACTCTATCTTCTATCTCTCTTTACTACACAACACTACTACTAACTACTTCTACTAATACATACTACTACTACTCTACTACTACTACTACTACTACTACTACTACTACTACTGCTGCTGCTACTACTACTCTGCTCTACTACTACTACTACTACTACTACTACTACTACTACTACTACTACTACTACTACTACTACTACTACTACTACTACTACTACTTCTTCTCTTACTCTACTTCACTACTTCTTCTCTCTTTCTACTTCTACTACTACTCTTCTACTCTCTCTACTACACAATACTACATACTACTACTTACTACTACACTACTAACTACTACTACATACTACTACTCTACTACTACTACTACTACTACTACTACTACTACTTACTACTACTACTACTATCTCTCTCTACTACTTACTACTACTACTACTACTACTACTACTACTACTACTATACTAACATCACTTACTACATACACTACTACTACCATACTACACTCTACTTCTACTTCACTTCTACTTCTTCTTCTTCTTCTTCTTCTTCTTCTTCTTCTTCTTCTTCATCATCATCATCATCATTTTTGCCATAAAATCTCTTTACTCCCTCAAACAACAAAATTGAGTATCATTGTCGATCGATGCACGGTCGGAAAATAAAATGAAAAGAACGAAATTCCAATAAAAGAAAAATAAGGGGGGAAAAACGAAAAGCAATAACAAATAGACGTAAAAAGAAAGTAAAAAGGCAAAGATGGGGAAGGGTCGATGAAGGAGTTGTAATAAGTGAAAACGGGGGCAAGACAGTGAATTTGGAAAACAAATTGATGGCAGGAGATGGCGACGTTTGCAATGAATTGCCAATGACGAAATGAACGGCCATTTCAAGATGATGGAATGTGTTTTATTTGGACGGCCCGGACAAAAGAGGCACGACCAGAATCTCGCAATGATCGAATTAGGAATCTCGTTGAAACTCGAGGCTGAAACGAGAGTCGGCGAGATTGGGCGGGTGGTATTACAATGAATGAGAGGGGTTGGGGGGGGGGGGGGGGTCTGCAGGATGCTAAATTGTACAAGGTCTTTTATATGATTGGTTAAATGATGATAGAGAGAGAGAGAGAGAGACAGGGGTGAGGAAGAAAGGAAGTCTTTCCTCGGCCATATTGGATTATAACTACCGCAACAAGGTTAGCGGGGAATAGAAGGCCTGGTTGTGAGAGGGCAAACGTGAATGGAGGAGGCTACAAGAGATCTGCTGCTTTGAATCGATGGGTGAAAGGAAGTCAGAGAATGGGGTTCAAATCCAATTAGCGTTGTCTAGAATGTCTGTTAGGTTAGAGGCTTTTAAATATAGATAGAGTATGCTCGGAGTTTTTGTTTCTTTCTTTTTACACACAGAATAGATTATATTATGAGAATAAAGAGATGGCCGGTTATCTTCTATCTGCATTTATGCTTGATCTTCTTCTTCTTCTTCAAGTACCAAGTCTGTGCCAGACATCGGTGATCATGGTACGCCATTCATCTCTCTGATCAGATAACCTCAAAAAACTAATATTACTCTTCTCTTTCTTTGTCACCCAGCTGTTCAAACTATTCAAATATGATTTTTTTTTTTGGTCTACCTTTACTCTTTTTACCTTCTATCTTTCCTGTGAGAGCAAGATGTTCAATACATTTATGTCGATTTAGATGCTCTAAAAATTGCATTTATCTTTTTCTTATTGTACGAATTAGTAACCTTTTAGTATCAGCTTGCTCTAATACTTCTTCATTAGTTTTCTTCTCTGTCAATGAGATTTTGCATATCCTTCTAAGAGACCATATCTCTGTTGACTCCAGTTTCTTTCTAATGTCGTCTGTAATTGTCCAACTTTCACAGCCATATAATAATACTGACTTCAAAACCCTAAATGTAAATTCTACTCATATTCAATATCCTTGATAAATAAATAAATAAAATAAAATTCCCTTTATTCATCCCATAGGGGAAATTTGTCTCTAGGGTCCATTCCAAGGGAAGACTGAAATAACCCAGGCGTCAGCCGCAGTGCAGCGCCGCAATTTGAGATAGGGTGCGGTGAGTTGCTCAAGGCCATACAGCGAAGCGGCGATGATCGAACTATGTACCTTTCGGATACGAAGCAAAGACCTTACCGCTGAGCCACGCTACCCCTAAATATTTTTTAAAACAAATAAACACATCAAAACATACCATAACATTGAGCTTTTCTATTGGGCAATGTTCACTAAATATGCTCCAACTACATTTGGTCCATGAGCCAAAAGCAATACTCAATACTGCCGTATACTGAAAAAACTCATATTTTAAAAATTGGCCAGAAAACTCGTCCTTCAAATATCGTTCGATTTATATGACCCTAACCTCGACAAAAGCTCTCAAACCTGGGACTTCCCGAAGTCCTACGTTTGAAAGCTTTTGCCAAGATGAGGGTCATTTAAATCGATCGACATTTGAAGCACGAGTTTTCTGGCCAATTTTTTTTTAATATGGGATTTCCCAGAGTATGGCGGAATATGTGGGACGAGGCATGATGGTCAGTGTGAGTTACTTATTACAATTTTATTTATTATTTTTTTTTTTACAGAGACAAGACTGTGAGGCCAAGTACTCATTTTACATCCGAGCACGGTTGGTTACAGACTGTGAGTAAAGAGCATTATTCAATGATTCAAAGTCTAATATATTTCTTGTTTTTTTTGTTTGTTTGTTTGTTTGTCTTGTGTGTATGTATGTGTGTGTTTTGTTTGCTTTGAATTTGTTTTTGTTTTTTTGTTTTGTTTTGTTTTGCTTTGTTTTGGGTTTTTTTTTGGGGGGGGGGATATCTAACTTTTTTTTAAATTTAGATTTTTGTTGGGTTTTTTTTTTTTTTTTTTGTTGTTTTTTTTTTTAAACCACTGATTTGAATAAAATGTAAATTACTCATTTTCAACATCCTTGTCTCACTCCTTCCACCCCAGCCCCCCCCCCCCCCCCCCCCCCCCGCCCTTGTGCCCCAAACTCTCGTCTCTCATCCCGTCTGAATTCCGATCTTCCTCATTTCAATCCTATTTTAATCAAGAGTTGAGTGCCCCTGCTCACGTGACCTAATACACTAATACTGGTTGAGAATTTCCATCATCGGTCCCAAATCATGGACGCACTTCAGTATTTGACTGTGTCGCCAGTTTACATTTCGAATGCCAAATATTGTTTGTTGTTGTTGTTTCATTTTTTTTGTTTGTTTACGGTTTATTTTTTGTTTGTTTTTGTTCTTGTTTTATTTTGCTCGTTTGTTTGTTTTTTTTTTGTTTTTTTTTGTTTGTTTTTCTTTTTTTTTTTTTTTTTTTTTTATTGTTAGGAGGGGTGTTATTTGCGCTTTTTAATTTTTATTTTTATGGTTGTTTTGTGATTTTTTTTAACTCACAATTTACAAATCTATAAGATTATTTTGTACTTCTTTTTTATGATGGTTTAGTCTGAAACTTGCCGATTTTTGCCATTATTATTACCACACTTGAGACGTCAACACAAAATGCACCCAAACTTTGTCTTCAATTATTTGTACTGAGTATAAACCAAAAATATTCATTTTTATTTCCTGTCCATCACTCAGTTGAGTGTTATCCATTTTAGAATTGTATTATTTTTTTTAAACGTAAATAATAGGGAGTTTTATATTTAGAGATCCTATCCAAACTTATAAAATTGTGCAATAATTGATTGATGCGGCCTTTTTGATGTCATACATCACGACAAAAAACAATATGTCGTTTTGTTTTGTTGTTTTTTGTTTGTTTGTTTTTTGAAAAATTAAATTAACGGTCAATTATTATAAATCAAAGTTGTTAATTTAAACGTTAACGTTAGATTATTCCATGCCTCATCAAGAAAAGTTGTAAAAAATCTCAGGATAGACTTGGCATTTTAATGATAGAAAAAAAAATTCGGCATGATATTCTTTAAACTATCTGGCAACCCTGCTCTCCTATTCCAGACCAATCTTCTAGTCGTCTCATTTACATTCTCCCCCAAGCTGTTTTCACGTTTAATCAATTTGCTTTTCTGAATGGAATTAAAACGAAGGTAGTGTCTCAATCGTCTTTCACAGAACTCTTTATATCTCTTCCACCAACATTCCAATTCCGGTTTTAAACGTCATTTTTACCAACACTTTACGACAAAAGTTGAGTGCGCTTTTTCTTTTTTATAAAGATTGTCCACAAGGGAGGCAATCCATTTAATCATTTAACCTTTCACGACGGGAACGAAATTTGCTTCGAATTTCAAATTCATCTGGTTAAGATTGACTGCCAATATCGACCAAAACTAATACTTTTCTTTTTTGTAAAAAAAAATATAGATCTTTAAAAAAAAAAAAACAATAAAAAAGGAATAAATTAATTTTTGGCGTCGTTTTCATTAACCTATCTAACAGTCCAATACACTTCAACAGTCGTAACGTCACTTCCCTCGTAATGACGCATGGTAACTTAGTAACTGGTTCTAAACTATCGGAACAATGGTGGACGCCCTTATGAAATATTTCTCCGACGAGCATAAAAGCGTATCCAGTGGAAAAAAAAAACATTATAAATCTGATCATGTTTTGACTTTTACACATTCTGATCACAAGACATATGAAAAGTTTTAGCCAGCATGAAGAATAAAAAGTACCAATTTTCTTTGTTTAGAACCACTATGGCCGCCGTTGCTGGGCGACGTGACATCAGACTATTGAATACAATTACCATTATGTTTTTAAGTCATTTTTACCATTCTCTTAGACAACACTTGAGCACAGCTTTTAAAGATTGTTCATGAGGGAGGCAATCCATTCACGGCAAGAATGAATTCGTCTCGAATTAAACATCTATCTGGTTATAACTAACTGCCAAAGCCTGAACAAACTATAATAAATAATATATATATATATATATATAATATATATATATATATATATATATATAAAGAAGAAAAAAAACCCAGAAAACATGACTTTTTGGCATTGTATTCCTTAGACTAGATGAACATATAATTGAAGAGGTAACAGAGTTCTCCTACCTGGGATCCAAAATAACAGACGACGGAAATGCAGAACACGATATCAAGCACAGAATTCAAAAGGCAAACCAGGTTTCGGCATGCTGAAAAACTTTTGGAAATCAAAGCAAATAATGAGAAAGACAAAGCTGAGAATATACAAGAGCAATGTTTTAAGTGTGCTGCTTTATGGAAGTGAAAGCTGGAAAATGGCATCCTCCTTAATACAGAAACTAGAAGCCTTTCAGAACAAGTGTTTAAAAAGAATTTTTAATTTATTTTGGCCTACAAAAATAAAAACAGTGATCTATTAAAGAAAGTGACTGCACTAGCATTGAAAGCCAAATAAAAAGAAGAAGATGGCGTTGGCTGGGTCATGTGGCCAGAATGGAAAAAGGGTCACTTCCAAAGACAGCCTTGTACTGGACAGCACATGGGAAGAGAAAGCGGGGAAGACACAAAGAAACCTGGCGAAGGACCATGGAGAAAGAATTAAAGGAAGCAGGCCTGTCCTGGAATACAGCCACCGCAAAAGCAGCCGATCGCAAAAAATGGAGATGTCTGGTGGATGCCCTATGTGCCTCAAGGCCTGAAGAGGATTAAGTAAATTCCGTAGACTATTCTGGTAATCCTGTTCTCCTATTGAAGACCAATCTCCCGGTCATCTTATTTACACACTCTCCAATCTAAAACTGATTTTACAAAGAGAGCATTAACTTTAACTCCGATGCGCTATGAGATTCTATGTGATTGATTGTTCTCCTATTAAAAAGGGTAAAGTAAACCATGACGTCAATTTAGAATACAACCGACGTGTGCATATCTGCAGGTCTGACATTCGAACGCAATTATGGGTCTGTTTTAACATTGTTGTAATGGACAATATTTTTCGTCTTTTTTTTTTTTAAAGATTTCCATAACAACAATGAGCCCATTATGAATTGGGTTATCAGACCTGCAAATAAATGCACGTCGAATACAACCCAACCCAGCATGTAAAGGTTTTAGAAGATGATAGAAAACCACAGACTTAATGTGTAACAAACCATCATTATTGATATTATTACTGTTGCCTCTTCTTTTCTCTCCTGTTAAATTTCCCTTTCATCTTTTCATCTCATTTTGAATACAATCAAACTCCTTGTTAAAACTCGTTGTACCCAACACAGCCAAATTCTGACAAAAGACAATTTTTAAAAAACTGATTTGGTCTGAAAACTTTTACTTTAAATATCGATCGATTACAAAGACCTTCAAATTGTTAAAACTGACAAAACCCAAGATTTCATAGAGCTCTGTGATACAACTCAAATAAATCTCAGATAGAAGAATTTTTGAGAGTCGAAGGTTGTTTTATTCGATCAATGTTGGAATAAAAAGATTTCTGGCTAAAAATAATTTGAAAGATAATATGTTTTGCCAGAGTACGGCTAAATGGTTTTCGCGTTATATTCTCCTCTTTGTTCTCTCTTTTTTTTTTTTTAAGTTTGGCGGTGTTCTCTTAAAAAGTTTGGTGGTTTATAAATTACCACTTGTGAAAAGAGGACCAATTATTTTAACTTGTTTGGAGGGATTGGCTGAAGTGGATTAAACTTTTTAATTTGTTTGACGCTAATTTTGTAGTCAATCTGTCCGAAAACGTGAGAGGGGTTTGGAATAAGTATCGACATTTTCAATTAAAGAGAAAGGGAATTGTTGTTGAATTCAAGTGATGATGAAAATGATAATTGGAGTGAAAAGGGTTAAAGTTAAAGACAAGTGGGACGATGATTAATATTTTGTCATGTCGCTTTTTACTTGTCCCATTTCAGCGCATACTCAAGGAAAAAAAAAGGTCTTTCTTTCATTTTAAAAAGAAATATTTTTATTTTTGTTTGTTGTGTGTGTTTTTTTGTTGTTGTTGTTTGTTTGATTGTTTTTGTTTATTTTATTCTTGTTTTGTTGTTTGTTTGTTTGTTTGTTTTTGGTTTTGTTTGATTTTTTTCTTTTCTATTGTTCTTTTCGGCTTCTGTTGTGTATGCGTGAGTGTGTGTGTGTGTGTGTGTGTGTGTTATTGTTGTTGTTGTTGTTGTTGTTGTTGTTGTTGTTGTTGTTGTTGTTGATGTTATTGTTGTTAGTAAGTTTGTTTTGTATGTTTCGTGGATTTTGGGGGTGCGGGCTGTGGAAGATGACTAATTTTAGGGAATTAACCTTTTCGTAGACAGAGTTTTGTTGCATTTTTTTTTTCTTTCGGATAAGGTCATGGCAATTTCCCAAATTGACAATAATTGATCAAAATGATTCTGTGATATATACATTTATACACAGTAGGCCTAGATACCTTTCTACCGTTTTATCTCTGTCAGTGCGTTCCGTCACTGCCTTGGTCGAGTGAGACAGAATACATAATATGTATTGTAACTAACCCAAAGAACACGGCGCTGTGCCGAATTTCTGCAATCAGATTGTCAAACAAATCCACATTCAAAATCTTTTTTTTTCCTTGTTGTTCTTGTTGTTGTCGTTGTTGTTGTTGTTGTTGTTGTTGTTGTTGTTGTCGTCGTCGTCGTCGTCGTTGTTGTTGTTGTTGTTGTTGTTGTCGTTGTTCTTGTTGTTGTCGTTGTTGTTGTTGTTGTTGTCGTTGTTGTTGTTGTTGTTGTCGTTGTTGTTGTTATTGTTGTTGCTGTTGTTGTTCTTGTTGTTGTCGTTGTTGTTGTTGTTGTCGTTGTTGTTATTGTTGCGACAAGGGCGCTATTTTTCAACCATTTACTATAATACGTAGTTTTAGCATCCTTACAATATACATATCTGCAAATCGCCACTGACGTATTCACATCATGGTCGATCGATGCAGTCTTAATACTTCACGACCCCCCTCCTCCCCCCCCCCCCTCCTTAAAAGGACACAACGCCAGAGTACACATCAATTGGATTCAATAGTCTGATGTCACCTCGCCCAGCAACGGCGGCCATCTTGGTTCTAAACAAAGAAAATCGGTACTTCTTATTTTTCTTCCCTAGAACTTTTTCATATATGTCTTGTGATCAGAATGTGTAAAAGTCAAAACATGATCAGATTTATAATGTTTTTTTTCCCCTGGATACGCTTTTATGCTCGTCGGAGAAATATTTCATAAGGGCGTCCGCCATTGTTCCGATAGTTTAGAGCCAATTACTAAGTTACCATGCGTCATTATGAGGAAAGTGACGTTACGAGTGTTGAAGCGTATTGTCAAATACATCTACACCTCACTCACTCACTCATTTCCATGACCGGATGGATGATCGTCGGGGAGACTTTGTGGGATGCAGACCTCACAACTTTACGCCACTCTTTCCGGTCGTTTGCCTTTTCCAGAAGCTCGCCCAAGAGGATTCAACAGTCATGACGTCACTTCCCTCGTAATGACGCATAGTAACTTAGTAACTGGTCTAAACTATCGGAACAATGGCGCTACGCCCTTATGAAATACTGCTGCTCCGACAAGCTTAAAGGTGTATCCAGAGGAGAAAAACATTATAAATCTGATCATGTTTTGCCTTTTATACATTCTAATCACAAGACATGTGAAAAAGATCTAGGGAAAAAGAATAAGAAGTACCGATTTTCTTTGTTTAGAATCAAGTTGTTCGTTGCTGGGCGGACGTGACATCAGACTATTGAATCCAATTCCAGCTCCGTCCGTTTTTTGATGTTGTCCAGCTACATCTTCTTTTATTTTACTTTCTCTCCTTCTTTGCCCTTCGACTGTTCCTTGCATCACTGTCTTGTAAGCTAATGTTGCGACTTTGTGACAAGACAAAAACCGTTGATTTCAATTCAATAATATTTTAGTATTGCATTTGCAATCCTTTAATATTCGTCACTGTGAATGGCCAGGTACTCATTTATATCTTTTTTTAAAATCTTGAGCTTTTATACAGCGCAATATCCACTTAACGTGCTCAAAGCGCTTTATAAGGGGTACCTGGACAACAGCAACACTTAACATTTAGGACGTGACATGACGACTGTTAAGCGACATTACAATGTTTTTTAGGACAGAGACAACGCTGTTAACATTTTTACACCTTAGTACGGTGAGAGAATGTGAGTAAAGAGCCTTTTCCAAGAACTCAACTATCCGCCGAGCGAGACTAGAACCCAGGATATACCGATCCAAAAGCGAGTGCCATACCACAAGACCACATAGCCGCACATCTAAGCTCGCTGACGTCTCATAGATTAAAGAAAAATGATAAATACAACTGTGTATACTACCAAAATAAAAATGAAAATAAATAAATAATGGACTTAATACTCTTATGGACTATAATCACGATAAAATGTCAATGATTGCACTTGTTTTTGGTATCTAGGTTCTCTCTTATCGTTGACACGTGCAGAATCTCAGCTCTGAGATAGTCTTGAGATAGTTGTACATACAACAACGAATGGCCGATCCACCATCCAACTGTTCAAACAACCAATCCGTGACCTAAGGCGACATTTTTACTCGTTGCTCATTTTCCTCGTAAATCTTTATCTACAATGTCGTACAGCGGCATAGCAGCTTTTTATATTATTTTTTAAAACTTTTTTTTTGTTTTGTTTTTTTTTTTTTTTGTTTTGCTTCGTTTTGGTTTTAGCCAACAAACTTTTATTTAAAGTGTGACCAATCGTCTCTTTGAGATCGATTCGGCCAGAATATCTTGAAGATTCGTTGTAAATAATTTTTTTTGGAATACTTTTTTTTTTTTTTGTATGTTTTGTTTCGTTTTGTTTTTAGCCAACAAACTTTTATTTAAAATGTGACCAATCGGCTTTTTGAGATCGTATTCGGCCAGAATATCTTGAAGATTCGTCGTTATTTTTTTTTGTTTTGGAATGTCTCAAGTTTGCGGATAATAGTTTCTGTGGTCTTCCAACACTCTGATCCATTGAGTAAAAGATGGCCCTCGAGTTGACAAAAATTCTCAAACCTAAGATTTCTAAGATTACTCATGATGAGACATACTGGCATGTCGGGGTCATCTTCATAGGAGGGACAGCTTTTATTTGAAATGTGACCAATTGCCCCAAAATGGTATATACGTCCTCGTGTCTTGAAGATCGGACATTTATCATGCCGGGGGTGAATTAGAAATTGAAAATAGAATCTATAGTCAAAATTATGCAACTCTGATCAAGTTTGAATGGTTTTTAAAGAACCGAAATCTAGTTTTATAATGAGTATAAACTCGAAAGTTCATATTTTTCTGATCAGCTATATGGCCTTGTGGTATGACGCTCGCCTTCGGATTGGAAGGTCCTGGGTTCGAGTTCCGCTCTGAGCGGCGTGTGGTTGAGTTCTTGAATAAGGCTTTTTGTTCACATTCTCTCATCGTACGCATATGTAAAATAAGTAACTGACCAACAGCAGCGTTGTCTCTATAATATCATCTAACAGACGTCAAGTCTCGTCCTAAATGTTAAGTGTTGCTGTTGGATAGGGACATCTTGTAAGGCAGATTGAAGAGTTTAGTGAATATTGCTCTGTATAAATGCCCCAGGTTAAACACTGTAACTTTATATAATATTCACTTTTTGGGATCCACTTCACTCTGATAATATAATACCGTTTTGAAACGGTTCGTCATAAATATCGTTCTATTAAGCTGACCTCCGACTTTTCAAAATGTCTCAACGTGTGAAATCTTTGACGTTAACTTTAAAACTCTCAGAGGGGCCGGTAAAAGCCCTGAACATTTTCCTTTCATTTCATCCGGTTCTTTGCTACAGTTCTAGCCTTCTGAAAGAAGTTTCATCCAATTTATTTTGTTCCTCTCTTTTTCTACCTTCCTGCGCCATGTTGTTTTGGGCGTCCCTTTCCCTCTCTTTCCCTTTGCTTTGAAATCTCAGGATTGAGAACTTAAATCAACCCCAAGAGTCATCTTTCGCTCCTGGATCAGAATGTTGGAAGGCCACAGAAGGTATAATCCAGAAACGCGAGGAGGTATTCCAAAACAAAATGTTTACGACGACGACTCGTTCAAGATATTCTAGCCAAATTCGATCCCAAAAAGAGTACCTGGAGCGGAGATGGAGTTTCTGGGGAGTCTCATTAAAAGGAGAAGATTGTAATGGTTGGGACATGTCTTTCGCTGACAAGACGAGGTGGACATCCCTTGCATCGGCTCAAACGCCAGCAAGCCTGGAGACGATTGAGTGAGTGAGTGAGTTATCTTAATGAGGGTTATCTTTATCCATCGATAATGGAATTAAATTAACATTGTCTGGCAATAATCTTTTAGTGTGTTTTGTCAAAAAATAAACGGTAGCTTGATGCCAAACACTTAACACTTATCACCCTGTCTTTAGAGATTAGAATATGTACCTACTCAATTTGAATCAAATACCATCTAACCACGCCTTTGAACAAGAAAGAATTTATTAATAACAACTTTGGAACGTGAATTGCCCACCGTTTTTTATCTACAATTCTCGCCTCACGAAACATTTAGAATGGAGATAATGTCATGTTCTGATATTACAACACGTACCACCGAGAAATGACAAAACAGATTTTTTTAAATGTGAATTTTGGCTAGAAACAAGTTGCTTCAATTTTAACACCTACATCCCTCTTCGTCTCTATAAACATGGGTCAGATCGAAATGCACTTACTTGCAGGTCTGATAACCCAATTCATTATGGGCTCACTGCGGCTATGTGGTCTTGTGGCATGACACTCACTTCCCGATTGGAAGGTCCTGGGTTCGAGCCTCGCTCGGTGCATAGTTGAGTCCTTGGAAACGGCTCTTTACTCACATTCTCTCACAGTACCCAGGTGCAAAATGAGTACCTGGCCGTTAACAGCTTTGTCTCTGTCCGAAAAAAAAATGTAATATCGCCTAACAACCGTCATGTCTCATCCAACATGTTAAGTGTTGCTGTTGGCCTTATAAAGCGCTTTGAGCATGTTTAGTGGATATTGCGCTATATAAAAGCTCAATTATTTGTTATTATTATTATTATTTTATTCTATCGATTTATGAAGTAAAATATTTACAATATTTCCTGTCAAAAGAGAAATGGTGTTTTGTCAGTCAACTATAGATTACACCTGGCAATGTTGACAATCTGAGAAGGGGGGGGGGGGGGGGGTTGTAGCTAAGTGTAATTAAATTTGTTATCACAAAGTTTTAAATGTTTAGGGTTCGGTGATAGGGGATTAATTAAGGGGAGGTAAGTATGAAATGAAATAAATCCCCCTGGAACTAAATACCTACACGAAACGGCTCTCGTTGGTAACCCCCTAGTTATCTGGCGTCTGTGACAACCTAGATTGGACTGTAAGTTGACAACCTTGCCCCCCCCCCCCACACACACACACACACACCACACACACACACACACACACACACACACACACACACAAAATCATCAACATTCGATTTCTTACTACTTTTCCAATATAAACCACGTGAATTACCTACCCTTAATCATTCATCCATCTATTCATTCATTCATTCATTCATTCATTCATTCATTCATTCCTGTTTTCTCTCTCTATATCTATCTCTCTCTCTCTCTCTCTCTCTCTCTCTCTCTCTCTCTCTCTCTCTCTCTCTCTCTCTCTCTCTCTCTCTCTCTTCTCTCCCTCTCTCTCTTCATTCTCTTAATCTCTTTCTATTTCGCTTTTTTAGAGGTCACTTTTGGGAGTGGATTCAGGTACATGTGATATATTATTTTTGGAGAGAGAGAGAGAGCGAGAGAGCGAGAGAAAGAGATAGAGATAGAGTCATTAAAACACTCACACTCATATTATATATTATGTTTTGTTGGTGTTTTTTTATTATTATTATTCTTTGTGTGAAAGGAAAAGTGGTTGAACTTGGGAAGGTAGGTGGAGGGGGATTGTATCATGTTGATAAATATATAATTATGCAGAACAACAAATTATAATCATTTTATTTTCCTTTGTGGTCCAAACATTAGATGCAGAACAATATTACATTCATATAACAAGAAGATATTTAACGAACGTCTTTTTCCGTGTAAAACTGAAAAGGATAAAATTGTCTTTAAGTTAAGATAGTCAGGGTGCTGAAATTGTGTCAATGCAATGAATTCAATTGCTTCTTTATAATAGCCGGGTGTCCTGTTTTACCAAAAGACAGCGTTCAATTTATGCTATGTGTTTAGGTAAAACACACTCAACATCCGATAGCCAAATTGAACATACCAACACACAAAACTGTGTGTAATCTTTAACGTTTTATAGTCTGATTGATATAATTTAGTCAGAACAAATCACTATCAGGCTGTCTAAAATGAATAACAAATGAGTTACGTCAATTTCGTTCTCTCTATAAAGAAGATTCACAATTCTCAATGAGCATCTTGTATTATATACCTATGGGTGAAATAGAGAAATTTTAAAAAATAATTTATTGAGGGGAAGGGGGTTGGGGGGGGGGGGGGTATACGGCATTATTCAGGGTGGTTGGTAGCGCAGTAGAATAAATTGTATTTGTTCTGGAACACCTGTTGAAGTGATAACGTGTAGGAATTTCCCTTTAACGACAGTTGAAATGGTTCAAATGTGACAGTCGCCCCGCTACTACCGACCAGGACCAGGGTGAAATTGGTGCCAATTTGAGATAAGCTCTTTGTTTACTCAATTTCCCCCTTCTTTTCTTACACCTGCGGAACCCCTCCATGTCCTCCCACTCACCGGTATAATATCTCACTTTTTCTTCACTCTTTCTTCATCCTCTCTCTTTCTATCTCTTTTTTCCCTTCACCCCCCCTCCCCCTCTCTCTCTCTCTCTCTCTCTCTCTCTCTCTCTCTCTCTCTCTCTCTCTCTGATCAATATAATAATTATAGTAGTTCTTCAGAGCCATTAGGCCCACGAAGACGAAGTTTATCATCGATTATATAGCGTGAAACGGATTATAGCAATTGCTTGCTACCTTTTGGACAGGACGCTAGTCTATCGCAAAGTACTTTCCGCTAGATCTTGCAGACCCAGATACCCAAACATTGCCGGGTGTCAGAAAAAAATCCCGACTGCATCCGGGATCGATCTCGGTCCCTTTGACTGTGCAGCGAGTGACTCTTCTAACTGAACTATCGGGACCCCGCGATAATAATGATCTTAATAATAATAATAATAATAATAATAATAATAATAATAATAATAATAATAATAATAATAATAATAATAATAATAATAATAATAATAATATATCTTTATTGTCCCTAAAAAAGTGGCAATTTGTCATTTGGTTACACATTTATAACAATGCAATATTGACATAGACACACTCACACAAGATGCACACTAGTAACATAGTAGTTATCGTTAAAAAAAAATAGTTATTATTGTTTATTGTCCGAGGAAATGGAAATTCAATTTGGTTCACAATGGTGCCAAGATAAAATGTAATATTAGTATTGAGTAAACGCCCTGGTCATAGAGTCCCAACATTCAGTCCCTTGATTGTTGATCCAATAGGGAATGAGATTAGCGGAAGAGTAGCGTCCCTTGATTGGACGTCACCCATAGTCTGTGACGTCACCGGCGGAAAAGTTATTAGAGAGAGAACGTCATGTTGGTTGTGCGCATGCGTCTCTCGTCCTCGCTTCCGGTGAAAGCGGCTTGAGACACTTCAAAACCAAATTGACGTTCTCTCTGTAAGGTGACGTCCAATCAAGGGACGCTACTCTTCCGCTAATCTCATTCCCTATAATAATTTCCAAAATCTAAATAAATGGAACTGGTATATTTAAAATAAAAATTGAGCTTCTGAATAGAGCAATATCCACTAAGCGTGCTTTAAGCGCTTTGCAAGGGGTCCCTGGTCAACAGCAACACTTAAGAGGTAGGGCAATTAAGAGGTATGACTGGATAATACTTTATCTAACTGATCTTCATGTTATAGAAGGTGGGATCTTATTTTCAAGTCTAAATAAATGCTGGTCATCAATAAAAAATAATCCATCCTCACTCTTTTGAACCCCGTAATTAGATTGGGTTTTTTTTCGAGAGAGACAATGCTGTTTCCCGCGAGGTACTCATTTTACTCCCGAGTGCAGTGAGAGAATGCGATTAAAGAGCCTTTTCCAATGACTCAGCTTTGAGCCGCTCATTCAGAGCGGGACTCGAACCCTGGGCCTACAAAACCTCGAGAGTTATTGTATTGTCATTGATGAAACAAAAGGAATGGAATCGACGTGTACATATTTGCAGGTCTGATAACCCAATTCCTAATGGGCTCATTGTTGTAATGGAAATCTTTAAAAAATGACGCAAAATATTGTCCATTACAACAAAATCAAACTAGGCCGTCCATAAGTGGGTTCGGTTGTCAGACCTGCATATATGTACACGTTGAATGGAATATAACATGCCCAGCGTCATCATACTAAAACACATTGAAGGAATTATCTTCAGCAACACAAAGTCCATTGTTTTAGCGTGTGTGTGTTTAACCTTCTAACACCCCCCACCCCCACCCCCCTTATAATTCCAAATCAATCACACAACATTAATTGTTAACTCACTCAACCCTAACACCGACTATATCCGTATTTTACCCGGGGATACTTTTACCCCATGCCTATTTAATTATATTTTTCTGAGACAAATTATAGGCGTAGTATCAAAGCTAATCTTTTTTTTTTTTTTTTTTTTTTTACATGTTAATGGCAGTTGAATAAAACTATCTATGTCCATGCTCATTTTTAATACATATTTTTTTTCAACTTTGAAAAGTACAAAAATCTCTAGGATTGAGTGAGTTAACTTTTTACAAGCAGACTTCATATGTGACCCGCCGTCTCAAAGCGGTATTATGTCGGGATACACTCGGTTAGGAAAATTGAAATCGTTGCCACAAATATAAAACTTGGGTTTAATTTCTCTACGTCATGCTGGAGTAAAAATACTATTTCTTGCTTTACAAAAACTTTTAAGGTCCAATTTCTCATCATTCCATCTCTAAATTCACTTTCTGGGGTCTGAATCATCCCGACATAATACCGTTTTGAGACGGAGGGTCACATATTTTACTCTCAGGCGACATTGTATGAGCTCCCGAAAGGTCGTCTTTGTACCAGTGATTGACGCAAAAAGACAAAATTAATGTAATTTTAAAAAGCAATGATTTAAAAAGAGTTTTGCTTTCTAGTTAATTTCTCTGGTTTAAAACATATGAAAAAAAAACGTTACTAAAAGCAAAAACAAAAGCAAAACAAAACGAAGCAAAAAGAAAAAAACAAATCGAGAAACAAAGAAAAAAAAACAGAGACTGGCATCAAAAGCAGAAAAAAGTATTGGATTTTGTTCATTTTTTAAAACATTATTAGTCGCTATTCCATAAGTCATCTTGCGGCAAGCAATACGTTTTTTTGATCTAGAATGTGTTCATAACTAAGAAATTATCCTCAACAACACAATGTCCATTGTTTTAGCGTGTGTGTGTTTGACCTCCCAACCCCCCCCCCCCCCCCCCCTTATAATTACAAATCCATCACACAACATTAACTCTTTACAAGCAGACTTCATATTTATTTTACTCTAAGCCGACATTGTATGTATGAGCTAGTCGAAAAGTCGTCTTTGTACCATGGATTGAAGTGGGTTCGGTTGTCAGACCTGCATATATATGTACACGTTGATTGGAATAAAACTACCGTTTTATTAAAGAACACAGTATGTGCTATTTGGTTAACATTGCATATACTGAGTTATTAAAAACAACGGCAGATAACATGCCCAGCGTCATCATACAAAAACACATTGAAGGAATTATCCTCAGTAACACACAATGTCCATTGTTTAGCGTGCGTGTTTGACCTCCTAACAGCCCCCCCCCCCCCCCCCCCCCCCCCACTTAATAATTCCAAATCAATCACACAACATACACTCTTTACAAGCAGAATTCATATTTTCCTCTATGCCGACATTGTATGAGCTGCCGAAAGGTCGTCTTTGTTGATTGGATTGAAGAGGGTTCGGTTGTCAGACCTGCATATATGTACACGTCGATTGGAATATAACATGCCCAGCGTCATCATACTAAAACACATTGAAGGAATTATCCTCAGTAACACACAATGTTCATTGTTTTAGCGGGCGTGTTTGACCTCATAACCCCCCCCCCCCCTCCCTCCCCCTCTTTACAAGCAGCCCTCGTATTTTACTCTAAGCGGACATTGTACGAGGTGTCGAAATGTCGCTTTTATAACATGAATTTTTATTTTTTTAAACTTATATAAATAATTTAGCTGTTTAATCAGTTTCTCTGGGTTTAAAAAATCTGAAAATAGCGTTACAAAAACAAAAACAAAAGCAAAACAAAACAAAGCAAGCTACAAAAAAAAAAAAAACCAGAAACAATGCAAAAAAAAAAAAGAAAAAAGAAAAGAAAAACAACAGAAAACAAAGGAAAATTTTAAAAAACAACAGAGATTGGCATCAAAAGCAGAAAAAGATATAGATTATGTTCACACTTTAAAACACTATTAGACGCTATTCCATAACTCATCTTGTGGCAAGCAATACGTTTTTATCAAGAATGTTTTCATAACTGAATCCTAAAAAAAAAAAATTAAAAAATAAAAAAGGATGGAAACAAAATGCTCAAAAAATATTTTTTTCTTAATGACTTCATTTTTTTTAATTAATCAGGAAAACGACATTCTGTTGGAGCATCATATTTCACTCTGCCACCTTCAGGTGTAAAATGAGTACCTGACCGTAACAGCGTTTCTGTCAGAAAAGAAAAAAAATGTAATATCGCCTAACAGGCGTCATGTCTTGTCCTACATGTTAAGCGTTGTCGTTGGTTAGGGACCCTTGTAAAGCGCTTTGAGCACGATTAGTGGTTATTGCTCTATATAAATACTTCATTCAAAAAAAAAAAAAGAAGGAAAGAAAAGAGAGATGCGGCAAAAAAAAAAAAAAAAAGATTTATGGATTGGATCGTAGCCATCGTAAAGTTATAGCCTGACATTGGCCAAAAAATGACGCCAAAATGCAAGTCTTTGGCCACAAAAGAAAACAAATCATGAGTTGTATTCCATAGTTCAACTAGGATCACTTGTTTCCTTGAGCACTACTAACAACTCACTAGACGGTGCAAAAACATACAAAATGACGTCAAACTGTAAGTCCTAGTGGGATCTAGCGTAGCCATCGTTAAGTTATGGCCTGACACTGAAACCCAAAAAGACGGGCATTTTGACGTCATTATTTGGTTTTTGCACCGCCTATTGAGTTGTCGTTAGTAGTGCTAATGGAAACAAGTGGTCCCATTGGTTGAACTATTGAATACAACTCACGATTTGTTTTCTTTTGTGGCGAAAGACTGGCATTTTTGTCATTTTTTTTGGTCAGTGTCAGGCTATAGATAGTATGCAGATGACGTCACTCAGGCCTTTGTTATTGTTTTTGCCATCCGCGTTTGTGAGTTGTTCTCACTAAACTGTATTAACCAGACTATAAAAGTTCATGGTTACACATAGTTTGTGTGTTGGTCCGTTATACTTCCGGATGGCAATGTTGTGAACTCCTTGGCCAAGCGCATTCTATCTATAAGTTAACGATGACTAAGATTGGATCGATGTGCACTTATTTGCAGTACTGATATTTTCTCATTGCTGTTATGGAAATGCTCTCAAATCAATGCAAAATATTACTCATTACAACAATATTAAACCAAACCATTGTCGCGTTTCGATATCAGACCTGCGGTTAGTTTTGGATGAAAATCATTCTCGCTATCAAAGAGTTAAGAATTGAAAGAAGAGCATTGAAATTCAATCAAAGACACAGTGTGTTGACTCGATTTTTACACAAACACATCCTTCAATTTGTCATCATCACTTTTGTTTTCATCTTGACGGTCTCGTCAGTCATGTCACACATTCCACGAAAAACAATCGAATCATTGTAATTGTCTCCCCTTGCTTACATTCCCGCCATTTTCTCTCTGCACACGACAGATTGGGAAGATCTCACGTAGCCAGACGGCATCAGACGTGGCTTTTGTTTCAAGTTGTTTGTCCGGCATTTCGATGTTTGTCAAACAAAATTGTTTCAAGTTGTAGCAAGAGAAGTTGATGGCTTTATTTGGGGGAATGCAGTTTCCAAATTTAGACGATTCGAAGAGATGATAGCTAACAATGTGTCAAACGCAGAAAAGGATTCTTGGTAAAGAGGGCAGCGAGCGCATCAGTGGTCAATTTGGGGACATGGCGGATAAAAATATTGTATTCATTTTCGGACGTTAAAAAAAAAATAAAACACACACACACACACGCGCGCGCGCGCGCGACAAATTATAGACCTTGCAATAGAATATAGATAATCCATCCAACAAGCGTCTGATGTCCACAGGTATCAACCATGTTGTCGAAGAAATAAAATTGGATTTGCAGAAAAAACAACCCCCCCCCCCCCCCCCATAAATACACACAAATCAATGCTTCATATTATAGTCAATAAAAAAGAAGGAGCGTATTATGAGTGGTTTATTTTGAAATTTTGTGCGGCTATGTAGTCCAGTGGTATGACACTCGCTTTCGGATCGGAAGATCCTGAGTTCGAGCCCCTCTCGGCGCGTAGTTGAGTCCTTGGAAAAGGCTCTTTACTCACATTCTCTCACCGTACTTGGGTGTACAATGAGTACCTGGCCCTTAACAGCGTTTTCTATGTCCGTAAAAAAATGTAATATCGCCTAACAAGCGTTACGTGTTGCTGTGGTCAGGGACTCTTTGTAAAGCGCTTTGAGCATATTTAGTGGATATTGCGCCATATAAAGGCTCGTGTTTTTTTGTTTTTTTTTTGTTTTTTTTTTTTTTTTTTTGTTTTTTTTTTGTTGGGGGGGGGGGGTAATTTTGGTACCAAGCAGGACAAATTTCAACCAACCAACAATAAATCAAAGACTAAATCATTAAATAAAATATGATTATGAGTAACATTAATTTGACATTTTACATTTTTATCAAAATAATGGTCGTATGGAGTTGTTGGCTCAATATCATGGTATGTCCTTTCTTGTTAGACACTTACATCTATGCAATAACCCACAACTCATGTGTGAATGACTAATTGGCTATATTCTAGGGTGAATATTGTACTAAGGCAGAGATTTCCTGACGTTACACCTTTTACTCTTCCGGTCTCAAACTTATTATTATTATTATTATTATTATTATTATTATTATTATTATTATATTATTATTATTCATTATTTATATTATTATTATTATTATTATTATTATTATTATTATTATTATTATTATTATTATTATTATTATTATTTTATATTATTATTATTATATTATTATTATTATTATTATTATTATTATTATTATTATTATTATTATTATTATTATTATTATTATTTTTACTATTATTATTATTATTATTATTATTATTATTATTATTATTGTTATTATTATTATATTATTATTATTATTATTATTATTGTTATTATTATTATTATTATTATTATCATTATTATTATTATCATTATTATTATTATTATTATTTATCATTATTATTATTAGTAGTATTATTATTGTTATTAATATTATTATTAATATTACTATTATCATTATATATATATATATATATATATATATATATATATATATATATATATATATATATATTAGTATATTTAAAAATTACGCCCTTCCGCCACGGCATCATAACCTATCGTCGCCTAGGCATTCCATGAAGGAAAATAGATAACTCATCAAACAAGATGTCTGATGTCAACAGGAATCACCCATGTTGTCCAAGTGAGCAAATTGGGGGTTAATTATCTTGTCCAAGGAAAAAAAATAAAAGTGTCTGAAGCGAGGCTCGAACCCGGGACCTTCCGTATCACAGTGCATTGCCTTAACCACTCTGTCACTTTAACATGTAACTATCTATTTTATTTATTTAATTATGTTTGTTAGTTTCCTTTGGTTAATTATTATTTTTACCTGTATTGATTGGAAATTCTATGTAAATAGTGCGGCAATGTGGTCTTGTGGTATGACACTCGCTTTCGGATTGGAAGGTCCTGGGTTCGAGCCTCCTTCGGCACATAGTTAAATCCTTGGAAAAGGCTCTTTACTCACATTCTCTCACCGTACTCAGGTGTAAAATGAGTATATGGCCGTTGACAGCGTTGGTCTCTTTCACAAAGAAACATTGTAATATCAGCTAACAGGCGTCATGTTTCGTTCTACATGTTACGTGTTGATGTTGGTCGGGGAACCCGTGTAAAGCGCTTTGATCACATTTAGTGGATATTGCGCTAAATAAAAGCTTATTTTTTATTATTTAAATGTGTATTTCATATTGGCAATTGCCTAAAATAAACATTTGATTGAATTTAAATGAATTTAATGGAGGGAGAGAGAGAGAGAGAGAGAGAGAGAGAGAGAGAGAGAGAAAGTAAGAAAGAGAGAGACAGAGAGAGGGAGAGAGGGCGAGGCAAGAGAGAGAGAGAGAGAGAGGGGGGGGGCAGGAGTGAGGGAGGAAAGAGAAAAATAGAGATAGAGGTAGAGAAAGGGAGGGGAGGAAGATGGTGGGGGGTTATGTTATTGGGAATTGGGAATATGTCCATCATCAATAAAAGCTAATCATCCCGATATCCTATCAGCCAATACATTTATGGCTTTACAAATGGCCGACTATTCCAGATCATACAAGTGAGACAAGATACGAACTGTTAAAAGGTTTGGAACCTGATAAAAGGTAGTATATTTCATATTTGGTTATTTTGATGATGAGGATGATGATGATGATGATGATGATGATGATGATGATGATGATGATGATGATGATGATGTTGGTGGTGGTGGTGGTGAGGATGATGATGATGATAGTGATGATGATCATGATGATGATGATGATGATGTTGGTGATGATGATTAAGATGATGATTATGGCGGTGGTGGTGGTGGTCGTCGTCTTGCTGTTGATGCTGCTGGTGGTGGTGAGGATGATGATGATGACGACGATGATGATGATGATGATTATGATGATGATGATGATTATAAAGTTTATTTTAAAACCACCATTTTAATAACTAGAATAGCAATAATAAAAACTCATCTTTCAAAATGTCCGTTGACTGATTACTCTCCTATATATAGACAGCATTTCCATCAATATTTCCAATACGACGTTTTGGATAGATACCTTCAATTAATAACTTGATGTGACCATCGCCCAGTTATTGCTGCTTTCCTAATCCCGTTACAAACAGTAGCACGGTCCATATATGACTGGTGATGAAGTGACTTTAGCCCCTCGTAAATCTTCGTGGCTAAGAGAGAGACATTGCGCACATCATAAATTAGAATTGGGGAGATAATAAATAACGATAACATTGTGATAATATATTCATATTCAGTTGGTTGTGGTGCTGTAGTACACTATTTGACAATCTGTGCGAAATGTGGGTGTCTGTGTGGGTCTGTGTATCTCTCAATCTGTGTGTGTGTGTGTGTGTATTTGTGTATGTGTGTGTGTGTGGCTGGTCAGCAACTTTGGTGGTGATGCGTCCAGTTCGAATTTGTTTTTACTTTGACGAGGGTCTCGTGTTTTAACACTCAAAGACAAATAAATAGATGAATATATAAATAAATAAATATACAAATAAATAAATAAAGAGAAAAAATAAACAAAATTATAAATAAATAGATAAATAAATAAATAAGAACTTTACACACGTTTTTCCCGAGGATTCACCATGCTCAAGGCGCTCAACAATGCCTTTTTATCTCTCCACTCCTCCTCCCCCCCCCCCCAAACAGGTCTTTTGGAACCAATTTCATAAAATAAAAGTGGCCTGTTCTGATTCCTTTTGATACTTGCAATCCTATAATGTCAAATAATTCTATAGTCAAGTACTCACCCATATCACGGTCGAAGGAGGATATGTGTGTAATTTTGCATTGCCCAAATTCACAACACCGAGGCTGCAGTTTGTTACCCATTGGTCATTGTCTAAAAAAATAATCTTGAGCTGTAAAGGGCTTTGAGCACGTTTCATGGATATTGCTCTATCTAAAAGCTCAATGTATCGTTTTAGCGGATTATCCACTAAAGGTGCTCAGTGCGCTTTACAAGGGGTCGGTCCCTAGCCAACAGCAACATATAACATATAGGACGATGCATGACGCTTGTTAGGCGATACAATTACATTTTTTTTCGGACTGACACACGGAGACTGTTAACGGCCTGGTAGGTATTCATATTACATTTGATTACGCTGAGAGAATTTTAGTAAAGAGTCTTTTCCAAGGACTCAGCTATTCGCCGCTCAGAGGAGGGAACTCGAACCCAGCTGGGCCTTTCAATCTAAAGGCGAGTGTCAAACCAAAAGACCACATAGCCTACACCCAATATTGCTTACTTAATATTACAAGACGAGACACTGTAGGACAGCCGCTGTCAGATGATCATCCGGTAAAGCCTATAGGAATTGTTGTTACACATTATCCCTAATCCGGGGGTCTTGATAGCTCAAATTGTAGAGCGTCCGCCTCAGAAACAAAGGGAAACATGTCGGTCCTGTGTTCAGTCGATCGAGTCTTCCTCTGTCTTTCCCTCCACCCAGCAGTAATTGGGATGCGGCTCGATTAGATCTTACGGAAAGTGATTTGGCCCTATATTCTAAACGTAGCAATCAATTATTGTTACTTTCCATCATTCTAACACTGGCACACCCGATATTTAGTTGGTAGGGCAATCGCCTCACAAGTAAAGGGATTGTTATGGATTACTTTGCCTACGATCAAAGGAATAGCAAGCAATACTTCCCATTCAACACTAAAGAAATCGGGGTAAATTCCGCCTCCATATTATGTCTTATAGTTTTTTAGTCAAGAGAAAGACTATGGATCCGTAATTTATCCCGATCTCTGTAACGTTAAACGGACAGAAACAATTAATGGCTACCCTTTGGATAGGACGCGGTCCATCACCATGAACTTCGTGCCTGATCGGATAGACTCAGTCACTACTCAGTGGACGGATGGGTTTAAATATTTCAACTGCAACTGAAACCGATTCAGTTTTCTTTGTTTATAAAGAGAATTCTCTAACAACTGAGACCCCCTGAATTCCCTTGGTAGACGGACGTGAAGTTTGGAGGACCAATGGGATAATGATAAAAAAGTTATGTTTGTCCAAAATGATTATACAAGGGCCTAAAATTGTATCCATCGTAAAGTTATAGCCTGACACTGACCAAAAAATGACGTCAAAATGCCACTCTTTTGCCACAAAAGAAAACAAATCGTGAGTTGTATTCAATAGTTCAACCAATGAAATAACTTGTTTCCTTGAGCTCTACTAACGACAACTCACTAGATGTTACACAAACCTAAAAAGTGACGTAAAACTGCCAATCCTAGAGGGTTCTTGTTAACGATGGCTACGCTAAAATAGGCTGGACTGTTAGACTAATTTTATGCTTTATATAAACGTTATTATCCATCCCAAAAAAATAAACAATATAATAACGCTCATAGAGCTTTGGTGATAAAATCGGTGAATAACCCATAAATGAATGTGATGTTTTTTATCTACAATGAAATCTGATTCAACCGATAACAGATAAACAAAATATATTGATAAACCGAATTCCTTCTTTGTAAATATCATCAAGCTCTCAATACTCCAAAAGCCCTAAAATCCATACAACTGATAAACAAACATTAAGAACAAATAGGAAAAGGAAAAAAAATTCAATAGTTAACAAATTTCGTCATGTTCAATGTTTAAGGAGCCAGATTTATGTTTAAATTGTGACGGATATATTCTTGATTTTACACATTCGGCTCATAGTTTGCTTATATACAGGTCAATGTTAAAATCGCTCTTGTCAGCGAAATGTACTTAAGCTTTCCAATGCCTGGCGCAAGGGAGATAACCATCGTAGTCCCAAATCAGCAACGACCAGCGATGTTCTTTTTTATTCTCAATCAAAACACTTAATTAAATCAAAACATGTCTAAGGCGAAGTAGAAAACTACGTCAGTTGAATTTCTGTTCACGACAGATTTTTACTGCATTCTTGAAAAAAAAAATTAAAGAACATTTTGCTATCTCCAACCGTTCGAAATGTTGGTCTGGCGTCCATTTCTTCTCTGCTCCACAATACTGGTTTATTTCAACTGCATGTAGTTTATAAGAATGCATTTCACATTTCATTTGTTTTACAATACCGACTATACCTTATCCAGATAGCCTACTACCAATATCACACCAACAAGCATTTTGTATTTTGCCTTAAAGTCTACAAAACTAACCATTTAGCTAGACTTCATGAGTATTTAAATCTAATTTAGAGCGCTTATATGAGTATCTTGTACAATGGCTAATGATTAGTTTGCACCACCATTTAAAAAAAAAACAACAAAACAACAACTGGATAAACTTTGGTTCTATAGAAAGGTATGTTCTCGCAATCCTTGACTAATGGTCATTATCATACTGTACAGAATATGTAGATGTAATACATTAAACCACAATCGTAACTCGTTGCAAATTGAAACAATCAAGATAGTACCTCGTATTATCGGGACTTCCCGCTAATCCCGCGAACAAAGAACGGTTACTCTATTTACATCGGTTATTGCCGCCCCTCACAAAGGGGCCGTAACCCCTACCGAGTCTCGGTCCTAATCCTGTACATGATTTCCGTTCTTGTGTCCAGGATTTAGAATCTACGCAGGGCTACCCCCGTTATCGCTAAAAGCTCCGGATTCTCTGTTCTCTGACGACAAAATCAGTGAATGAGTGGATTTTGGCACGTCTGAAAATCCCGGAGGTTAGTAGAAATGGCGGCCATTAGTAGCTATCAATCACACACTGGCCGCTGATCTACGCAATAATCGACGATAGGTCAAATCATTGCCAGGATTATTTGTTACTGATAAATCTTTCGTCTAGATTTTTTTTTATCTTCATTTTGGCCAGGTTTTATTGTAACATAATTTGTATTTTGTTTTCTTTGGGGTTTGTTTTGTTTTTGTCCCCCAAGTTTGGTTGAATCAGATGCCAAAAAAACTTATTTCAAAGTTAAAGAAAGAAGAAAATTATGAAAGTTTATTTTTTGTCACTTTAAAAACTATATCCCTTGCCCTTAATAAAATACATAAAATAAACCAAATTTCATATTTTTTTACAGTAAAATCGGTTCGTTTGTTTTTTCATTTAAAACATCCTAACATAATGCCGTTTTGAGATCACATATATTTGATGGTAACTGAAGAAAAAAACGCTCTATGAGCACCACATTAACTAGATCCATAGCATTTTGACTCAAAGCAAAGGTAAAAACAAAAAAAAAAAAAAAAGAAAAGAAAAAGTAGCCCTTCGGAGTCCATGAAACCGGGAGTTTATCCCCCAGATTTACAAAACAGCAAACCAATAAGCTTCAACAGTCGTAACGTCACTTCCCTCGTAATGACTCATGGTAACTTAGTAACTGGCTCTAAACTATCGGAACAATGGCGGACGCCCTTATGAAATATTTCTCTGACGAGCATAAAAGCGTATCCAGAGGAGAAAAAAAAACATTATATACCTTATCATGTTTTGACTTTTACACATTCTGATCACAAGACATATGGAAAGTTCTAGCCAGCATGAAGTATAAAAAGCACCGATTTTCTTTGTTTAGAACCACGATAGCCACCGTTGCTGGTCGACGTGACATCAGACTATTGAATACAATTACTGCTGGATTAACAGGGGGACAGAAAATAAAAATTCCAATATCATCCAGGATCGATCCCGGATGGTTTGCTTGTGAAGCGAGTGCTCTACCAACTGAGCCACCGATGGTTTATTTGTACTCAAGGCGGCTCAATATTATGTTGTCTATAGATAGTACGAAACTGACGTCACTCAGCTCTTTGTCATTGTTTTTAACCAGCCATTGTTATGAGTAATTCTCATTAAGTTATGTTAATCACACAATAAAGCTTGAAGGTTACACATTGTTTTGTAAGTTGGTACGTTATAGAGAGAATGAAGTTGACGTCTATCTAGTCTTTGTTATTGTATTTTGCCATCCAAGTGTATGAGTAATTCTCACTTAACTGTATTATACAGACTATAAACGTTCAAGGTTACACACAGTTTTGTGTGTTGGCCACTTTTACTTCCGGATGGCAATGTTGTGAGCTTCTTAGCCAAGCGCAAACTATCTGTAGATAGTTCGAAGATGAAGTCACTCATGTGTTTGTTATTGCTTTTTGCCATCCGCGTTTATGAGTAATGCTCACTAATTTGTATTTACCAGACTATAATATACGATCATGATTACACACAGTTTTGTGTGTTGACCAGTTATACTTCCCGATGGCAATGTTGTGAGCTTCTAAACCAAGCGCAAACTATCTATATCCGGCTGGCTGTGTTATGAGTTTGTTTGTTTTTTTTTCACATAACGCAATGCATCAATAAAGACAATGCACTTTTTAAGAAAAAAAAAAATAGTTTAATTTCTTTCCGTATGTTTCAGGTTTCCTTTGAAGTAATCTTCAGACCACACGGGAGGTAACACCCCCTTGAAGTATTGATAACTGGAAAATTTAGTAATCCTATTGGATTATCAGTCCTGAGCCTACAATAATTGCTATCTGACAATATTTAAGGGTCGACTGAAAAGCTTCCACAAAGCACGTAAGGGTCTATTAAAGATAAGTCATTATTTCATTCACACTTTGTGTGTGTGTGTGTGTGTGTGTTTGTGTGTATGTGTGTGTATGTGTGTTTGCGTATGCATGTGTGTGTGTATGGTTTGTAATCATAATACAATGTAAACATTCAAATACTCAGACATATTATACACACACTCACGGAGAGAGAGAGAAAGAGAGAGAGAGAGAGAGGGGGGGGGGGAGAGAGGGAGAGAGAGAGAGAAGTAGGATAGATAGATAGATAGATAAGAGATAGATAGAGAAGAGTAGATGATAGAAGTAGATAGAGATAGATAGAGATAGAGTAGATAGAGATAGAATAGATAGATAGATGAAGAGATAGATAGATAGATAGATAGATAGATAGATAGATAGATAGATAGATAGATAGATAAAGTAGATAATAGATGATAGAGTAGATAGATAGATAGAGAAAGATATAGATAGATAGATAAGAGGAGAAGTATGGATAGATAGAATGAAGATAGTTAGATAGATAGATAGAAGATAGATAGATAGATAAGATAGAGTAGATAGATAGATAGATAGATAAATAGATAGATAGCTAGATAGATAGATAGATAGATAGATAGATAGATAGATAGATAGATAGATAGATAGATAGAGAATGATCGTGATAAGAGGGAGAAGTTATGGGAAAGGTATCCAGCAATTTTTCTCAAAATTCATACTTTTTTAACTTGACTAGCTGTAAAAAATATTTAGTAGTGAAATTAAGCTTTGATATTTGCCGAAGATGTACAAAAGGGGTTGATTTAATCATTTATGAGAAGATCTCATTTTTGATTAAAATTGACCTTCGAACTAAACTTGGTATATCTCAGTTCAAACCTTTTCACCATCAGACTGATTATGTCATTCACATAACACGTAACATATTTGTATTATGATTTTCAATCTGGAGAACACATTTATTTGGGGGCTGGTCATAGTCACTCCAACTGACCTTCGTTACCCAATTCCAAAGACATTCGCAAAATTTGTAGACTGAAATAAAGAAGACATTCTATAATACAGTGGCTACTGTAATCTCCCAGAAATATTCTGGAGCAATGATGGATCAAAAGGTATTTTGACGAAGTCCTTATTTTAGAATATATTGATATTGAATTATATATAAAATAGACAATATTATAATAATTATAATCAGAAATAATCTAGATATTCATGTAATATATGGTAGTGTTGCGAGAGAGTCCATTGAGTTTTAAGAAATTTTTGTATATAGAAATAGCAATATATAAAAACAGATGACAGTTTCTAATTATCAAGGTTCGGAGATGACGCCAGAGTGAAGTGATATAACAACTGCAAAAGCACTGCATATCTCAATAAATTTGATTTCCATATTCGATAACAGTCACAAATCACAATGGACGCCTCCTCCTCCTCCCTGACTCGTGGTAATACATGCCACGGCAAGTAATCATGTCCTTGGTTGTCACCCATGTAAAGATTAGTGAAATAATAGACCCATGGCTAACAATGTTCAGTCGTAAGATGACAAAAAATCTTTTCCCGAAAACAATTTTGCCAGAAAAGGTTAATTTTAAACATCGATCGATTAAAATTTTCCCAAATTTTTAGATTTTTTCAAATCTGGTTATCCTTTGTAGAAGTATATCAAGGTTGAAAGGTATTGACATGTTTTTATCAATCTATATTGCAAGTAAACAAAATTAGAAGAAGAAAAAATTATTTGTCAGTAAAAATGGCATATTATTGTTATCAGGATGCTTGGTGATGGTAGAGAGACTGGACGAGAGACAGCGGGAGCAAGTGAGTGGTTGGGAATAGAACTGTCCCCACTGAGATCGATAAAAGCCAATTAAATTGACATTTCCTCCTGTTAATATCGTAGCTCATACAGAAGCCATAATTATATAATTTATCAGTCTGATTAATACACTACAATGGCGTCAAACAAACAGATAGGGAAAGCAAACGGACCTTAGATCGGCGGCGGGAGACTGAAAGTAGTATGGGGCAGTAAAATAATATGAGAGAAAATCAGTGGCGTTTGCTGGATGGTGCAGATGGTGTTCTAGCCCCACTCATTACACAACTATGCTTTTATAATCGAGGCCATATTAGTAACATTTCGACACAACAAGATCTCTTTATCAAGTTTATTTAGCGGGAAACCGAAAGTAGCATGGGGCAGTAAATTATGAGAGAAAATCAATGGCGTGTGCTGGATGATGAAGATGGTGTTCTAGCGCCAGTCATTACACAACTATGATTTTATAAT
>NC_088371.1:16254291-16256791 GCF_034508935.2 Berghia stephanieae
AAAGATGAGTCTATCTTTTTGCAGGATTCTCATTATATGGGACAGTGTTAATCTTTTTCAAAGTTGGCAACAGTATTTGCTATGATTTGATTGATTCATCCACAGACTAATCATCATTAAATACAACTCAAAGATTTTTGACCTTATAAAAGCAATGGGCCCAAAACTCAGCCCTGGGGTACTCAGCCCTGCGAAGCGCATCAATTCTTGGTTCCTCTGTTACCTCTTGTTGCTATGCCTGTCAAGCTATCGACATAGATGCCTTTTTGACTATGATCTTATAGTATGAGCCTTCAGTTGTTCAATCAACATACAGTGCATACACTTTTGAAAATTACGTCAGCTTTGGTATATTTTGTTAAAACTAGTCGGATAAAGATTTAAGTTGTTTTATTTTTTTTTGACTCGAAAATTTAAAATAAGTATAGATAGAATGCGCTTGGCCAAGGAGTTCACAACATTGCCATCCGGAAGTATAACGGACCAACACACAAACTCTGTGTAACCATGAACTTTTATAGTCGGGTTAATACAGTTTAGTGAGAACAACTCACAAACGCGGATGGCAAAAACAATAACAAAGGCCTGAGTGACGTCATCTGCATACTATCTATATTTTGGCCCTGAAATCAACCACTGACCGTGATCCGAAGAGCCATAGATACCTTAAGTGCCTGCCTATAGATAGTTCGAAGATGACGTCAGTCAAGCCTTTGTTGTTATATTTTGCCATCCGCGTTTGTGAGTTGTTCTCACTGAACTGTATTAACGAGACTATACAAGTTCATGGTTACACAGTTTTGTGTGTTCGTCCGCTATACTTCCGGATGGCAATGTTATGAGCTTCTTAGCCAAGCGCATACTATCTATGACCCGGAGTAAACAGCACACAGATAGATAGTTCGAAGATGACGTCACTCAGGCCTTTGTTATTGTTTTTGCCATCCGCGTTTGTGAGTTGTTCTCCCTAAACAGTATAGATAGAATGCGCTTGGCCAAGGAGTTCATAACATTGCCATCCGGAAGTATAACGGACCAACACACAAACTCTGTGTAACCATGAACTTTTATAGTCTGGTTAATACAGTTTAGTGAGAACAACTCACAAACGCGGATGGCAAAAACAATAACAAAGGCCTGAGTGACGTCATCTGCATACTATCTATAAACCAGACTATAAGAGTTCATGGTTACACAGAGTTTGTGTGTTGGTCCGTTATACTTCCGGATGGCAATGTTGTGAACTCCTTGGCCAAGCGCATTCTATCGATACTGAGCACAATTTTAACACAGATGATTGAAAAAAAAAAAAAAAGAATCGTGTGTTAGGTTTTATGATGCAATTCCTTTATCAGTATGTCAAGATATTGTGAGAAATACTCACTAACTGGGCCATCGTTAACTTTTGTCTGAAACAAGAACCCACTAGGACTTATAAGTTGACGTCATTTGTTATATTTTTGCACCGTCTGGTGAGTTGTCGTTGGTAAAGCTCAAGGGAACAAGTGATTCCATGTGTTGAACTATTGAATACACAACGCATGATTGGTTTTCTTTTGTGGCCAAAGACTTGTCTTTTGACGTCATTTTTTTTTTTTGGCCATTGTCAAGCTATAGATAGAATGCGCTTGGCCAAGGAGTTCACAACATTGCCATCCGGAAGTATAACGGACCAACACACAAACTCTGTGTAACCATGAACGTTTATAGTCTGGTTAATACAGTTTAGTGAGAACAACTCACAAACGCGGATGGCAAAAACAACAACAAAGGCCTGAGTGACGTCATCTGCATACTATCTATAGATAGTTCGAAGATGACGTGAATCGGGTCTTTGTTATTGTTTTTTGCGTTTTGTTTTCATGAGTTATTCTCACTAAACTGTATTCACCAATCATGTTTACGCACAGTTTTGTGTGTTGGCCAGTTATACTTCCGGATGGCAATGTTGTGAACTTCTTAGCCAAGTGCATACTATCTATAAGTTTACAATGGCTACGGCCTGACCTATTTGCTTAGTAAAGGGCGAACGATTCAATTGGATTCAATAGTCTGATGTCACGCGCCCGGCAACGGCGGCCATCTTGGTTCTAAACAAAGAAAATCATTACTTTTTATTCTTCATGCTGGCTAGAACTTTTCATTCCCTTTTCATATGCCTTGTGATCAGAATGTGTAAAAGTCAATACATGATCAAATTGATGAGGTTTTTTTTTCCTCTGGATACGCGTTTAAGTTCGCCGGGGAAATATTTCATACGGCGTCCGCCATTGTTCCGATAGTTTAGAGCCAGTGTTACTAAGTTACCATACGTCATTAGGAAGGAAGTGACATTACGACTGTTGAAGACTATTGCATTTGCAACCTGCTTCAGTACCTTGATCAATGATTGAGTAACAATCACACGAGTCAATAAGTACGATGCCGATATCTCGTGCCTTATTGTTTTCTATGACTTGTATGATTAGTGAATTTTGCTCACTCAATTGGATTCAATAGT
>NC_088371.1:16269291-16341791 GCF_034508935.2 Berghia stephanieae
GTTGAAAATTGAATTTATAGCCAGACATATCAGACTTGTGTTGAGTTTATACGATTTATTGAGGAGAATGGATACCATATTATAGGATGCTAATGCCATCAGTTTATATTTTTAACCAGTTTAACATTAAATCCGGATTTTAAGCATATGGCTCGTTCCGACATAATACCGTTTTGAGACGATGGGTCACATAATGGTTGTGATGGCCAACAGACAGCTGTCCAGAATCTGTTTTAATGCTGTCACTCTTCATCAATGGACCTAACAGGCGACCTTTATTGTATGGAATGAAAACTACTGTTCCTTGTATGTTGTTTGAAAAGGAAATAAACATATTGTGAAGCACTGCTTCTCTTTTACGATACCCGACGAAACCCGACAAAGTTATGGGAAGTAGGCAGCAGTGGGGAATGAACCAGGGACTCAGGTAAGTGTACATCAGTGGGGAGTGAACATGGGACTATGGGAAGAGGAGGGTAATTATTATTTTACGAAACCTGCCGCAATCCATAGTCCCAGGTTCACTTCCCACTGGTGTACATTTCCCATAACTTTGTCGGATTTCTTCGAGTTTCGTCGGATTTCGTAAAAATGAAACACCCTCCTCCTCCCATTGTCCCAGGTTCCTTCCCCACCGGTGTACACTTCCCTGAGTCTCTGGTTCATTCCCCACTGCTGCCTACCTCCTATAACTTTGACGGGTTTCGGTGGGTTTCGTAAAAAAGAAACACCCCTGTGAAGGACACTTTTTTATTTAAAAAAAAAAAAGGTTTTACGGCACTTACAACACTTTGGGTAATATCAGCGCCAGTAAACAGGAAGAAAATGGGATAGTAAAAAGATCTAAAATTACAATTAAAGTACCCAAGAAAAAGGAAGACAAAGAGGAACTAGTTCAAATAGGGAACAAATGTAGATTCCAAGATCACACTATCAATTAAATGTACTTAGTTTGAGATCACCTAAATGACTCATCCTGCCACAAGTACAGGTCCTCTCTAATAGGAACACATAGAAATGTTTAAAAATCATTTTTGTAAGACAGTAATAATACAATGCATAACAGAGAGAGGGTTTACAATAAAGAAAGGTAGCATCTCCCAAAACTCTAACTATAAATTTGACAGTTTCCCTCCCAGCCAGGGTATCCGGCCAGGGCCAGGACAAAACCAAGTGGTCTCATTCCAAGACAAAGACAGAAAGCATGTTGGATAACATATAATATAGGGGGATAGAAGACACAGTAAGTACCTCCCTGCCCACTATGGGAGGTCACTAACCCCTCCCATGAGAAGGACATTGATCTTGATGAACTCGGGTAAATGTGACCCTTCGCCTCAAAACGGTATTATGTCGGGTTGGTTAAGATGTTGAAAATTGAATTTATTGCCAGACATATCAGACTTGTGCTGAGTTTATACGATTTATTGAGGGAATGGATACCATATTTTTGGATGCTAATGCCAACAATTTATATTTTTGACCAGTTTAACATTAAACCCGAATTTTAAGTAGATGGCTCGTTCCGACATAATACCGTTTTGAGACGATGGGTCACAAATATCCTGTATTATGCGGCTTTGAGGTCCTCGGGTATGACACCCGCCTTCAGCCACAACAGGGTCCCTGCTTTGAATCGCGATGTGACAGTGCAAAGCTGAGTCTTGTAAAGGGTCTCTATTCGTGTTCTCTCTTCGAACTCAGGTGTAGAATGAGTACCTGGGCCGTGGGCAGTAGAAAAAAAATAATGGCACTTTACAGGCGCCATGTCTTAGTCTATATGGTAAGGATTATTTTTTGGCTTGGACTCCTTGCTCAGCGCCTTGAGTACATTTAGTGTCGGCGGTTTTTCTGTTTTGTTTTGCTTTTGTAATTTTTTTTTTTTAAAGTGGACAGGTTTGTTTGTTGTTTGATATAGATAGTATGCGCTTGGCTAAGAAGTTCATAACATTGCCATCCGGAAGTATAACGGACCAAAACACAAAACTATGTGTAATCATGAACTTTTTTAGTCTGGATAATACCGTTTAGTGAGTATTACTCATAAACGTGGATGGCAAAAATCAATAACAAAGACCAGAGTGACGTCATCTTCATTCTATCTATAGGTTGGGGTTCTTTTTTTTTTGACCGATGCGGGGTTTGTTTTTATTTTTGTATTTGCTGTTGTTGCTGTTGTTGTTGTTGTTGTTGTTATTACTATTATTATTATTATTATTATTATTATTATTATTATTATTATTATTATTATTATTATTATTATTATTATTATTATTATTATTATTAGTATTAGTATTATTATTATTATTATTATTATTATTATTATTATTATTATATTATTGCAATTGTTTTCTTTTTTACAAAATATAATACATGTGTTTATATTTAATGTTTTCTCAGCCACAACTGGTTAGTGGTTTCCTGAACCGCATTTTGTCAATCAAATAATATAATATAATATCGCACAATACTACTCCACAAGCCTCTTCCTGGTGAATTACCCATAATCCCTGATGGAAGATCGTCAAACTCAAGTTAGTCCTCTATACGTCAACTCCGCACTCACCAAGTCCCCGTTGTCGCCCCTTGATTGGCAGGTTGAAGGTTAAAAGGTCAAACGCAATCAGGGGTAACTATCCAATTCGAGGGTCGTTTTAATTCATTAATTCATTCAAGAATCTCGTTCAAGTGGCGAATGACAAATTGTCTTGGAATAGCGGGATAGAACTGCCGCGACAAAAAAATCGAATATTAAAACATGCTGATGAATCAATTTGATTCAAGAACGGAACTCTTATGTCTCCAATTTTCAAGATTAAACTGCAGATGTGCCAACATTGAAACTCCTTCCCTCTCTCTCTCTCTCTCTCTCTCTCTCTCTCTCTCTCTCTCTCTCTCTCTCTCTCTCTCTCTGTGTGTGTGTGTGTGTGTGTGTGTGTGTGTATGTAGGATTCACATCTGGGTCTTTTCCAAGGACACAATGTCCGGACCATATTTCTCTCTCCCTCTCTCTCTCTCTCTCTCTCTTTCTCTCTCTCTCTCTCTGTGCGTGTGTGTGTGTGTGTGTGTGTGTGTGTGTGTGCAGGATGCACATCTGGGTCTTTTCCAAGGACACAGTCGTCAGGACCATATATTTTTCAAATACCACCCATCTAGAAGCTGACCACGCTTATCATTGCTTTACTTCTGAGACAAGACGAGACACTTTGCCACTGAGCCACAAGGCCACACGACTTTAGATTTTTTTTAATTTTTTTTTTTTTTTATTTATTTATTTTTTTTTTTTTAATAAACAAAATTATTAATTTGCCGTGAAATGCAAGGGAAGTAATCGTGAACTAATGTATTTGAATAATATACATTGATTATCTCCTATATTATATATTGATGCTACGCATATTTAGACAAAATACTCACAAAATACAGGTTTTAATTTATATGAGTGAAACAAAACAAAACAAAACAAATAGCATTAAAAGATATAAATTCTTTATCTGTTTTAATCCATATCACAAGCTTTTTCAGCTAGAAATTGTAGCTGAATTATGAAGATTGACATCCTCATTTATTGTCACAATTGACATTTATAGCCGATTTGAGGAACAAAAATTGCACATAAAGCTAAAAATCACTCCCCACTGGTGCCCACCTCACACAGTTCTGGGTTCACTCCCCCACTGGTACTCACCTCCCATAGGTTCCAGTTCAACCCCCACTTGGTGCCCTGCTCCTATAGTCTCTGGTTCCTTCCCCTTGGTGTCCACCTCACACAGTTCTGGGTTCACTCTCCACTGGTGGCCACCTCCCATTGTCCTGGTTCAATTCCCACTGATGCCACCTCCCATTTTCTCTGGATCAATCCCCACTGGTGCTCTCATCCTATAGTCTCTGGTTCACTCCCCACTGGTACCCACCTCCCATAGTCCTGGTTCAATTCCCACTGATGCCACCTCCCATTTTCTCTGGTTCAATCCCCACTGGTGCTCTCATCCTATAATCTCTGGTTCAATCCCCACTGGTGCCCACCTCCCATAGTCTCTGGTTCACTCTCTAAATTAAATAAATAAATAAATTTAGCTTTATATAGTGCAATATCCACTAAATGTGCTCAAAGCGATTTACAAGGGGTCCCTGGTCAACAGCAACATTTATGTAGGAAGGAACATGACGCCTGTTAGGCGATATTACAATTTTTCGGACAAAGACAACGCTTTGTTAACGGCCAGGTACTCATTTTACAGTACGGTGAGAGAATGTGAGTAAAGAGCCTTTTCCAAGGACTCAACTATGCGCCGAGCGCGAGGCTCGAACCCAGGACCTTCCGATCCGAAAGCGAGTGTCATACCACAAGACCACATAGCCGCACTCTACCAGAGTGGATTTCGGTTTTCAGCAGTACCCGTATCTGCAGCCTAATGTTCTAGTTGCATGCCACTCGCCCTCGGACATGAAGACCCTTGGTTCGAGTCCGCTTTGAGCGGTGCAAAGTTGGGTTCTTTGAAAAGGCTCTTAAGTCACATTCTCTCACCGTATTCAGATTTAAAATGAGTACTTGGCGCGTAACAGCGTTCTCTCTGTCGAAAAATATTTATAATGGCATATCATTGCTTCATGTCTTGTCCAACACGTTAGTGTTGCGGTTTCGTATGATCTGTTGTGGAAAATGAAAAGTTACCCACAATACGTTAGTGTTGCGGTTGGCGTAGGATCTGTTATGGAAAATGAGGAGTTACCCGAACAGAGCCTCAATCACATTGTGTCGATGTAGGTAGCGGAAGTAGGTCGAGGGAGAGAGAGTGAAAGAAATATGATGGAGGCTGTGCAGACTAAATTTAGTGTTGTGAAACAAATATTATAAATAAAGCTTCTATAATCATCAATGGACTTTGTGTTATATGTGTAGCCATATTCTTGTACATGAACTAAAGTTAATTCTCTACATTCTGGTGCCCAAACGCGGAGAGGACTTTTAGATTTCAGTTTATTTAAAGTGTCAGTGGAACAAAAGTGTTTGTGTATAATTTTAATATTATATGGCTACGCAGTCCCATTCACTGGACCGTGCAGTGTTTCAAAAACGACTCATAGCATCAAGATGCTGGCTGACCAGAACCATTGATAGATTAAAAATATGCATTGAAGCAATTGATAAAGGTAAAGAAGACGTAGAACAATGTTTGAAAGAAGTGTTAAAAAGATGTGACTTGCTGCAAATAGTTCAAGAACAGTATGAAATGACGTTAGATGCGAGTGAATTGATGGGTGACGTGGATGATGCTGAAGAAGATGTCAGCCAATCAAACGCCATTATTGCTGTGGCCCGGCGAAAACTGAATGAATTGACAACGCCGATTCAGGGCCCTACCAGCTCCCTGTCAAACTCATCATCATCTTTGGGGCTCTGTCAAGATGGAGCCACCCCACAACTTCCAAAAATAGACATTTCAAAATTCAGCGGCGACTTTGCAGAAGGGATTCGTTTTTTGACAGATTTTCAGCGATAATTGACAAAACGACGTTACCAGAAGTTTCCAAGTTTAGCTACCTGCAGGCTTCTCTTGTTGGAGAAGCAAAAACGGCGATTGAGGGCCTTGCTCATACTGACGAAAATTATAGAATTGCCATGGATATCTTAAAAGACCGTTTTGGACTAAAAGAACGCATTATTTTTGGACATGTTCAAAATTTGCTGACAGTTGATTTTCATAGTGCAAAAAACATCAAAGCCTTATATGCCGTCTTTGCAAAACGTCAGATCAACATCAGAAGCCTCGAAAACATGGACATGGACGGCACAAATTATGGACTGGTGCTCACGCCGCTTATCGTCAGTCGCTTACCTCCGGACATCAGACTCATGTGGGCAAGGAAAAGTCACAAAAAGGAAGGAGATTTAGCGTTCCTTATGGACTTCCTACACAACGAAATCAAGAATCGTGAACGTTCACAGAGCTTGGTACCTGTACCTTCATTACAGAATCATCGTGAATGCAAAGCAAATCCAAACATTCGTTCTACCGCCTCAGCTCTTACGTTGTCATCAGGAAATGACTTATTGTGTTCATTCTGTGGTGGAAAACATGGCAATAGCAAATGTAGGAAAGTTTTTACCATGAAGACAGAGCTGTCAAAAGAATAAAACCTTCCTTTTATGGCAGAGAAAGCTTGAATGTGTCTGCCTTTGAGTCAGATAAACCTTCAGAAAAGGCATTGAGAAATGTTTATGCTGTGAGATTTGATTTGCCCTGTGAAGGGAACGAGACCTTATTACTTACAGAGGTTAAGGTCATTTGCGCTGCAATGTTCAGGCCGGCAATTCCCATGGATGTATTATCACACTTTCAAGAGTGTATATTCTCAGAAGATATCCATTGTGATAAAAGCGTAAGTATTGATATCTTGATTGGTCAGAATATTATTGGAAACTCATCAAGACAGATTCTTGCGTGCGTAGTCCTTCTGGCCTTGTTGCCCAAGAAACTGTCTTAGGACCATGGGTCCTCTCTGGTGCATATTCGAACCCGAGTAACAAACCACTCGACTCCTGCAGACAACTGCTCTGCTTGACAAACATTCCACAATCTGACTTTAGAAAATTGTGGGATCTTGAATACTTAGAATGCTGTCATGATAAGAATGCACCATATGAATCCAGAGTTATGAATGAGTTTTCAAAAAGGATTGGGTATGTAGACAAGAGGTATCAAGTGGCTCTACCTTGGGTAGGATCAAAGAAGCCGCAACTGCAGTGCAATGAATCTCAAGCGAGGCAGAGACTTGATAATCTTGGGAGAGAGTTATCAAGAGATAAAATACTGAAAAAGGGATATGATTATGTTTTTAGGAAAATGGAGGCAGACAGCATCATTGAGGAGGTGCCCTTGGATGAAGGTCAGAACATGAGAAATTCAAAATTCTATTTGACTCACAGACCAGTTGTTAAGATGTCCAGCCTTTCAACTAAGATACGCCTGTATATGACGCTTCTGCCTCCTGACCAAACACTATCTCTCGAAATGACTGTATGGAAACAGGCCCAAACCTGTTGCCTTTGTTGAGCGATGTGCTTATGCGATTTAGAAGACATAAAGTAGCCTTATGCTCCGACATAGAGAAGACTTTTTTCCAGATTAGTGTCATACCCGAAGATCGCGATGTGCATCGGTTTTTCTGGCAGATTGACAACATAGCTCGCGTTATGCGCATAACAAGAGTCCCGTTTGGAAACAAAGCCAGTCCATTTCTCCTGAATCCACCATGCGTCATCACCTGTCACGGTATCCAGCCACCAAAGCCATCAAAGAATTGTCTGAGAACATGTAATGCGATGATTGGCTCTCGGGAGGCGACAGTGTGGACGAGGATCGTTGTTAGGGTTGGGTGAGTTAACCTTTAGTCTAGTCTTTTGCAAAGTACTTTCCACCATGTCTAGCTATCCAGTTACTACTGAGTCAACAAAGGGCTTAGAATAAAATCTTGTATGCACGGGAGTCGATACTGGTCCCTTTCTTTCTGTGACGAGTGCTGTGATAAACTGCTGGGCTATGGGTGAAGGTTTTTTTTTTTTTTTTTTTTTTTTTTTTTTTGTAATATGTTTTATTGTTATTCACTGTTTGAGAATGAATGATTGGACAAGATTAATGATATAATATTTTATTATAATGCAGCATATTGTTTTCTTCTTTTGTCAAGGTGCATAATAAGGTTGTGAATTCGCAAAATTGGCGTTTTAAAACTATATTTTATGATCATCATCACCATCGTTATCATCATTATTGTCATTGCCATGCAAACAATAGATGAAGAGGATGAGTAGTAGAGAGAGAGGTGGGGAGAGAGGAGAGAGAGAGAGAGAGAGAGAGAGAGAGAGAGAGAGAGAGAGAGAGACTGGGGGATGGGCAGTGGAATTTATGCTTGATAAAGTGTGTGTCGTTTGTATGCGTTTGTAAGGGATGAACGAGAAGGGGTGAGAGAGAGAGAGAGAGAGAAAGAGAGAGAGAGAGAGAGAGAGAGAGAGAGAGAGAGAGAGAGAGAGAGGAAGGGGGGAATAGCCCAGGATTGAATTGTCTCTCTAGATTTTGTCTACGTTTTCTTTCTCAGGCAACTATAGGCGAGGCCTCTCCCGACGGATTATCACCTTGTCGTGGTGGGAGGGCTTGCGTATCTCGAACCTCGGACCTCTAATAAGAGAAAAAAGGAGAGAGATCAGACGAAGAGTAATCCACCGGCCCTCCAGGAATGGGGGTTGAGCGTAGGGTTAACAACCCACCTCATAAAAAGCAAACTGTTACAGAAACAGAAACCAGACGTAAATCCACAACCGGCGGCAGCAGAGAAGCGGACCAGAATACTGGCTTCATGACGGTAGGAGGTCAAAGCCGAAAGGACGCCCCCGACCAGATTGCAGATCTGTTGTCACCAAAACGCAAGCTCAATGTCTCGTGCTGGAATGTTAGGACCCTATATCAAACAGGAAAACTGGCACAAGCCCAGCGCGAGATGTTGAACTACAAGATCGATTTGCTAGGCATATCAGAGGCAAGATGGACAGGAGCTGGGAAGCGCCAACTCTCAAATGGCGACCTGATCATTTGGATGTTGAACTACAAGATCGATTTGCTAGGCATATCAGAGGCAAGATGGACAGGAGCTGGGAAGCGCCAACTCTCAAATGGCGACCTGATCATTTGGTCAGGACGAAAGGATGACCAACACAGAGAAGGTGTTGCCCTCTTGATAGCCAGGCAAAACAACAAGTCACTATTGGAATGGAAACCGATAAGTGAAAGACTTTTATACACAAGACACAACTCAAAATACACCAAGCTATCAATCCTCACATGCTACGCACCTACAGAGGATTCAGATGAAGAAAACAAAGAAGAATTTTACGATATTCTAAGAATGGCCGTTGAAAACATTCCAAGACATGATATGCTCATGATCATCGGAGACCTTAATGCTAGAGTTGGCAATACACAAACAAATCAGTCCGTTGGAAAGGAGGGCATTGGGGTAATAAACAACAATGGAAGCAGACTGGCAGAATTTTGTGAAGAACACAACTTCATTATTGGTGGAACTTTCTTCCCACACAAAAACATCCACAAATTGACATGGAAATCACCAGATGGGAAAACAGAAAGTCAGATAGACCATATAATTATCAACAGAAAATGGAAGAGCAACTTAAACGATGTCAGAGTCAGACGATTGGCAGACATTGGAAGTGACCACCATCTTGTCACAGCCAAAATCTCTACTAAATTGATGAAAACAAAAATAGCAAAACAGAAGGAGAAACGTTTCAACACAGATAAATTGAAAATCCCAGATATCCAAAACAATTTCAATATCTCAGTAAGAAACAAATTCAGTGCAATACAAGATATTACAAACATGACAATCCAAGATTTCAACCACGTCATGCAGGAAAGTGCCACTGAACACTTAGGACACAAAAATCCAATACAGAGAATTGGATATCAGCAAGGTCATGGGAGCTCATTAACCAAAGAAAATCAATCAAACTAAATCTCCTGAACGCTAAATCCCCCCGACTGAAAGAAAGGCTATCCAGTGAATACTCATTGAAGGATAAAGAAGTGAAAAAATCCACAAGGAAAGACAAAAGAGATTTTGCAGAAAATTTAGCAACTGAAGCAGAAAATGCAGCTGTAAGACAAGACACACAAACACTATACAAAATCACAAAAAAGCTCTCGGGAAACAGAAGTTATGGTCAAGAGAAACCATTAAAATCCCAAGATGGTAGTGTCATCACAGACGAAAAGGAGAAAATTGAAAGATGGAGAGAATATTTCGCAAACCTTCTGAACAGACCAGACCCATCTTCTTACACAGATATCCCAGAAGCAGAAATGGACGTAGAGGTTAATCTTGGTCCAATCACTGAGCATGAGGTGCACGAGGCAATACAACAACAAAAAAATGGCAAGGCCCCTGGTATTGACAAAATCACTGCGGAAATGCTTAAAGCGAACTCGCAAGAAATGTCCAAAATTCTCAGTAAATTGTTCACCAACATTTGGGAAAAGGAAGAAATACCAGAGGATTGGCAGAAAGGCATCATCCACAAAGTAGCCAAGAAAGGAGACCTAGGAAATTGTGCTAACTGGCGTGGAATCACACTCCTGTCCGTAACGAGCAAAATTTTTAATAGAATCCTTCTGAAAAGAATCTCACCTCACATTGAAAACATTCTTAGAAAAGAGCAGGCAGGGTTCAGAAAAGGGAAGTCATGTAGTGACCACATATTTACCCTGAGACAAATCCTGGAGCAAAGCATTGAATGGAACAGCCCCCTCTACACCATTTTTGTCGATTTTGAAAAAGCCTTTGACAGCTTACACAGAGAGTCCCTGTGGAAAATACTCCGCCATTATGGTATACCGATGAAGATAGTCAACCTAATCAAAGCAATGTACAGCAACTACCAATGCCAAGTGATCTGTGGTAACAATTTAACAGACAGCTTTAATGTAACAACTGGTGTAAAACAAGGCTGCATACTCTCCCCGCTTCTGTTTATCCTGGCTCTAGACTGGCTCATGAAAAATACAATTGATGGTAAGAAGAGAGGCATTCGCTGGACACTGACATCTTTTCTGGAAGATATAGACTACGCAGATGATATCGCGTTAGTTTCCAGTACACACAGAGACGCCTCAGAGAAACTAAACGTACTACACAAGAACGCCTCGAAAATTGGACTGAAAATAAATTTCGATAAGACTGTGTACATTAGGGTGAATCCAAAACATGACAGTGAAATTAGGATAGATGAACATATAATTGAAGAGGTAACAGAGTTCTCCTACCTCGGATCCAAAATAACAGACGACGGAAATGCAGAACACGATATCAAGCACAGAATTCAAAAGGCAAACCAGGCTTTCGGCATGCTGAAAAACTTTTGGAAATCAAAGCAAATAATGAGAAAGACAAAGCTGAAAATATACAAGAGCAATGTTTTAAGTGTACTGCTTTATGGAAGTGAAAGCTGGAAAATGACATCCTCCTTAATACAGAAACTAGAAGCCTTTCAGAACAAGTGTTTAAAAAGAATTTTAAATTTATTTTGGCCTACAAAAATAAGAACAGTGGATCTATTAAAGAAAGCTGACTGCACTAGCATTGATAGCCAAATAAAAAGAAGAAGATGGCGTTGGCTGGGTCATGTGGCCAGAATGGAAAAAGGGTCACTTCCCAAGACAGCCTTGTACTGGACAGCAGATGGGAAGAGAAAGCGGGGAAGACCCAAAGAAACCTGGCGAAGGACCATGGAGAAAGAATTAAAGGAAGCAGGCCTGTCCTGGAATACAGCCACCGCAAAAGCAGCCGATCGCAAAAAATGGAGATGTCTGGTGGATGCCCTATGTGCCTCAAGGCCCGAAGAGGATTAAGTAAAGTAAGTATAGGCGAGGCCCAGCTGGATGCGCAAACTGGTTGCGCAGTTGTGGTGGCGGCAGAAAGACAATAACAAAAGCACGTGTAAGTAACCATCCTCTACCCTGTATCTCTTTCTTTAAAACTTATCTGCAAACAATTCACATGTTTGCTGCTATTTATATATATATATATATATATATATATATATATATATATATATATATATATATATATATATATATATATATATATGTGTGTGTGTGTGTGTGTGTGTGTGTGTGTGTGTGTGTGTGTGTGTGTGAGTGTGTGTGTGTGTATTTTTAGTATTGAAGAAGATAAGTAAAAAGTTGTGTTTCTTCTTATATTATTTCTCTTATGGAATGAGCGATTAAGCAGATTGTACGTCATTTTTTTAGAATTGTGGCTTTGCATATATGGTGCAGAAAATTTACAGTGAATGTGTCTAAATGGGAAAGAATTTGATTTAGTATATGTAATATATGAGCTCAGTGTGTGATTATCCAATGAGGGCTAAAGTGTCATTGTCTTGCTTATAAATATAAAGTTTGCAATTAAAATGGTTAACTAGAAAAGATTCTAATTCGAAAAATGTACTTCTTAGGCAGAACATGCGATTAACCGGTGTAGACTTAGGCACTATAGTCTTGATTATAATTATCAAATGTAGAAAGTTTGCGATTATAATGATATTAAATAATAAAGAATCCGATTCTAGAAATGGTACACAGGGGTAGAATATGCGATTGACCGGTGCACACTTAAGCATCATGATCTTGTTTATAAAGTGCAGAAACTTTGCAAATAAATGGATAAAAGAGAAGAGAATTCAATTCAATGAATGGAGCACAAAAGCAAAATTTGCGAATACCCGTTCCAGACATAAGCATTATAGTCTTGTTTATAAAGTGCAGAAACTTTGCAATTAAATCGGTTAAATAGAACAGAATTGAATTCGTAAAATGGAACACAAAAGTAGAATTTGCGAATACCCGGTCCAGACATAAGCGTCATGGTCTTGTTTATAAAGTGCAGAAACTTTGCAAATAAACGGATAAAATAGAGATTAATTCGATTCGAAAAGTGGAACACAAAAGCAAAATTTGCGAATACCCGGTTCGGACATAAGCGTCATGGTCTTGTTTAAATGAAACAATGCAATAACATTTTGTTAAAATATATGTTCATTGAGCAATTAAGCTAAATATGCGGAGTTAATATAGATAACTTGATCCGTGAAATTTTGGATAATTAGCTGTTTTTATTACCCACCATTTAGATTATGTGATTAAGTTTATAATTGAAAAGCACACTTTATCTCACTAATCAATGTTTTGCAATTAAGGGGAGTGTGTGTGTGAACCTGAGCAAAGAAAATTATTTGAGAGAGATATGTAATCAATGAGCGAAACAGTAAGCCATGACCCTTTTTCTAGATTAAAATGAAGTATTATTCAGGTATTTATCATGCTTTTCAGTTTGGAGTTGAATTCTAGAATGGATTCTTTATAGGTCTCATTGATTGTATGTCAATATGTTACTCTTTTGGACACTGATTACTCTAATGCGGCCACAATTTACAATGTGACGGTCACAAGCCCGTTAAACGCAGAGTGGGGTACTGTTGTTTGCAAGTAATGCTATGGTTTTAATAGGATATCTGTCTCCTATTAAAATACATTCCTGTGTTGGATTTTGGATTAAATTCATTTCTTCTTCGGATTTTGGGAAATTTAAATTTCATGGATTGTGATTGTGATTCTTAAGACTATTAATGTAAGTAAATGCCCAAATAGATATTTTTATTCATTTATTCATTTATTTTTTTAATAAGTGTTGTTTTGTTTTGAAGCATTTATTATAAGAAATATTTTACATATACACCAAAGACTATATCCTTTCAACTACTACTACTACTAGTACTACTACTACTATACTACTAACTACTACTACTACTACTACTACTACTACTACTACTACTACTACTACTACTACTTTATTATTATTATTATTGTTATTATTATTATTATTATTATTATTATTATTATTATTATTATTATTATTATTATTATTATTATTATTGTTATTATTATTATCATTATCATTATTATTATTATTATTATTATTATTATTATTATTATTATTATTATTATTATTATTATTATTATTATTATTATTATTAATTATATTCATAATAATAATAACAATAATAATAATAATAATAATAATAATAATAATAATAATAATAATAATAATAATAATAACGCCATTATTATTATTATTATTATTATTATCATTATTATTATTATTATTATTATTATTATTATTATTATTATTATTATTATTATATAATACAAATAATAATAATAATAATAATAATATAATAATAATAATAATAATAATAATAATAATAATAATAATAATAATGATAATGATAATAATAATAATAATAATGATAATAATAATAATAATAATAATAATAATAATAATAATAATAATAATAATAATAATAATAATAATAATAATAATAATAATAATAATTAATAATAATAATAATAATAATAATAATAATAATGCCCAAATATATATTTTTTTTTCCATTTATTCATTTAAAAAAATAAGTTTTGCTTTGTTTTGAAGCATTTATTATAAGAAATATTGTACATATACACCAAAGACTATATCCTTTCAACTACTTATCATCATTATTATTATTATTATTATTATTATTATTATTATTATTATTATTATTATTATTATTATTATTATTCATCATCATCATCATCATCATCATCATCATCATCATCATCATCATCATCATCATCATCATCATCATCATCATTATTATATTATTTATTATTATTATTATTATTATTATTATTATTATTATTATTATTATTATTATTATGTATGATATGATGATGATATATTATATATTATTATTATTATTATTATTATTATTATTATTATTATTATGTTATTATTATTATTATTATTGTTATTATTATTATTATTATTATTATTATTATTATTGTTATTATTATTATTATTATTATTATTATTATTATTATTATTATTATTATTATTATAAGTGCATTCAGTGAAAGCCCAGTCATGGTTGCCCAAATAAAACTGGCGCTAGAATCCCGACTACCTGTCAAAACGAATGTTGTTTGTACGATACATACTAACTACACGTTCAATATCGGGGGCATAAAATATGCGTTTTGTTTTATGAAATTGTTATTTGTGGTTGCATTTGCTTTGAAACTTATACATTATATTGTGTTACATTGTTTACAAAATATTTTTGGTACTCGTATGCATGTGTTGTCAACGGACCACCTGTAAATCGTGTTCATTATTTTATCATTAATTTTGGCTTGGCAACTTACATATGTGAATTTGACAGGTTGTTATGGATGGTAATTATAACATTAAGTGATTTTTATTATTTTTTTACGGTGTTTTAAATGTCTTCCTTGTATTCATTGCCGAGCACTTCCACTTTTCTGTTACTATTTTAACGATCAGCTGATTTTCTTTTGCCATCTTTAATTTCGCGAACTTTTTTTTTCAGAATAGGCGTGGGCCTGGCTAATTTGACTTGTTTCATTTGCTTGGGAAGATAATTTCAGTTAACTTCCTGGATTCGTACCGGAAATCTTATGGAAACAAATTTGTGGTTGTATGGAAGCCATGGAGCTCACCTAGATGGAAGCCTATTGTGTAGGCTTGTGAATCGCCGAGATTATCTCGATTGCTTGTCAATGCGGCGCAAAGAAATAAGGTACAGTCGTCAGTATTAAATAGAGTGGTATATCTTATATTTTTAGCCATGTCATACATTTAAGACAATTTGAAATTTTCCTCAAGGCAGAACTCTTCGGCTTGGGCTTGTCTGGCTTCTTATTCATGTGTCAGTGTCAGTCCGCCGATGCCAAGCCCACATACCAATTGAGTTTGATTTGTTGATGTTGAAAACAAAATGGTAAAGACAAGTTGGGAGGCCTTCCGAAAGTTCCTACATCCCCAGTATTCTTGTTTTTTTATAATGTTCTAGTAGCGGATTTGGGAGGGGGGGGGGGGGGGGACTTTTTTTTTTAAGTCTCCCCCCTCCCAAACCCCCTATAGTATAGTGAACATTATAAAAAATGTTTTCCCCCTCCCAAACCCCCTACTGTAGAGCAAGAATACTGGGGATGTAGGAGCTTTCGGAAGGCCTCCCGACAAATTAAATAGACTTTTCACTTTGATCTTTTAATCGAGTACATTTCTTTCATTTACAAAGTCATTTAGACTCGAAGAAAAGTTTATGATTCAGATCAGAAGAAGAATCTTTGACTTTGGCTCAACCAATTAGCTAGGGGAGACATTCCGAAAGCTCCTAGCGCTAAGGGAAATAACCCAAATATTCCCTGAACTAATCCTAAGAAAAATTACAACATAGTATTTTTAACTAACCCTAATAAATAGGAAAACAAAACACCATATCACTATCACCTTTAAGTAAGGTCTCCCCAAGCAAGACCGACTCTGTGAACGTTGTGACTGACAAATAGATAATGCTGGGAGGCCTTCCGAAAGCTCCTGGTGCTAAGGGAAACAACTCAAATATTCCCTCAACTAACCCTAAGAAAAAATAAAGCCTAGTACCTTTAACTAACCCTAATAGTAAACTCAAACACCCTATCACTCTGGGTGGGGATCCTGACCTCCCATAGCGGGCAGGGAGGTACATACTGTGTCTTCTATCCCCTTATATCTGTTTTCCAACTTGCTTTCTGTCTTTGTCTCGGAATGAGATTACTTGGTTTTGTCCTGGCACTGGCCGGAATCCTAGCTGGGAGGGAAACAGTCAAATGCATAGTTATTGTTTTGGGAGATGATATTTTTTTCCTTGTAAATCATCTCTCTGTTATGTATTATTTTTATTTTTTGAATGTATAATGTACGCATTTGAGTGTGTTCCTCTTTGTTGGATTTTGTGCTTGTGTCTGGATGAGACTTGTAGGTGATTTCAAACTAAGTACATTGGTGGTATGCTCTTGGAATCTACATCTGATCCCCATTTGTTCTCAGTTCCCCTTTGTCTTACTTTTTCTTGGGTGCTTTAATTGTAATTCTAGAACTTTTTACTATACCATTTTCTTCCTTTTTACTGGCGCTGATATAACCTAAATGTGTTGCAAGCGCCGTAAAACCCTTAAAAACAAAACAAAAACAAAACACCCTATCACCTTTTACTAAGACTTATAATAATTATAACTATTCCTAATAGAAAAAAAATCCTCCGACCTCGAGCTAACCCTAATAGAAAAAAAAAACACTAGGACTGCTTTACACTACCTTTCCATACTTCACAAATCAAAATGGCGGTGGAGAATCAAAACAATTGTCAAATCTATCAAGGTTTGTTCTAGAGTTTTTAAAATGCTTCTATATGATTACAAATTGAATTAATAAACACATGACAAAAGGTCCATGGTGAAAATACAAATTGAAAGAAATGCTAGCGCTAGGAGCTTTCGTCTTATTCACAACAATTTTTTGAAACTCTGCTCTTTTAAACATTTATCCACATTCCAGAAATAAGTAAAGTTAATAAAATATTAATAAAAACATAAAATTAACCAACAATAAAGCAGTCGATGGATAGTAGGCTACTATTTATTTATTTATTTATTTATTTATTTATTTATTTATTTATTGTTACCAGGTTATAAAAGAAAATCATCAGATGCATTAACTGAAGCCACACACATTTTGGTTGTTAAAAAGAGCCAGTAAATTACCAAAGAAGAAGAAAGATTTGGCAAACTCGCAAGAATGGGTCGTTCCATTTTCCATCACATGAGACTGGCCTGGACTAAGAACAAGATTGGAGCAAGGTTAAAGGTCATTGCCATAATTGTGCTAGTCATCTTGTTTGTGACACCATTGAGGAATGCCTTAGTTCCTGGTTGGCCTTACTTATTTCGAGAGTTGAGTACCTGGAAGGTATGTTTCGTATGCAATGAAAGCATTCGTAAAAAAAAAATTTTGCACCATGCTCAATGTATTTCATAATATTGCGTTTTATACTTGAATTTTTGTACTAAACTCTGTGTTCTACTTTTAAAATTTTATCAGCGAGATTTTGTGTTATTGACACTTTTGTTATGGATGATAGGATGTCATTTAGATATTTTGAACCAGAATTTTAAGCACTGTGTTCACGACCCTTTTGTTTTATTGGACTGTTTACAACAAAGCTAATTCCTGTGATTATGGAGCTAAAGTCAGCTTATGACACCTACAATAATGAAGAAATATATGATTGAATCAGCAGAAGCTAGAAACGAGGAAGAGACGAGTAAGGAGGATAACTCTTTAATTGATTATTTTTAAGTGATTGCAGGCACTATTGTGTCAGCAGGACCAGTAATTAATAATGACATTCCCACGGGAGTATTGAACATTTTAGAGAATGGAATGGACAATGGCGTGAAAGATAATTTGTACTCAAAGTACGAGATGTCACAAAATTGCCCAAGGCTAAAAGCTGTGGAATGTAACTCAGAAATAACAAAAATGATGGCCAACCCAACTATAGTGAGAGATGCGCATTTAGTAAAGGTGCAAACAGGAATTATTAAAGGCCTTACCGCAGCAATCAGAGCTTTTGATTTTTTACATACAGTCACTAATGGTGACTCAGACATTCAATAGGCCACAAACGATCTGGTGGACTCAATTGCATTAGTTGCACATTTATCTCACCAAATGGATGTCTGTCGCTGATATATGTATAAAGCAGAACTGAAAGAAGAATCCTTACAACTTTGCAGTGACTCTTATCCTGTTAAAAACCTTTTGTTTGGCGAAAAGCTGCCAGAAAAGATTAAAGATGTATGTGAGCCGCAAAGAAATAACACAACGCCTCACTAAAATCCGCACCGAGCCCTATAACACTGTGCAACTGGGAAGAAGGTTTCCTTTTTTAGGTTAAAAAAACCCATTTTGGAATAAAGGTTGGGAAGGGGGACAAATATACGCCCAGACACGATCACATTACAACAACCACAGCCAGGCGTCCAACAATAATCAGTCATACAACACAAACAACCAATCCCACAATAACAAGAGAGGGAAAGGAATCAGGAAATAGAAAGGGTAAGATTATTAAATGTTGAATTCCCACTAGGGGGGGCATACAAGGCATTATGTACAGATTTGGAAGAAGTATACTTCCAACGTTTTTGTTATACAGTGTATAAATGGTTATGTGATCCAGTTTGACAGTCACCCAAATCAGACAAAGTTACCCCCTGATTCATGTTGACATCAGACATCCTGTGAGGTGGATTATCTATATTCCTTCATGGAATGCCTTGGTGGCGGGATCTTATGATGCCGTCGCGAAAGGGCGTAATTTCATTTTCAATTTCATCTGTATCCTATGTAATGACTATATGACCAATCAGTCCAGACTCACTATGTCCTGAACACACGCACTTGTTGCTTAGAATTGCAGGCTTGCCAACCTGTATGACATTGCAATTTTGTCCAAAAGATACAACAATGAGAAAATTGACAAGACTATGAAAATATGAAATTAAGCAAAAAGTGGCCCATTCTATTGTAGTTGTAATGTTTTATTGTATTTTGACATATACAAAAGCTAAGGAATGATGTATGTCTGACAACAAAACAGGTTTTAAGTTGCTAATTGTAGACTTGAATCTTATTTGTACATTTACTGACCGGATAAACGGATACTCATCAAATAATCTAGTAATGGTAATATAGTAACGGTTGGAAGCATAGACTGCTCATTGGGATAGGATAATAATAATAATGATAATACAAGTGAGAGTTGGGAGAATGCCAACTTGAAATTTTTCAAAGTAATACACATCTATGGAAATGCGATCATATAATAAATGGTCATTAAATATTTAAATCTAATTTTTATTTTTCAAAATACTACAATTGGCAGCTGTAAGCAACAAGATAACCCTTTTATGACTCCGCCACAACGACATCAGTGTCGCCAACAGCATCTAGGTCTACGTCATCACACGATGCAATGCAACCCGACTCAATTAGCTGAATGATCAGTGGATCAGTGATTTAATGATTCATTCATGATGAATATTCATTGCACGAATAAAAATGAGTATCCGTTCGACGGATCTGTTTTATCCGTTGAGCACCCATTCATGTTTTATCTGCGGATAATCATTATAGCTCTAACTAATTGGTAGCCATTATAAATCGTTCTCTTTGCTCATCTTCAAGTCATGACATTTATAGGTAAAGTAGCTTTTGCATCATGTATCTTGAAGATGAAAATATAGATTTAAAATTTTAAAAATTATTTTGTTGAAAATAGGAGAAAAAAGAATATGCTTTATACTTTGTCAAAATATGAAAAGATGATGACTCAGCAGTTGTCGTTTGTCAAACCATGTATATTGTTCAACTTAACAATGTGTTCATTGTATGGAATCCTTGTTGATCCTTAATTTGATAAGTAATTAGATGTTTCAAGTATTCGAACAAATTTGTTGGATTGTCATAATGAAAATTATTTTTTTATGTTCATTCATTACTATATTTTAATCCCTAAGGTTGCTCGCATTCATCTTGTTGACTTGTTCTATTCAATGGATCGTAGCCAATACAAGGGATCTTGTGATTTTGTACATCAAAAACTAGCCAAAGTGAAGATGCCAGTGTTTGACGAGATGCCTGTGTTTGATATGAGTAAGTGGGACGAACGATCGGCGCGAGCTGCAAGAACGATGCCAAAACACCTTCAAAATGAGCTCTACAAGTACAAACCTACTTTAACGGACAAGGAAATGAAGGAGTTGATGTATACTACAATATCCGTCTCACAGGCTTTGATTGCCTTCAATGTTACGCATTTTTTAATGGAAGGCTCATTAATCGGCCAGTGGCGTCATCAGGGCCTTATCCCATGGGATGACGATACAGATTTCCTGTTTGATGTCTCTCAGTGGAAGCTTGCCAAAAAAGTATTGTCTTGTCTACCAAACATTGAACTTGATATAGGTTCAGATTACATGTGGAAACTCTTTCACAAAGACTCTGAGCTGTGGCTTGGTGAGTCGTTCATCAAATTCCCGTTTGTCGATTTATTCCCATACAAGTACGACTCTGACCATGTATGGCCGTTAACTATTTGGATGAAAGAGGATGTTATCATCCCTACCAAATACGCCCTACCACCAGTCAAAGGTGTGTTTGAGAACTGGCCTATCATGGTGCCTTACAAGACAGGACCAACTTTGGACTATTTATATGGTAAAGTTAGTTACGACTGTTATTCAAGAACTTTCCTACGAAGGGAGAGGCAGATGGTGCCATATGAGCAACGTATTCACTTACCTTGTAAGTATTTACGTCATGTTTACCCATACGTTAAAAGGACTATCAGAGATAAGCATACAAACACAGTTCTAGAAGAGAAGGTTGTGGATGGTAAGGTGGTGTTTACCTTTAATACCTCGTTCCATGGTATGACTTTAGAGGAGCCTTGACATTGATGAGACAGTGTCAACTTATTGCAGAATAGGTTAAATTATTATAATTATGCAAAAGCTGTTGGAGAAATTTACAGGAAGTTTGTTGTAAACATAGAGAAGTTTGCTGGATAAAAATATTGTTATTTTGCCCTTTCGACTTATGATTTATGTATATATTATGAGGAATTTGATGTATTTTTTCCCTCTGCAATCTTACTTTGAGTTTTTGTACCAGTAACTCTGTAACAAAACTATATATTGCATCATGGTGATAGATAAAGTCAAGTGCTTTTACATAATCACTGAACTATTGGAAGGGTTTCTGTCTTCTTTTGTTTTTGCCAATCAACCAAAAATGTGGTAAATTTGAAATTTAAAAATAAAAGCAAAGGCTCTTTAGTTATTAGGGAATTAGGCTGTAGCAAGATTTCCTAGTTTACTTAATGTATTTGGGTGATGATGAGCAATTTTTCTTAAATTTCTAATACTGAGAAATGAAATATCTTTTGAAAGAAAGATTAATCGAATTCCATAGTTTAACAACACAAGAGGGTATCATCAGTCATTGTCATCATCATCAATTTGGACATTTTACACATTTTTGGACATTATCCTGTTGGTGAAAAATGTGTCTTGCACACTTGGACGTCTAAGCTTTCCGAAATGAATAGCTCTTACCCTTAGTGCATTTACAGCACTCTTTTTGTGTATTTCTTCAACTGAGGAAAGCTCTCAGTATTAAATTATATTCATGTTATGCACTTATTGTTTAAAATGTTTGTGTACCGTGAAAGCATTTGAGAGAACATTTTACTTGCATATGTTTGTTTATGTGTGTGTGTGTGTCTTGATAATCAAAATGTGATATTATTACATAATATTATACATAAGATTCCAGATCTCAGTTGCGCTCAGAAAAAAATTATACATTAATAGGCAAAATTTTGTCAGACTTTTTGTAAAATATCATATTTAGAAATACAAAGAAAATCACACCAAAAAAATTTTAAAGAAAAAGACCCTCCTACCAGATATTTTATGTCTTTTCAATAAGGAAAATATATGAAGCTGCGATAAAAGATCATTTTCATGTCCCAAGTGATCAAAAGACAGAATTAATGGCGTTGAGAATTAATCGATTTTTTTTTTTTTTTCACTTGAGTCAACACCACACTCAAGACCAATGAAAGATTTGCCTTCAATTCTAATTGGTTTTGTGTACTATTAAAAATTTTTTTTAAATTTAAACAAATAAAATTCCCTTTATTCATCCCATAGGGGAAATTTTTCTCTGGGGTCTATTCCAAAGGAAGACTGGAATAACCCAGGTGTCAGCCACAGTGCAGCGCCACAAATTGAGATAGGTCGAGGTGACTTGCTCAAGGCCATGCAGCACAGCAGCAGGTGATCAACTCAGTACCTCCGGGTACGAAGCAAAGACCATACAGCTGAGCCATGCTGCCCCAAGTTTAAAATGTCCTCTTTCAAAATATCACAGTAAGTCTTTCAGTTGTCTTAAATTGGTTGACCTAACACGGTTTGAGGAGACCTAGAGTTGACTCAACTGAAAACTCTCTATACGTTCATTTTTAAAATGTATCCTTTGTGAATTATCATGATAATGGAATAACTCATGATTTTGCAACACTGATGACATAAAATACCCTTTTAACACAACTTCATATAGAGAAAGGTTTTTAAGATAGCACCAAAATTGTAAAGTTAGAAGAAATATCTACTTGAGAGTTTGTAGTCATTTGCACTGTTCTTTTTTTTTTGAGATAAGAATATTTTATAAAATAAGATGACATAAATTTTGCTTGTTTCTGTTTTGAGTGTTCAGAGAGTTGACGATGACAGAGAAAGATTACCCATGTAAAAAAAAAAAAATAGAATTTAGTCTTTGTTGACTTCGTCAAAAATTTACAGACTGATTAATTTAATGCACTTTTTTTATGATTTCATTATATCGTTTATTATGGCCATCATTAGTTGAATGTAATTTCATTTTTAATTTTGTATTACTTCCATGTGATAAGTAAGTTGTACTCCTGTATTCCCTCTTTATTCTGAATCTAGAAAATGTTTTACTTTGTCATAATATACGAATCATATTATGTTTAGCCTTTTGATACATCATAATCATTTTAGTGTGTGATAAGTATCAATGCAAGTTGTTATCCTGTATTCCCTATTTATTCTGGATATAGAAAATGTTTTACTTTGTCATAATATACGAATCATATTATGTTTAGCCTTTTGATACATCATAATCATTTTAGTGTGTTCCGCTTGATGGAGGTTGTTAGTCTAGTCTTTAACTGTGCTGTCTCAAACTTGGCACAAGGTTAGATCGCTTTTTGGATTTACTTCTATTTAAATTTTAGGTCTGTAGTCATTTGATTATCATATCGTCTTCCCTTTAAAATGGTGCTGATTTAACTTTTGGGATTAACTTTTGACAGGCATGAATATGGAGTCAAGGTTTGAGTGGAATGTTTTATGGCTTTGTCACAAAGTTAAGCCTCATGGAGTGTAATCAGTGGCTTGATTGATGGGTGACAATAGTTGCAAGTGTCTGGCACTGACATCATATTATTGTAGTGGTAAGGCACTTGACACATACACAGACACACTCGGCTCATTTGTATACGAGTACAGATTGTTTGTCAGTAAGTAATGATTAAAGACTGTTTTTACAGAAGCAAGGGGTGAATGGATGATTTGTACTGTTGTGAAACGGTACTTCCATCACATGCTGACCTCTCTTATCACCCCGATCACTCCCCAGGGACACCATACTCACTATCCATGCGACGCTAAAGTTTCATTCATACTGCAACCACCATTGAGTACAGACAAGTTATTTTGCATTTTATTTTTATTCGTTTTCCACATTAATTTGTGCATTGTTGTGCTGACGAAGGGTTTGTACCCGAAATGTTCATTGTCTGTATTGTTCTTATACGAAGCCTCTCCATTCCATTTTCACTCTCTCATTAGTATTTTCACGATCACGTGTTGCCTACCATTTTCCAATTTTTCTGTGTGAAACAGATCCACTCTTCTCAGTTGTATCTGAGTACAGACTATTGCCAGTAACGGATGACTAAATAATATAATGAATGGATGATTTGTACTGTTGTGAAACAGATCCACTCTGCTCAGTTGTATCTGAGTACAGACTATTGCCAGTAACTGATGATTAAATGATATTTTTTTACAAAATTAAAAGGGCTGAATGGATGATTGGTACTGTTTGAAATTGAAATTGTATTAAAATATTGGTTTGTTGCATAAAAGGGGAGGGGGGGGGGGGGGGGTTAGGGGATTTTTGGGTGTTCTTAAGTTTTGAAATGTGATTTTGTGTTTACCTGACATATACTCTTGTTTTCAATCGTAATAGAAATGCTGCTTAGAGTTCAGGTTGCATGCAGACCTGCTGCTTATATAGATTCAATCGGTATAAACAGCTCATCAGGGGGCAGGGGGGGGGGGTAAAATTTGGTCAAGTTTTTTTTTTGTTTGTATTTTTTACCAAGTTTGAATCTTTACGGAAAAATTTATGAAAAAGAAATCAATTTTGCTCAAAAAATAGATCAATGAAAAAGTTAAAGTACCCGCTGGATTTTAGCATGCTTTGCAATACGATTTGCTGAAGCTGGGATGACTAAATTTTATCTTTATCTGTCATGAGCATCGGATTCTGACGTCTCATAGTGGGCAGGGAGGTACTTACTGTGTCTTCTATCCCCCTATATGTTTTCCAACTAGCTTTCAGTCTTCGTCTTGGAATGAGATTATTTGGTTTTGTCCTGGCTGGATACCCTGGGTGAGAGGGAAACAGTCAAATGTATAGTTATTATTTTGGGAGATGATATTTTTGTCCTTATAAATCATCTCTCTGTTATGTATTATTATTATATTTGTTGTTTTGAATTTATAATGTAAGCATTTGCTCGCGTCTGGATGAGACTTTTAGGTGATCTCAAACTAAGTACATACATTGATGGTATGCCCTTGGAATCTACACCAATTGCCTATTTTTACCATTCCCCTTAGCACTACCTTTTCTTGGGTGCTTTAATTGTAATTCTAGAACTTTTGGCTATCCCATATTATCCCTCTTTACTGGCGCTGATATGACCTAAATGTGTTGCAAGCGCTGTAAAACCCTTAAAAACAAAAACAAACAGCATCGGATTTTATGCTTGGATCCTTTTTGCTTCTCCCAAGGGCTGTACAACCTCAATATTAATGAATGCATTATTAAGTGAGAATCATTATAAATGCAGTTAGAAATTATACATTTTGGGTTTAATTCAGATTAAGGTTGTTTTTTTTTTTACTCCAGTGAAATTTTGATTTTTTGATAAAAATTATACACATTTTTTATAACCTGCATGTGGAAGGCTGGTTATCTGGTCTGTCTATGAAAATGTTTATAGGCCTGCGGGAGGTGTTGAGGTGTGAAAGAAATCCAGTCTCACCGTTTAATGAGTTGCTTACATTACATCACCTCTTTACCTTTGGCCAATATGTGACCCATCATGCCAGTCTGGTATTATGTCGGAACGAACTGAGTTAAGAGAATTTAGTCAATAATGGTCGAAATGATCCGATGTAGAAAATTGATTTTTTAAATGTTTTTGTGTGTGTGTGTTGTTTTTTGGGGGATTTTTTGCTTGTTTTGTTTTGTTTTGTTTTAGTAGAAGGATCAAAACTCTTTGTCTTCTGTGAAGGCATTTCTAACTTTTAACTCAAATTATTTAAGTTAAGCTTAAAATTCAACTTTTTGTCACGATGTTCACCTTGACATACAAAAAATCCATTTTGACATAATAGGTCACACGCACACCTCTTTTCTGATCAGGTGATCAAGCTTTTAAAATTATTATTTCCATTTTGTTTCTGTCATGTGATAGACTGACATAAGTGTGGTTTTGATAATTGCTTGCTTTGGTTTTGATTATTTTTTTGGTTTGTTTTTTTTAATGTTCATACAGATTTGTACTCCTTTATCTTACCATGAATAATTTACAATTTTATCAGGATTAGATTTTATGATTTTTTTATTTTGAATTTTTGGTAATATTGATGTATATGTTAATGAAGAAAAAGAAAAAAAGCTACAAAGTTTACTTGATTTTTTTGAGCAATTGTTCCACATTCCTTACACATATTCTACTTTGATGAGATTAATTTTAAAATTAAACATGTTTGGATGTTGTATATATATATATAAGGCTGCTGGATCAGCTGAAAATTGACTCGTGATTTAGATATATAAAGGTTAATGTCGGTTCAGTGTTTTATTTTTGTTTTGTTTTTTATTTATGTTAATAGATTTACATGCATATTGCTAGTCTTTACCATGCCACTAACCTCGTTATCACCAACTTTATGACAAGCATGAAACGATGGAACTGCTTTGAGTTTGTTGAGGTACAGGGTAAGGCATTTTAGAACACCCTTGTATTATTATTATTCTTCTTCTTCTTCTTCTTCTTATTATTATTATTATTATTATTATTATTATTATTATTATTATTATTATTATTATTATTATTATTATTATTATTATTACTATTATTATTATTGTTATTATTATTATTATACCACCAACTCCTTACACTGCCAGATATGTTCAGAACTCTGTCCTTACAAGCTGCAAGGCTGGTTTAAACGTCATCTCGGTTCTATATATATAACAGTGATTTGATGATTGATTCTTTTTTTTAAATTTTGTCTTGACGTTTGAATGAACAATTTGTAGAAAGTCAACACAACATAATTTTTGCCTTAAAATACTGTATTGTTTGTGAACAAATGCCTCTTCTAACTTCAATGGTGATAATTTTTTTATTTAAAAAAAAAACTTTTTTTTTTTTGTTTTGTTTAATTGACAAAACACGTTTTTGAGCATTTTAGCCGGTGAACTTTAACTCCAATTACCGAGACTGATTAAGATGTCGACCAAAGTGTCACCAATTCTCAAACCTGGGACTCCACGGGAAGCCTTAGGTTAAATTAATAAAATAATCATAATAGTCTTTCTATTTCTAATTAATAAAGTAAAAAAATTTCTGGTCAAAAAAGCGAAAAGGATGTTTTGTCAGTTTATGACAATGGTTCTAAGTGTGTAAACGTCTTCTTTTTCTCTGTATTTCTTATTGTCATGTTATTTAAATTTCATGATGTTGTCTCAATTTACTGGATGATATACACATATTTTACATGTTCTTAACACTATTGATGACTTACATTTATTTTACTAAGGCTTGCTGTGAAATTGAAGCCGAGATGTTGAAAAATCGTTTTGAAATAGTCAGCACTTTTGAAATTTTTCACTTTGTCATGCACTAAAAGATTTAGTTGTTTCAAATGCATTGCTATCATCATGATCGTCATTATTATTATTATTATTATTATTATTATTTTATTATTATTATTATTGTTATTATTATTATTATTATTATTATTTATTATTATTATTATTATTATTATTATTATTATTATTATTATTTTATACTTATATATATGTATATAATGAGTAAAATCAACTCACACTTTGTCCAACAATACTTTTAATTGTGATGTTTTGAATTTGAATTGAAGAGGAGTCGTTCATCTGTCTCTAAACGGCTGAATTGACGAAATCTCTCAGAAATCTGGTACCTATTGATACTTGATGGACCTTTTTTACATGCGTGTGTAAAAGGAATTAGCATGTTGGATGCCATAGAAAATGGCATCTAGGGTGGGGTTTGGTTTGACCTCCCATGGAGGTCACCTGCTGTGTCCTCTACACACCCACTCCCCCCCCCCCCCCCCCCCCTTTCATTTGTTTTCCGAGCTAATTTCTATCTTTGTCTTGGAGTGAGATTACTTTGCTTGTCCTGCCCTTGGTTGGTACTGGTAGGGAGAAAGTCAATGTTGTGTTAATACCTGTAACAAAGATTACTAATATGGCTGCTCATAGCTTTACAGAAGAATTTTTGTTGTTTTAGAGATTTGATACCTATAGTCATTTTGTATTATCTCGTCACTTACTCTATAACAGTATGGTTTTTTAATTTTTTATTTGCTATTATTTTATATACACTAGATGAGTCTTATATATATATATATATATATATATATATATATATATATATATATATATATATATATATATATATATATATATATATATATATATATATATATATACACAGTAAAATTACGTTAACCGAAAGAAGCTAAACCGAAAAATACCATAAACCGCAAAGAATTTAATAAATTGTACTAGTTTCTTCATTATCTTTGTACTAATTCTTACGATGAACCGAAATACTTCTAAGAAGGACTTTCTTTAAACCGAAACAACTTGAGAGCACCTTTCCTTTCTCTCTCTCTATTCTTCTTCAAAAATTCGGGAAGGTGGCCCCACATAATAATGCCCGGCGATATTAAAACAAAGAGCGGAAGTATAAGATGAGGGTGAGGGGTGGGGGTTAGGCAAACACTTCAATCACTGCACTTGGGTTCGGCCAGCACCACGATCGCAGACTGGAAAAGGAAGACAACGGGTGACTGGCAGGCGAAAAATGAGGAAAGAGGGGAGTTGGGGTGTAGATGTGTGTTGATGCTTTGGAACTGACTGGATTTTCAACACGACAATAAGGAGGGGGGGGGGGGGGGGGGGGGGGGGGGGACAACTTACCATTGACATGCCATTTCATTTCCACTTTGATTGAATGTGTGAGAGAGAGAGAGGGGGGGGGGGTCTATGTAATTAGGCCTTTGAACCTAATGGCTTTTCAACAACAGAGAGGTGTGTAGTAGACAGCTTAGCATTGACACGCCTTTTCATTTCCATTTCACTTCACCTCTGAGTAGCTGCGCATCATTCATTATCAATTATCGCACAAGAACTTTCGATCTTATTTTAGCTTTGCATTTTACTAAAAGATGTCTAAAAGAAAGCATTGTGCTTACGCGTTGGAGTTTAAAATTAAAATGCTATGTGAAGTCGATGAAAAAAAAGTTGACTAAGACGGAGATATGTAAAAAACACGGCATCCCGACCTCAACTCTTTCAACAATTTTGAATTGAAAACGAAAACTCCCAAAAATATTTTAAAAACACACCCCCCAAAAAAATAATACTAACATAAAAAAAAAAATTATGATTTTATTCAACCACTACATTTAACGGGAAACCCATGATGCGATTAAATGAGCAAATTTCTTAAATCGTTACTACCCTTGAAAAACATCGCAAAACGGGAACTTGCTTTAAACCAAAATGTCTTTAAACCGAAATGGTTTAGAAGGTCCCCAAAATTTCGGTTTAAAGTAATTCTACTGTATATATATACATATATATATATATATATATATATATATATATATATATATATATATATATATATATATATATATATATTTGCTGCATTGTGTCACTTCCGTTATTTTATACATTCAACTAGAAGTTCTTATTCCTCTCATAAATATCTAATTTTGTTAACATTATTTACAGCTATATTTTAGTTGCTTTGCTTCCTGTTTTGAATTCATTATTTTATCATCATCATCACTATCATCGTCATTAATATTATTTTTATTGTGGTCTGTGACTTGAACTTGAATATCAGCTTGCAATGTTTATTTCAACACAATGAAACTAAAACCATGATACAAATTTTACATCACAGTAACAGTGTTCAATTTCAATTATTTCCTCGTTTCATTTTACAAGTTTCGCTGGATGTTGGTGAAGTTGTTGATCCTGGGTGGGGTTCCTGACCTCCCATAGTGGGCAGGGAGGTACTTACTGTGTCTTCTATCCCCCTATATCTGTTTTCCAACTTGCTTTCTGTCTTTGTCTTGGAATGAGATTATTTGGTTTTGTCCTGGCCCTGGTCGGATATCCCTGGCTGAGAGGGAAACAGTCATATGTACAGTTAGTTTTGGGAGATTATATTTTTTTCCTTGCAAATCATCTCTCTGTTATGAGCTGTATTGTGATTTATTTACGTGTTATTTATAATTTGTAAACATTTGAGTGTGTTCCTTTTAGTGGGGACCTTAGCTTGTGTCTGGATGAGACTTTTAGGTGATCTCAAACTAAGTACTTTGATAGTGTGCTCTTGGAAGCTACATCTGTTTCCTATTCGAAGCAATTCCCCTTTGTCTTACCTTTTCTTGGGTGCTTTAATTGTAACTCTAGAACTTTTTACTTTCCCATTTTCTTCCTTTTTACTGGCGCTGATATGACCTAAATGTGCTGCAAGCGCCGTAAAACCCTTTAAAACAAACAAACAAGTTGTTGATCAGGAAGGCCCTGCATTCTTTCTAGCTTGTAATTTATCCCTTTAATTTTAATTTTTTTTTTTTTTTACTTTACACTATGAGAGGGTTGGGGGGGGGGGGGGGGGGGGGGGGGGGGGGGTGATGATTTCTCTCTCTCAAGAAAAAGAAAAAAAAGATAACCAAATATTGACTGGGTGGGGTCTTTTGGCCTCCCACGGTGGGCAGGTAGGTCACTTTTGCTCTGTCTCTTATGCATTTCCTTTTCCAAGTTGCTTTCTCTCTTTATCTTGAAATGAGAATGAGATTACTTGGTTTTGCCCCAGCTCTGGCCATAGTCCTTGGCTGGGAAGGAAACAGTCACACGTATAGTATAAGTGGGAGATGATATTTTTCCCCCTTGCAAATCATCTCCCCGTTGAGTACTTATTTTGTGTTTTAAATGTATTTTAAGTGTCTTCCTCTCAGTGGGATCCAGTGCTTGTGTCTGGATGAGGCTTGTTAAGTTATCTCAAACTAAGAACTCTGATGGTATTCTCGTGGAACCTGGGTGGGGTTCCTGACCTCTCATAGTGGGCAGGGAGGTACATACTGTGTCTTCTATCCCCTATGTCTGTTTTCCAACATGCTTATTGTCTTTGTCTTGGAATGAGATTACTTGGTTTTGTCCTGGCTGAGAGGGAAACAGTCAAATGTATAGTTAGTTTTGGGAGATGATATTTTTTTAAATTGTAGATTATCTCTGTTATGCACTGTATTATGTTTTGTTTATGTATTATATATGCGTTGTCAACATTTTAGTGTATTCCTTTTAGTGGGGGCCTGTGCCTGTGTCTGGATGAGACTTTTAGGGGATCCTTTGTCTGCCTTATTCTTGGATGCTTTAATTGTAATTCTATAACTTTTTACTTTCCCATTTTATTCCTTTTCACTGGCGCTGATATGACCTTAATGTGTTGCAAGCACCGTAAAACCCTTAAAAACAAAAACAAACATTCTCGTGGAATCTATTTTTGTTTCCTATTTGAACCAGTCCCCTTTGTCTTTCTTTTTCATTGCAGTATTGCAGGGCAATTTTAATTGTAAATCTAGAATCTCATTTTCTTCCTTTTAGCTGGTGCACATATGACCTTAATGAATGTGTCGCTAGCGCCATAAAACCGTTAAAAATAACGTTAACCATTAAATGAACTAGTCCATAGAGGCTAAGTTTCTTGCTCAAGCACAAAATGAGACACGGTTAGCTGGGCTTAACCCAGGGCCATCTGATGGTCAGTGCAGTGCCTTATCCAGCCACTGTCTCACCTGTATCCAATTAGCCATGCTGCACATCTGCTCGATTTTCTCTTCTTGATCTGAAATGATTTTGCCTATGTTCTGGTTGAAGTCGGTTGCCTGGAGGGTGACAGTCTATGTTAGTTCCTTGAGATACAGTGCTAAATATTTTGCTTTTTTATAATAAACCTGCAGGCGAAGAGAACATAACTACGCCCCCTTTGACTTTGACTGTCCGAGCGAACCACATAGGTATTACTCTTTAGACCTGTAAATTCTCAGTCAATTAACTGAAATCAGTCAATTTGTCAAATTCAAATATTTAAAAAAAGGAAAGAAAGGAATAAATAAATAAAGAAAGAAAGAATTCACAAATCGTAGTCCATGACCGTAAAGTAATTAGGAGTGTTCCGCAGCGCTACGCATAGCTCATGGGGACCGTTTATATTATCGATGTATATATTGCCAAGACTAAGCGACGCTTTTTATAAAAGACGTGTCTGAACACTTCCCTGGGTATTTTCACACATCCTTTGTTAAATTATTTTTTCACTTTCCAAACCCGTCGTGATCCCAACTGTAGCCAATTTTAACAGCCACCGAGTGATAAATTTCACTGTTTCATCTAAGCCAAAATTGACCACATTTACCTGGCGAGTCTCAATACTATGATAAAGTAAATTGCGAATGCCGTAAGTCCGTTATGTAGACACCTTCAAATCGGAAGTTAGGATAGATTGCTACAAGCACATTTCGATTGCCTCACGTTGTAAACAAACTGGTTGACCGTTTCTTCACTGATTGAGTACCTGATTATAAGGAACAATGGTAAGTAGCTTAATTAATTCCCGTGCAAATCAGGACGTTTTCTGCCATTGTTTTGCTCAAGCCCAAGCGAGCTTGCTGTTTTGTGGCGATTTACCTTCATTTCGATTCTTTGAATTTTTCCGCTACGCCTGCCGAAGTTTCTTCTTGATAATTCACTTCTACTTAATAATTCAGTGTATTGGCCTGAAGTCATATTTATTTAAGTTTTTTTTCTTCTGTCATTTACTGATTGAAAATCAAGTTTGCTCATTGCTACATTATTCTAATGTTCTCACAATGGCTGAGCTGTTCGTGGATCGCAGTTCAGACTTGTCGAGCATCTATAAAGATGTGAGGAATAAATTCACTTGGTCATGGCACTAGAAGTTAAAGATGATAATGGTGATTATTTTTCTATGTCAAAAAAATTCCAGAGGCAGGAATATGAATTTGATGAAGTCATCTTTACCTATATGAATGACATGCTTATTTAGCATTCCTTCTACATCAAATTATGGCAGTCATACTTCCAGTAAGAAATAACACCCACTATTTTAATATATTTTATTTATCACTCAGCTCTCCAATGATGCCCTTATTTTTTAAAAAATAATTGAATCTTCAGTTTGTCGAAGGGTTTCAGTCAATTTTTATAGAGCTCATTTACAGGTCTATTTGAAGGCTTGTGCTTAGATAAAACATTCACTAGCTCGATGCCAGTAAACGGGATGATGATTGGGGAAAAGTTTCAAATCTGAAGATAAAAGCACCAAAGAAATGTCAAAGGGAATTAGTTCAAATAGGGAACAGGGGTTCTCATAACCTGTGCCTATTTTGACATTACCTTAAAGGAGGGGCGAAGTGGTTAAGGCATTGCACTCTGATCCGAAAGGTCCCAGATTCGAGCTCTGCTTCAGCACTTCAGGCTGCTATGAAAGACGCACTCAAATGTTTATAAAGTTAAAGGCCTAATGTATTAAAAACTAAAAACTAGTCCACAACATAGAGATGATTTACAAAGAGAAAAGTATCGTCTCTCAAAACAAGGAACCATACGTTTCCCTCTCAATAACTTAAGGAACCCGGCCCGGAAAAAAAAAAAGCAATTTCAATTCAGAACAAAACACAGAGAGCAACACAGATAGGGAACACAGATAAAGAGGGATAAAAGAAAACACAACAAAGTGACCTCTCCACCCACCATGGAGGTAAGACGACCCCCACCCAGACCTTCTTTTGGGTATGACCCTTTACACACATAAACCTACTTAACTCAGCAATAAACATATTCCTGAAACAGGTATTGATGGGTATTATACGAGTGCCAGTATGAAATGAGGTATACCTTTACAGGTGGCATGCATTGTACGTAAAACAATACTGCAGCACATATTTCAGTCCGTGGAAAAGGCTCTTCACTCACATTCTCTCACCAAACTCATGGAGCCGGAGTTTATCCTGGTTTCTATAGCGTGAAAAGGACAATAGCAATTGCATTCTACCCTTTGGATAGGATGCTAGTCTATCCAAAAGTACTTTCCACCAGATCTAACAGACCCAGCTACCTAATGACTGCTGTAAAATGAGTACCTGGCCATTAATACTATTTTGAGAAAATGTCACATAAATAAGTGCACAGCAAGTTAAGTTTACAATGTTCGAATCTTAAAGAAATACAAATGAATAATATAAAACGATTTTTTTGTTCAAATTGTTTTATTTTTATAAGTTGAAAATCATACAACGATATAACAAATTTTGATTGGTCAGTTTTTGTCCAAGTATTTTAATGATGCTTCAGGGGTGACAATGACAGGTCACAAAAAAGGCGGAAATTTTTCAGCACGTACATCAAGATCCATAGGTACATGATGTGGTGGTGGTTGTAATAGTGGTGGTGGTAGGTATGATGATATGGTGGTTGTAGTAGTAGTAGTGCTGGTAGGGACGATGATGTAGTGGTGATTGTAGAAGTAGTGCTGGTAGAGACGATGATGTAGTGGTGGTTGTAGAAGTTGTAGTAAGGATGATGATGTGGTGGTGGTTGTATTTGTAGTAATTGTGATGGTAGTTGTAGTAGTTCTGGTGGTAGGGATGATGATATGGGGGTGGTTGTAGTAGTGGATGCAGTAGGGATGATGATGAAGTGGTGGTTGTAGTAGTAGTGGTGGTAGGGATGATGTGGTGGTAGTTGTAGTAGTAGTGGTGGGAATATGATGTGATGGTAGTTGTAGTAGTGGTAGGGATGATGAAGTGGTGGTGGTAGTAATAGTGGTCTTAGGAGTTGGTTGTGGTGGTAGATGTAGTAGTAGTGGTGGTGGTTATAGTATAGTGGTGGTGGTTATAGTAGTAGTGGTGGTAGGGATGATGATGCGTTGTGGTAGGGATGATGATGTGTTGGTGGTAGTAGTAGTAGTGGTGGTAGGGATGTTGATGTGGTGGTGGTTGTAGTAGTAGTGACAGTTGGGATGATGATGTGGTGGTGGTTGTAGTTGTAGTAGTGAATGGTGATATTGTGGAGGTTGTAATAGTAGTGGTGGTAGTGGTAGGGATGTTGATGTAGTGGTTGTGGTGAGCAGTTTTTATTCAATTTTAAAAAATTGAAAAAGGAGGAATTGTAATGGGGATGGGCGGAGATAAACTACCATCTAGGCGGAAATCCACCTTTTGGCGGAAGGTTCTCACCCTGGGGTACTTACAATAGGTACTTATAAATCATTGTCTATCTTAATTTTAAGTCATAAACTTGCCCAAAACATTTCTCGAATTTAGTTTCTGAAATGTTAGCTTAGCAAGTCTGCTACAGTCTCATCATCCACGTTGTGTCAATTTTGCTAGAATGAGATTGACCTCTGCACGTGTTTTGCTATGTTTGTGACTCAACGCTACAGAGTCATCGTTTTGTAACAATATCAAGCAATGCTAAGTGTCATCAATGACTGGATGGAAAACGAGGATTAAAAAAAAAATAAATCTGGCCTTAGACACTTTAACTCACTCAACCCTAACACCGACTATATCCATAGTATACCCGGGGTTACTTTTACCCCATGCCTATTTATTACATTTTTTAAAAGACAAATTATAGGCGTAGTATCAAAGCTAATGTTTTTAGTTTTACATGTTAATGGTAGTTGAATAAAACTATCTATGTCTATGTACATGCTCATTTTTAATACATTTTTTCCAATTTTGAAAAGTAGCAAAATTCTCTAGGATTGAGTGAATTAACTCACTAAACTTAGGTGTGTGGATGAGTACTTGACAGTAAAACAATAATACTCCAGCAAGGACTCCAAATAATCATTCACAAAGAGCAAGAGATTTTTTTCAAACAGCAAAAAAAAAAAAAAAAAATAGTGAGATATACCTTTTCTAACAGAAAAAACAAAAATAAAACCAAAACAAAAACAAAAAAACATGACACACCTTTACAACTTACATCCCTCATGATTCCCATCATGACCTAGGCAATATAAATTCAGTTCCTACCAACTCCAAGAGAAACAGACAGAGAGAGAGAGAGAGAGAGAGAGAGATCTCCATACAATGGAAGGGAATTAAAAAACATTTTATCTAAGGCAGACCTGCCCACCACTACAAAAATTCCGTATAACTACGAATTTTCAAACTCCAATCTGAGAACCTTTTATAGAATTTAAATTCAATAAAAAAAAATTGAAAAATGAAGTTTTGGTGCCAGAGCTAGCATATAAAGGAGTTAAAAGCGTAATTTTCACTTATTAAGGACAAGTTGGTGAATTTTAACTCACTCAACCCTAACTCTCTACTTACGCGCTGTCCACTCTCACGAGTTAAATTGGTCTGACTCGAGTACAAATCATGTAGAAATTGATAACAGTAGCATTGGAAATATGCATATAATTTATAACTCGGAGAATCAAGAAAAGGAAAAAATGATGGGGTGAAAGTAATACCATGATTGTCGGTGTTAGGGCTGAATGAGTTAAAGACAGCTATATTGTCTACTGTGTTATTTATTACGATTGAAAACCACGAATTTTTTCCTATCTTCAAGTAGGCAGGTCTGTCTATGGAGATGAAATCGAGACCATACCAGCACTGCCGTGTTATTGAAGAACACAGTATGTGTTATTTGGGTGACATTGCATATACTGTGTTTACAAAAACAACGGCAGAGCAGCAGCCAACACCAAATCAAATCACCTGCCATTTGGTTATAGGACAGTAAACAATATCTGTACACGATATCAATGTATATCAAACAAGCTGACTGTTGAAATGCTTTCTTTACTGACACTATGGCTAATACTACTGCTATTGTTATTATGACTACTACTACTACTATTATTATTATTACTACTACTACTATTATTGGAAACACTAGTTTTGGTGGACTTTGACTTTTTACTCTTGCTGGACTTGCTGCCATTCGATGATTTTGTGCTTGTGGCTGTTGTTCGTTGCTGCTTCAGTGAGCTGGTGGTACCTGGTGGAAATCATCAGAGTAAATAGATGATAATCATATATGGCAGAGGAAATTGGGCTGGTTAGGGCATATCTTTAGAAAACCAGCATCCAGCATCATCAGATGACAGGCACTCCTAGGAAGCCCTCGGAGAAAGTGAAAGAGAGGATAAGGGCAAGTAACAGCAATGGCAATAACAATAAGTGAACTCTTTATTGTTGTTTTTGTTATTATTTTATTATTATTATTATTATCATCATCGTTGTAAAAGAGTTTTTAAAAAGTATCTTCAGAGCCATTGGGCCCATGGAGCCGGAGTTTATCCCAATTTCTACAGCATGAAACAGACAATAGAAATTGCTTGCTATCCTTTGGATAGAATGCTAGTCTATCACAAGGTACTTTCCACTAGATCTAACAGACCCAGCTACCCAATCACTGCTGGGTGGACAGGGGGTCAGAAAAAAATCTCGACTGCACCCAGGATAGATCTGTCCCTTTGCTTGTGAAGCGAGTGTTCTACCAACTGAGCTATCAGGACCCCCCCATCATTGCAAAAGCACAATAATAATCTTTAATAAAAATTTTTTATTCTCTATTGTCTTCTGGCACTTTTCTACTCACTTCATATCTTGTTGTTACCAACATAAGTGCCTGCTCCACTCACTTTTCTGAATTAAAAATTCACCCCATACACCGGAGCATACTCAATGTCTCAATCGTTTCTATGTTATATGTTTGTGATGAGAATATTGGCTATTAAGCTTAACTGCTGGTCAAAATTACTTCGCGATGGTGGTGAACGAATCGGCGATCTCAAGAAGTGGGTGAGAGAGGGATCTAGAAATGACTTTGGGTTTGAAACGAATATTTTTGTGTTCGTGGATAGCTCACACGGTAGAGCCACGCTCTCACCTGCCAGGCGGAGTTGTCGTACCAATAAGGTCGCAGGTTCAAACCCCACCACCGCCGCGAAAAAATTTTTTATTCTCTATTGTCTTCTGGCACTTTTCTACTCACTTCATATCTTGTTGTTACCAACATAAGTGCCTGCTCCACTCACTTTTCTGAATTAAAAATTCACCCCATACACCGGAGCATACTCAATGTCTCAATCGTTTCTATGTTATATGTTTGTGATGAGAATATTGGCTATTAAGCTTAACTGCTGGTCAAAATTACTTCGCGATGGTGGTGAACGAATCGGCGATCTCAAGAAGTGGGTGAGAGAGGGATCTAGAAATGACTTTGGGTTTGAAACGAATATTTTTGTGTTCGTGGATAGCTCACACGGTAGAGCCACGCTCTCACCTGCCAGGCGGAGTTGTCGTACCAATAAGGTCGCAGGTTCAAACCCCACCACCGCCGCGAAAAAATTTTTTATTCTCTATTGTCTTCTGGCACTTTTCTACTCACTTCATATCTTGTTGTTACCAACATAAGTGCCTGCTCCACTCACTTTTCTGAATTAAAAATTCACCCATACACCGGAGCATACTCAATGTCTCAATCGTTTCTATGTTATATGTTTGTGATGAGAATATTGGCTATTAAGCTTAACTGCTGGTCAAAATTACTTCGCGATGGTGGTGAACGAATCGGCGATCTCAAGAAGTGGGTGAGAGAGGGATCTAGAAATGACTTTGGGTTTGAAACGAATATTTTTGTGTTCGTGGATAGCTCACACGGTAGAGCCACGCTCTCACCTGCCAGGCGGAGTTGTCGTACCAATAAGGTCGCAGGTTCAAACCCCACCACCGCCGCGAAAAAATTTTTTATTCTCTATTGTCTTCTGGCACTTTTCTACTCACTTCATATCTTGTTGTTACCAACATAAGTGCCTGCTCCACTCACTTTTCTGAATTAAAAATTCACCCCATACACCGGAGCATACTCAATGTCTCAATCGTTTCTATGTTATATGTTTGTGATGAGAATATTGGCTATTAAGCTTAACTGCTGGTCAAAATTACTTCGCGATGGTGGTGAACGAATCGGCGATCTCAAGAAGTGGGTGAGAGAGGGATCTAGAAATGACTTTGGGTTTGAAACGAATATTTTTGTGTTCGTGGATAGCTCACACGGTAGAGCCACGCTCTCACCTGCCAGGCGGAGTTGTCGTACCAATAAGGTCGCAGGTTCAAACCCCACCACCGCCGCGAAAAAATTTTTTATTCTCTATTGTCTTCTGGCACTTTTCTACTCACTTCATATCTTGTTGTTAATAATAATTTTTAGTTTTTCCTGATTCAAAGTTATTCTTTTTCTGTTTTTAACTCTTTGAGTGCTGAGGTAGAAAGTTGGATTGGATTACCATTGGCCAGTAAAATAGACTCTGCTCTGGCCGCACAGTGCATATCGAAAATGGCCATAAATGCCAGATTATCTTACTGTTACTAGATGAGTTGGATGAAGCTTCCCACTGCAAGGATTCCCTCAAAGATTGAGATTCTGCGTCATCATAGGTGTCAATGTCGATGTGAATATCCTCTAGATCATGGGTACGGCTGGCAATATGGGGAAGAGAGAAAGACATTGTTGAAAATCAACACGAATACATTTGCATATAATAAATGTTCATTCCTTTATACAGTAGAACTCGGAAATAGCGAGTTCGACGGGTCCAATCCTGATTACTCGCTATTTCCGAGTTCTCGCTATTCCCGAGTTGCCAGGAAAGGTCACTCGGCCGTACAAAAATATGGAAAGACAGTGTGTGTGTGTGTGTTTGTTTGTTTGTGCATGTGTGCCGGGCGTGCGTGCAAATGACTGTGTGTGGATAATGTGGGGTGAGGGCGGGGTTGAACGGCCTTCGTTAACTACGTAATGATGGCCACAGGTTGAAGTTGATCCACCCCTTCCATTTCCATCAAGATTTGGTGTATGTGTGTGTGTGTGTGTGTGCGAGTGTGTGTGTGTGCGAGTGTTTGTATGCACTAGGCATGTTTGATGAGGTAAGCAAGCGCAATACTCAATCACTGACCCACTGAAATTTATGATGGTTCCACGCTCCCCTCTCTCGTTTATCGTGTCGTTCGTTAACGAATGTGACTCGCTGACCACCGATGCTGCGAAGGGAGGCATGTTGACATTCATGTTGGCTGCCAGTGCTTACCTCGCGCACAAACACACACACCCAACCCCCACCCGAATTTGTTTCGCCTACTATGTACTTTCGACTAGGCAACTAGGTATGTAATATTACTCGTAACGAAAAATAAGAAAAGAAAAGAAGCTAGGCTAAAAATATTTAAATCGCCCTTGTCTGTTGTTTTGCTTTACTTCGTTCGAAGTCCTAGGCTGGGGCAGGAAATGCTCGTTATTTCCGAGTTGACCTCTTTTCATACTCGCTACTTGCATGCTAATTTTATTGACTCAAATAAGAGAAAAAAACGGCGATTTAGATTGTACTCGCTATTTCCGAGTTCTCGCTATTTCCGAGTACGTTACTTTCATGTTCTACTGTATGAAGAAAATAGAAATGAATAAGCAATAATGCTTACCCATTTCACAGGTATTTTAACTGGTTATTTTTTTTTTTTTTTCTAACCATGTGAGATGGCTGGGTGGTCAAGGCATTACACTCTAACCTGAAAGATTCAAGGCTTGAGCCCCGCTTTAACACTTTCTTTTCCTTGGGCAAGTTTATTAACCCCAAATTTGCTCACTTTGGACAACACGGGCAATCCCTCTTGACATCAGGCATTTGCTTGATGGATTAATAATAATAATAATAAATGGCATTTATATAGCGCTTTACCCCGTTGTCACAGGCTCTAAGCGCTTTACAGTGATATAAAACAAAACATATTACAGTGAGACAAGTGTGAAGGAAACGTGATACGAATTCAATTTAACAACAACAAAATATGAAAATAATATTGCAACATTATGACGTAAAAAGATAAAACTTTAAGCGAGATTTGAACGTTGTCAACGAATCCGAGCATCTCACGTGTGACGGGAGAGAGTTCCAAAAATGGGGGGCCGAAAATTGAAAAGACTGTTCACCTATTTTACGCAATGGCTTAGGTTTGACAAGGATTGATTGGTCATTGCTTGACCTCAAGTTTCTATTGGGGACATATATGTTTAGAAGGTCTTTAATATAGGAGGGACTGTTCGTGCTCAGGGATTTGTAGACAACAGTACAAATCTTATAGGCAACTCTTTTTTCAACAGGAAGCCAATGTAACTCACGGAGAAGAAGAGTTGCTGACGGGTATTTTTTGTTATTGCGTACAATGAGCCTGGCTGCGTTATTTTGAGCAACCTGAAGTTTGCTAATTTTGTCTTTAGTTAAATTCGCCCAAAGGGAGTTACAATAGTCCAATTTAGATAAAACCAAGGAATTAATTAAAAGTTCTGTTATATGCTTCGGTATTAAATTACGAATTTTGCTTATTTTTTTCATTTCTATGTACATAGATTGTATGGTGTTATTCACGTGGCTTGTCATGGAAAGATCTTTATCAATGATGACGCCAAGGTTTTTTGCTTTATTTGAAAATTCTATTGTGCTATTTCCGAGAGTAATTAGTGATTTATTTGCCTGTTTAAGGATACTCGGTCTTCCACACATTAAAATCTCAGTTTTACTATCATTTAATTTTAACTTATTGTGGTACATCCAAGATTTAATCTCATTAAAACAGCTCGTAATTCGTTGTATTAAGAACTGTAAATTACTAAGGGGTGCTGAATCATATATTTGCGTATCATCTGCATAAAAATGATAACTCAGATTGAATCTGGATATCACACTAGAAAGGGGCTGCATATATACAGTAAAAAGGACAGGGCCAAGAACAGAGCCTTGTGGCACTCCAAAATTTAGTAAAACTTGTTCTGACTGAACACCATTCACCACGACAGTCTGCCATCGATCCTGTAAATATGATGTAAACCATTTAAGGGCAATTCCTTTTATGCCGAACGTATTTTCTAGTCTTCTTAACAAAATGTCATGGTCAATGGTGTCAAAGGCAGCTGAAAGATCTAAAAGGCATAATACATTGATATTGTTAGCATCAGCATTACATAACAAGTCATTAAAGATTTTAAGAAGCGCCGTTTCAGTACTGTGTTGATGTTTGTAGGCTGACTGAAAGGGTTGTTCCAAACTGTTGTTCTTAAGATGAGATGTTAATTGTGTAAGAACTACCTTCTCCAAAAGTTTTGACAAAAAAGGTAAATTTGATACAGGACGATAATTGTTTAATATATTGTGGTCTAGTGATGGTTTCTTCAGAAGTGGTTTGACGAGGGCACTGTTAAAGCACGATGGAACTTCGCCAGTCAGTATGGATGTATTTATGATTGATGTAATGGATGGTAATAATGTATCGATGGAGCTGGCCAAAAGCTGTGCTGGTAAGGGATCAAGGTCGCAGGATTTAATGGGGGCTTTTTTTATCAACTCGTTTATGAAACTAGGTGAAACTGGTTGGAACTTGTCTAAAGGGGTACCACAGAATGTATTTGTATCTATAAATGGTTCATGCCGATCTAGTTCTGAACGAATGTTATGGATTTTGTCTTTTAAAAAGTTGACAAATGTGTCTGGCAAGTCTCTTTGATTGGTTGTAGATGGTAATGAAGTGCATCTTTCACGTCCAAGTAGATCATTGCAGATGTTAAATAATTGTTTACAAGATTTAGAAGTTTCAAATTTTGAAAGAAAATACGTGGTCTTTGCCTTTTTTATTGTTGTCTTCCAGGCACGAAATGCGCTCTTGAATATTTCACGATGAATCATGAGGCCTGATGTTTTCAGCAGTCTTTCTGCTCTCCGACACTTCGTTTTAGCTTCTTTAACGTCCGACGTATACCACGGAGCATACTTGCGGTTGGTGACGGTCCTTGTTTGGAATGGCGCATGTTTGTCAAGCGTTTCAATGAGACAACTATTCCACTGGTCTGGAGAAATAATTGAATTTTTAGTAAGTTTTGTTTCTAAATCGCCTCTGAAATTGTCCAAATTAATGCCTTTAATGTTTCTGGTTGATGTGGTGGTGGTTTCTTGGCATGGTTTTGAAACGTCAAGATTGAAAGAAATGAGGGAGTGGTCCGAAAAGGGGAGATAATCGACGGTGGCGTTGGTTTTTTGGAACTCTGAATTTTCTACAATTACCCAATCTAAAATATGACCAGCAGAGTGGGTTGGCGTTGTTACGATCTGGCACATGTTGTTCTCTGATAATGACTCGTGCAATTTGGCGGTGTCTGTGACGTTGTCGAAGTGAAAATTAAAGTCGCCGAGTATAATTGAATGGCCAGGACGCGTGTGTTGCAAAGTTAGCATCTCGTTGATTTCCTTCCTAACATCAGGTAATTTTATTTTGTTTTTCTTGTTTGCTGGCGGTCGGTAGATGCAGTTGAAGTTGTATCTTGTATTCTGGAGGGATAATCTAAGATCAATGGCCTCCATTGTTTTGCAGCGCATTTCGATGATTTCCACATGTTTACATAATTTTGTTTTATAAAATACGCCAATGCCACCCCCTCGCTGATCTTTCCTTGGATACGATCTAAATTGGTACCCAGGGGGTGTCATAGCTTTTTCAACTGGGTCGTCTCCAGACTGTGAGAGCCATGTCTCTACTATAAATAGAATATCAAAGTTCTCCGTTAATAAATCGTTTAATTCTTCTGTTTTGTTACGGCAGGACTGTGCATTCAGAAGACCAATAACAATGTTATTGTTGTCGTTTGTGAAACTGTTTGATTATCTAAATATTCCTTCATAGAATGCCAAGGTGATCACTCACTCACTCAATCCTCTCCGGGCCTGCTGGCACTTGAGGCAATGCAAGGGATCTCCACCTGGTCCTGTCAGCAGCTAAATGCCAAGGTGATGGCATCAAACAATGCCATGCGGTAGGGCGTAATTTAAAAAAAAAAAAATTTCTATAAATTTTATGAACAAAATTTCGGAAGATTACCAAGAAATCATTATTGCCCATTACATTGACCCTTTCAAAATCTCAGATTTTTTGTTTTTGAATTCTAACCCTATCTTATTTCTTACTTGTGTCGTAATAGGTAGTGTCGTACTTGTCGCCGCTGTTCGTCAGTGTGTTGGGCACATTTTGTGGACCTGAAATAGACCAGTATAGTTGAGTAAATATACCGGATTCTAGAGGCTCAGCTGTATGGTTCAATTAAGACATGAATCAAAAGGTCTTATGTTTAAACCCAGACTAAGGCACAAACAGATGACGTTTTTTTTATTGGTTTTTGGGGTTGTCTTTTTTAATTTTGTTCCCATCCAAAACTTGGTAAAATGAAATTAGCCACTCATTTGATCCTATGTCCTTAGATACTCTTCAATTCGTACATAAATAATGAACTATTTTTATGTGCGGCTATGTGGTCTTTTGGTATGACACTCGCCTTCGGATCTGAAGGTCCTGGGTTCAAGGCCTGCTCTGAGTAGCACATAATTGAGTCCTTGGAAAAGGCTCTTTACTTACATTCTCTCACAGTACTCAGGGGCAAAATGAGTACCTGGTGGATAACAGCATTGTCTCTATTGAAAATTTTAAAATGTAATATCGCCTAACAGGTGTTATGTCTCATCCTATATGTTAAGTATTGCTATTGGCTAGAGACCTCTTGCAAAGTGCTTTGAGCATGTTTAGAGGATATTGCGATATATAAAAACTCAAGTTTTTGTTTTGTTTTGTTTTTCTCCTTAAATCCTTGTACCTGTTCCATCCTTATCAATACATGAACTAATTTTCAAAGTCACAAAAGGCTTGTTTTATAAAAGTCAGAATAATACATTGATGCTATGTGGTTAAGTAAAATACTCACAACATCCACCAGCCAGATATAACATCAACAACAACAACAACAAAAAATATGTGTAACCTCAAACGCTTGTAGTCTGATTGATAGAATTTAGTGAGAACTAATCATAAAAATGACTGTTTAAGAACAATGTGATGTCAATTTCATTCCATCTATTGGACAGGGAAACTAACCCTGAAGGTAATCCAAGAAAGAAACCTGCAACCAAACGTTTTGCCAATCACTCACCTTGTACACATTTTCTTGGTTATCTCAGAGATAACACCACATTTCTGAAGGGGAAAAAAAAAGAGATATTGATAAAAAAAAAAAAAATATGTAAAAAAGACATGATCATTCAGGACTGAACACAAAAGGCGCTTCCACATATGAGGAATAAGTAAAATGACAAGTGTACAAGTTTCCGAAACAATCTAATTCATTCTCTTTAATTCATTCTAATTAGGAAAAATAATCAGGGTCACATTTTGCTGTCTTTAAAAATAATAATAACAATAATAATAAGAATAATACGGTAATTATAATAATAATAATAATAATAATAATAATAATAATAATACAGTAATAATAGTAATTATTATAAGAATAATAATAATAATACAGTAATAATAGTAATTATTATAAGAATAAGAATAATAAAACAAATAGCAAAGTCTTAAAATAAATAAGCAAAATAATATGCAATTATTTTTTTTAAAGAATATAAAGGAAATTTTTTTTTTTTAAAGACACCTCATTTTGACTTCAAACTTCATTTTAAAAAACAAGCTGATATAAAAATGGCAGAATAAAAACTATCAAAATATACTATTCATTTCATTTTCCATTTTGTCCAATCTCTATCTTAAGAGCTTGAGAATGGGAGCAATGCAATGTAAATAACTCAGTTTATACTCACTGTGAGCAGCAACGCTTTCCTCTCCTCTGAAATCGAACCAAAAAAAAAAATATATATATATATTATTCTATTAAATATGATTTTGTGTGTATATTGTATAGCATAATGCATAATATGTAATCACAGATCTCAATATACACATTTAGAAAAATGTAAAAACAACAAAAAAATAAGAAGAAATCTCATGATCACAAGTGATTTGTATGTCTTGAACGTCACAATATCTGATCGTGACAGTGTCTCTGCATATGCCAAGACCTTTAACCTGTATTATGTGACACGATTTAAATACAAAGTAAAATAAGTTCCTTTTATGGTGGTGAGGAAGCTATTCAGTAATAATTTATTACTCTGCCATACTCGAATAAAAGTAATTTTTTAAAATTAATCTGGCCATAAAATCTCCAATGATTTAAAATATCAGTTGATTAAAATGAGCCTCGAAATATCAAAATTTCTAAAACCTGAGAATTCTTAAAAGTGTATGAAATAAATATTAAATTCCATTTATGGCCTGATGGCGGAATAAGTGAAGCACTGTAAAGCTCATTGAACACGGTAAAACTTTGAAGACACATTCTACACTTATCTATATTGAAAATGGCATGAAATAAAACCAAAATGGAACACTGGCAACATAACAACAAAAGCTATTCTAACATTCCATCAGAAATGTGATTTCTTACCCAGAGTCATAGTCTCATAATTTGGAACATGTTCTTGGATGTCAGTATAGTCCATCCCACCCAAATCTGTAGTTGTGGGAAATGTGGTACCAGCAGTTGTGACAGCAGCAGATGCAGGAGTCGCAGTAGTAGCCGCAGTAGTTGTGTGATGATCACCACCTGATAAAAATAAGAAAAATAGCAAGGATTTTTTTTCATTGTACAGTTTTATGGTCTTGTGCTTTGACATTCACTTTCAGACCGGTAGGTAAATGGTTCAAGCTCACTATAGGCAGTGCAAAGTTGAGTCCTTGGAAAAGACTCCAAACTCACATTGTCTCACCGTACTCAGGTGAAAATTGAGTATCTGGACAGCGAAGGTAATGTAAAAAAAAAAAAATATCATACTAACGGCATCACGTTTAGTCTTACATCTTAAATACTGTAAAGTGCTTTGAATGCATTTAGTGGATATTGCACTGTATAAAAGGTTTTCGGGGTTTTTTTTTGGATAACTTCCATGCATTTTTAATTTTAAATGTTTAAGAAACATCAGCTCATCAAGACCAACCTTTCCTTTTCATTTCTTCTAGATGAATATATCTTTTAGGGTCGTTATTATTCAAAAAGATGTTTAAATCAAACTGCAAAAGGGGATCTAGAGATATTATTTCGTAGAGCACTAGACTTACAAGCAAAGAAACTAATTTTGAATACACAGTTAGAGTCTGGATTATTCTTTATTTTTAACTAAGAAATTAAACTGACAGAAATCAAGATAAACTCTTTGCATGCATAATTAATTATTAATATTACTATTATTATTATCATTATTATTATTATTATCATTATTATTATTATTATTATTATTATTATTATTATTATTATTATTATTATTATTATTATTATTATCATTATTGTTATGCATTATTATATCATTATTGTTATCATTATTATTATTATCATTATCATTATTATTATTATTATCATTATTATTATTATTATTATTATTATTATTATTATTATTATTATTATTATCATCATTATTATTATTATTAAATGGATATGACATAAATTCAAAATACCATTTCTCAGCTTTCTAAAATTATTATTCCTCAACTTGGCCAAGCGTCGATTCCTGGGAGAGTTGGACATCTTATCTTTCTTGAGCTTCCGAACTAAAAAATGAAGAAAAGAAGTGAAACATTCTTAGGATCATTGGGTTATAACGTTTTGTTCCAGATACAGTCCTAGCCATGAGAAAAAATGGCCACTTTATACAACAGAAAAAAAAAAAAAGTAAACAAACAATTGGTTGCCCAGGAGACAGGGTGTCTTGTACAATTGGTCATACAGAAAAGTTCAGGTTTAATTATAGAATACAAGAGAGCTAAAGATAGGAGTATTCTTATAATTATGTAGACATGAAAACCTCAAGAAAATGAAAAGAGAATGTAAATAAAAGACACAAAATATATAATAATATATTTTTAATAAGTCGATTCAAATTCTTAAAATCCTGTAACCCTTTTATTGGGAGTTAGTTTGTTTTATTTTTTTTTTATGAAATACTGTACATACAGAAAATTAGCAAAACTCTTTTTTTTTTTTATGCTGGATGATTAATTACCTTGATTGTCTTATTAATTATTAAAAATCTGGAATTAATTGACACAATAGTTGAAAGGTGATTTTCGTCGAGATCATTTTATACAATGAAACAAGAATGCATCATGTCTACTCACGTCGTTTAGATTCTGGCGCATAATTCCAATCGTTATCATTCTCATCATCTTGACCACTATCATCACTCCCGTGTTTCTGGTTGTTGGCAATTCTAATATAAAAATGAAACGGAAGGCAAAACTAAATCAAAAATCAAAAAGTCAGTGGTTCATTTTTGTTTGTTTTGTTTTGGTTTGTTTTTTGTTGGTTTTTTTTTGTGTTGTCTTTTTTTTTATGGGGGGGGGGGGGGGGGGGGGGGGGGGGGGGGGGGGGGGTAAAGTTGGAGTTGACCTTCTTCTTCTTCTTTTTCTTATTGTGATGTAGAAACCTCAATGGGTCAAAATAACAATCTACATTTATAAAAGTTACGTAAAAAAGGCACACTAATCCTTAAGACATAATGTCACAATTCTAGTTAATAAATAAAAATATTATGTTTCTGTAATGCCTAGAGGAAACCGATTCAATAGACAAATAACGGATGGAAATAAAGAATGGAGATGTGTGTTAGTTCTACTCCTGGATATGATGAATCTCATTGTATGCCCTCTTGTTTGTCTTTAGTGGTTTTTAACTTCTTCTGGCGAGTTAACGAATACGCTTTTGTGATGAATCTTGTGAAAATTTGCAATTTACTTCATTTTGTTTGTTGCTTTAGGTCTCTTCCAACACAATTGAGGTTATATGAGAGACCGCTGAAACAAAAAAACAAGCAATCTAACAAAAATAGTACAAATGTAAATCAAAATCATAACCTAAAGATATCATAAGCTAAATTATAAATAACCAAGAACAAACAGGCAGAAGATTTACAGAAAAAAAAATATCCCCTGTCAAAAATACAATCACAAACCAAAGAAGCAGGATAGGCTAGTAAAGAGAAGAAGAAACGACATCACTATCGGATCGTACACCAATGCGAACATCATAGGTATATGATTCAAGGGTGATGCTCCCATCCAACCACCCGCAATTTACTTCATGGTCTGTTGTAGATTTGCAGTTTTTGTGTAAAGGAGAAATCATTAGCGATAGGTCTCGCCTCTATTTTCTTGAGTCTTCTCAAATATGTCAACATCTTTTTGAGATGCATATCCTATTACACACTTGCATAAAGTCACACAAGTGCTCAAAAGCAATAGATCTGAGTCGTTTTGGAACATCCTTTGATATTTCTATGCATGAACTCACTGGATGAGTTTGTCTTGGATGTGTCATGACTCCATTGCAGGTTGTTCGTGATTTCTACATTCAGTTATTTTGCTGAATTGACTTATTGACTTTTCTTAAGGTTAATCAAAACACTTCATGAAAAGCAAAAGTCCACATTTTAATGATTCTTACTTTGTTGTTGATGTTGCTTTATTTTTATTTTTTTTGACAAGGTGACATCATTAACAATTAATTAAGAAGAAATCACTGTTCTATTATTATAATAATAATAATAATTATTTATTATTATTATTATTATCATTTTTATCATTATTATTATCATTATAATTTACTAGTATATATAAACTTTACAACTGAGATGACAGGGTTTTATTGAGCAAAATATTTATCTAAAAAACAAATTGACAAAACAAAAGGATCAAGAAGGGAGGGAGAGAGAAAGATAGCGAGAGAGACTGAGAGAGAGGGGGGAGGATAAAAATGAGTGATAGAGAAAGAAAGAGAGAAACAGTGAAAGAAAAAATAGAGCCACAAAGAGAGATAAAGAAGGATATCCATCAAACCTGCGACTAGCTATTCTTGATGAATTCCTCCCCATGCCCATGCATTTCTCTAGGTGTGGGGCGAATCTTGAGGCAGCCAGGTGGCGCTGACAATTGGGGCAGACACACTCATAGTTTTTCTTGGACGGTACTTGACCAAGGACATCCACACCAGGTCTTTCAATGATGGCTGAAAGTAAGAATATTCATATTGTAAATAATTTTTAGAATTCTCCTTATTTTTATTATTTGTTCTCTTTTGATACATAGAAACATCACGTGTCAAGAAGTCAGATAAACAAGTAACTATCACACATCAGTTGGGAATTGGAGAACATATTTTAATTTTCAGCTCCTATTTCTTGAATTCCCTTTCCCCACAAATCAAATCTGATGACCTTTTTGTGACAAGTCTACATTCGGATTATATATATATATATCCTGATGAGAGCAACGCTCGATAACAACGTTGTAGAAGTCAAACTATCTTAATTATATTTCAAATGTTTATATATATATATATATATATATATATATATATATATATATATATATATATATATATATATATATATATATATATATATATATAAATAAATAAATAAATAAGGTCACTCATGTGTTATTTGCTGATACAATAGTTTCTATGTCCTCCATTTCGTCAGTCTGATGAAATGGAGGACATCGAAACAATTGTATCTGCAAATAAAACGTGAGTGACCTTATTTATTTATATATACACACATATTAGCATTATAGATTTGATGATTTGATTACTATTCACTGACTTCTGTGGTGTCTCAATTTATTCTTTTATAATCATGTATTTCCATTCTACATACCATATTCTGTGTCAGACCTGTTGAAAAGAGTAAATGAAAATAAAATTAAGCAAACCTTATATAACGAAGTTAATGAGTTCAATCAGTACTAAAAATATATATATATTCATTAAAGAATGCCAAGATAAAAATATTCAATGATACACACAGAGAGAACAGAAGGTTGTTATTTTTATTTTCAATTTCTTTATTGTCCATGAATTATGGTTCATAAAAGAAGATTGCTGAAGGTCCAAAGGCAAATAAGGAAGTGATGGAGGTGGCGGAAAACTCATAATTGTTTATGATGAAGATAAGAAAGAGACAGGCCTAATTCATGGGGCATAATAATGAGCAGAAAGAAAGGTTGGAAAATTTGATAGCAATGGGAAATTTGGATGAAAAAGAGCACCTGGCCGCAGTGACAAAAGATGCTTTATTAAAATGAATGATGCAGAAAATGCAGGAAAGAATAGAGCGGAGAGCCTTGATTGTCAATGCAGTAGAAGTAGGAGCGTGGCACATCATCATGATGATATTATGCATGACCAGTATTTGAACTGTTTAATAACTAACAAGATAAAAATATATCAATTTCACTTTATTATATAATCAATCCCAACTGTGAACATTTTTAATCTTTAGATAAGTTAATCTAAATGAAATGGCTGAGAGTGATGAACAATGAGGAAGTAATATGAACATGACCAGACAAATGACATTCATATTTAGAGCTCAACAAACCAGAGTATTTTCTCACTGGGTTATTACTTACGTTTCGTCCCCTCCGTCAAGGAAGAAGGAGCCAATTTTGCATGAACGATGAATCTCAAAACATAGACCAAGGGTAACCTCATCTATAATCTCTTCCATTATACTTTGCAAAGCGACCTGAAAATAGAAGTTTTTTGGGTTTTTTTTATGTTATTGATGGTGATAATGATAATGATGAGGATGATAATAGAGAAGCTGAAAATGGATATATAAGATAAAATTATGATGATGACCATTATTATCATGCTAAAGATGATGCCAAGGATGACAAAGAAGCCGAATGGGTTGAGTTTGTGATGTCTATTGTTGATGTCGACAGTGATGGTGGTTTGAAAGGTATTAAATGATTCAATCATAATAATTAAGATCGTAATTGTTGCCGTTTTATAATCAAATTCATAATTATCTTTATTATAATCGACCACTCACTAGGCTGCCGTTATTCATAAACATGTCTCTATAACTATAAACAATCAAATACCTTATTCTCAAAATATGAATAAAGACTATAAAAGGATTCGACATGGCTATGACTGTGAAGTTATCACATACTCACATATCGTTAAAATTTAACCATGTTAGAATCATTTTTTTTGCTTTTAATCAATTTAATCTTACCTACAAAGTAAAGTTACAAAGTCATTCGGTTACGATTATTACACTGTAACTGCACAGTAACAATAGCAATAACTGATTCATTTCTTAAGTCGGCAGGTGAAAATTTAAATAATAGAGAGAGGTTTTTGTTTTGCTCGCGCTGCTTGACTAACAATGAACAACACTTTCAATTTACACTACACACGGGAAAAACAAGGACAAGGAATCAAGGAATTCCAGTTGAACAACTTACGTGCATATTTGGATCAATGTCACTCGGAGATACATCTGCCTCGACCATCTTCTGTATCTCTGACCTTACCACTGTACAGCTAACAGAAAATTTTAATCAAGGAAACAAAAAGAAATATTTCACTGACTGCCGGTCGAATCCCAATGACCCACGTAATTTGCAGATGAAATGACTGAAGTGATTCAGATGGAATGAATGATCATGAGACTTCGATAAAGAGAGAACAACGATGAAAATAGTTTTAAATAGTAATCCTATGCAGAACAAAATTGTAATAAACGATCATAGAATTAAAAAATGAATTATTTTACATGCAAGTCTATGAAAATGTTGTTAAGCAATGCCATAATAAGACAATACCACACGTTAAATTTGTTAAAATTTGCATGATTTCTTCATCGTTCTTTATTTTGCTCTGCTTTTCATTCATTCGATTTTATTATTTGAGTTATTCCCCTTAGATTGTAGAAAAGATGTTTTGAAGTGGTTACTGATATGAAATGGGGATCGATCTCGACTTTTCGTGTTTATCCTGTTTGATTTCTTTGTTACTTCATTCTTTCTTCTTTTTCTTTTTTTCTTTTTTTTTTCTACTCCTTTCTTTTGTTGTTATTATTGTTGTCGTTGTTGTTATTGTTGTTGTTGCTGAAGCTGCTGCAGCCAATGTTGTTCGTTTTGTTGTTTTATTTTTTCTCTGTCAAAAAAAAAAAAAAAATGTAATAAGATAACAGGTTATTTTGATTTCTAAAATAATAATGATGATGATGATGATGATGATGATGATGATGATGATGATGATGATGATGATGACGATGATGATGACGATAATAATAATAATAATAATAATAATAATAATAATAATAATAATAATAATAATAATAATAATAATAATAATAATAGGCTAATAACGATGATAATCGAAATGTACATATATATATATATATATATATATATATATATATATATATATATATATATATATATACAGGTCTGACATCCGAATATCCTTATGGGCCTAGTTTAACATTGTTGTAATGGACAATATTTTACGTTATTTGTTGACATTTCCATTCCAACAATGAACACATAAGAAATTGGGTTATCAGACCTCAAAATAAGTGCACGTCCATAACAATCTATTATTTTTCTTTTTTAAAAGAAGGATTGAGCTTGAGCTTGAGCTTTTATATAGAGCAATATTCAATATACGTGCTCAAAGTGCTTTACAAAGGGTCCCTGATCAACAGCCACATAACATGTTGAATGAAAAATGACGCTTGTTTGGTGAGTTTTTTTTTTTTTTTTCCCCGACAGAGACAACGCTGTTAACGGCCAGATGTTCATTTTACATCTGACTCAGATTCTGAGTACGGTGAGAGAATGTGAGTAAAGAGCCTTTTCCAATGACTCAACAATGCGCCGAACCCAGGACCTTCCGATCCGAAAGCGAGTGTCGTACCACTACAACTCTAATTTTTTTCCGTAGTCTATTGGTAATGTTGAATTTTTATCATCGAGCACAGAATTACTGACAGATCTAAAAATTATAAAACTATTCTTTACAGACTGCTATACGAGTAAGTTGCAAACCTATTTTTAAATGTCAGGCTAATTTTATCATCTCTTGATTCAAATTAATACGAAGAAAATCTGCTAGGTCGTGATACTCAGTCTTTTTTGACGTTTGGATTTTCATTGCGAATATAATACGCTTCAACAGTCGTAACGTCACTTCCCTCGTAATGATGATTGGTAACTTAGTAACTGGCTCTAAACTATCGGAACAATGTCGACGCCCTTATGAAATATTTCTCTTACGAGCATAAAAGCGTATTCAGGGGGGAAAAAACATTATAAATCTGATCATGTTTTGACCTTTACACATTCTGATCACAAGACATATGAAAAGTTATAGCCAGCATGAAGAATAAAAACTACCGATTTTCTTTGTTTAAAACCACGATGGCCGCCGTTGCTGGGCGACGTGACACCAGACTATTGAATCCAATTGATTCTATGGAATTTTAGCATATTATTCGAAAATAAAAATGATGACGTAATTTTAAATCTCTCTTGATACTATCAAGTAATGATAATCTTTCTAATCTATTCTATTTAAAAAATAGAGTTGGGGATCAATACCGTTCCTTGAAGCAAATATTAAATTTCTATCATCGAGCATAGGATTACCGAAAAATCTAAAAATACGATACAGTAATAAAATTCGTATGATAGATGACTGCCTGATCCTAATAATAGATGATGTATGGAAAGGATGTTGGATGTGGATGCAAGAAGAGGTGCAAGAGAAGGGAGAGAGGTGGGAGAGAGAGAGAGAGAGAGAGAGAGAGAGAGAGAGAGAGAGAGAGAGAGAGAGGAGAAAAGAGAGAGAGAGAGAGAGAGAGAGAGAGAGAGAGAGAGAGGGGGGGGGATATGTATGTTTTCTTATGTGTGTGTGTGAGTGTGTGTGTGTGTGTGTGTGTGTGTGTGTATGTGTGTCTGTGTGCAGGGGCGTGGCTATATTGGTTGATTTGGTGCCTGGCACCGCATTCATCTTATAAAAATTGGATTACAGCATTTAAAAAAAAAATAATAAAACTTGAGAAATGGTATAAACTAAACCGCTCTTATTTATTTGAGTAATTTTTTTTCTTTCTTTTGTATTTACAAATATAGCATGATTTAAGTCATTTTCTTCTGCTTTTGGCACCACCTTATACTGTAAGCACGCTACGCCACTGTCTGTGTGTATGTATAAAATGTATATATGTGGAATGAGGTTTGGTGAGAGATTGAGAGTTTGAGAAAAGCAGTGTGATTTTATAGAAATTGTAATTTTGAACAGACTGTACCACGTTGTTAACTTGGCCTCAGAAAAAAATACACTATATTTCGGTTATCACAAGTAAATCTATAATTAAAGATCGCACTCCCCCCCCCCCCCCCCCCCCCCCCACACACACACACACACACACTTCCTCCTCACAGTGACTGGAATGCAATTTTCCATTCATGCCTTTCCTGTAACCCCCCCCCCCCCCCCACCCCTTCCCCAACCCCCGTTTATATGACATTTACACCTGTCGGTATCAAGCGGTTTCATTTGAATTGAGAAATGATTGACCTACACTAACTTGCGGTGAGCAAGGGATTGACGAAATTACTGTCACCGTTGCCATAAAATACTTAGATAGTTTGATGCCACTGTCATAATTTGACTACGATCATGAATGAACATTCGCAATAAATAATAATAATAATAATAATAATAATAATAATAATAATAATAATAATAATAATAATAATAATAATAATAATATGTGACAAGAAGGCGGTTTCTTTTGAGCTGCCAATTCCAGAGCTGCCAGAGTGACCAATTTCGACCTCAATAATGACTTAACACTACTAACCAACTATTTCTATGCTACTAGCACTCTTACCCCCTTTAAAAACTCATCAGGTTTGATAATCAAAAATGGTATACGCTCAGGAAAATGTCATTGTAAATAAAATTAAATGAAAAAAAATATAAATAGAACACAATTCTCTGCATAGAAATTTTGGTCAAAATGGCCACGCTTGTGATCATCTGGCAGCTCTGGTTCACTGACATTCATTTTAAAAAAATTAAGCCAAAAAGTGTTTTATATAAATTTCCCAAAAAGTAATTGTCATGTCGGTAGACGACAGTTTCTTCTACCCACATATTGTCCTCAATCACTCCCAAATAGCTTTCGCGTTGCGCATACACCTTTAATCGCGCATGCGTCATTACAAAATGGTGAATGAAGTCACGGAAGCGACTTTTGAAGAGATAATATTACACAGCTAATCTAATTTCGTTTTCATAGTATTTTGTATTGCACTTTCCGTGGATATTAAATTTGTGCTTCGAAAGAAAAATTCATAAGGTAGGCAGGTTGGTTAAAGATGAGCGTTAAAACCAGAGTTAATACAAAAATAAAATTAGAAAATCAACAGGTTTCGTCTCCTTTTTTACCTTTATTTTTCCACAAACAACTGTGAGACTTGAGAGGATGAGGCTGAGGTGGTCCAAATCCAATCCATTAACTTGGTTGTGGCCGTAACCTATCAGTCAGATGCTAAGTTCAAGTCTATTTTAAATTATGATCATTAAAGTAAGCATATTATTATGTTACGAGAGATTTGTTGAATGAAGTTGAGTTAAAATTGAAATAAATCAAAATCATAATAATCATGAATCATCTTCATCTACTAGAGAGCCTCGCCTTTGGCCTACCAACCTCCGCTGCACGTCCAACTCGCCTTGAGCATGCATTCACGTAAAATATAAAGATTTTTTTAAAAAAACCTACCTCTGTTTCAAAAACTAGCATCTTTCAACTTTCTAAGAAACATTTTGATTTTTCAGAACTTTAGTTCGTTAAAAAATACCGGCCAATCTGACCCGTTGAGTCGAATGAAAACGAAATTTTGTTGTTTACACGGTTCAAAGGAAATGTCATAAATAAGCTTTCATGGACTTCCTGTGTTGTTTTTACAGTGTCACGTGACCTTTTTGAGAAATTTGTCGTCTGCTACAAATAATTAGACCGGTAGGGGTAGATATTTTCGTTGGCGAAGAGAAAAAGTGAGTATTATTTCTTGGACTTGTAGAGAGGCCTAGGGTCCACCAGCAGTCAAGTTGATTGAATAAAAGAAAAAAAGGCCTTTTTTTATCCGCCGCCACCACCACCGTGAGAGTGGAGGGGGGGGGGGGGGGTGCATGCCGACGAGAGGGAGACGTGTCGATTTGTGACCTTGGTGACGTAGACATCTCAAGGATGCTGGCAGTTGCAGTTGCAGGTGTTCTTAACCCCTTAACAGCGAAGCTAATTTTTTGCTTTTAGATAGTAGTTTGCTTTTATCTTTATTATTGTTAACGGGAATACAGCGTTTCCACCAAGAGAGTAGTCAGACTATCGCAACTCGGACTTCAATTGTCTATAATAGTTTTGCCGTTACTTGTCTTTTGATGATAGAAGATTTGGTGTTAGGTCAAAGATCGAATTTCGCCGCTAAAAGGTTGCATTGCTACTGGGTTTGCTCCCCCCCCCCCCCCCCCCCTCCTCCTTTTTTTTCTTCTTTTTTTTTCAACTTAGTATTGTTGATTGCTATTTCCTTTTTTTATGATTAGCAAGTGCCGTAGGAGTCTCACAGGATGCAGGAATTCCTGCAATTAACCCTTTGCCCATGACATTGATTTTTTTTGTTTTCAAATAATAGTAGTCATTTATATTATTTTTTAACGCAGAAAAAAAAAACGTTTCCACCATAAGAGCAGTAAGAATATTGATAAAAAGCGCTTTGAGCACGTTGGGTGGATATTGCCCTATATAAAAGCTCAAGTTTTTAAATTGTAATTTGTTTTTTGTCTTTTGATGAAAACGGTAAGATTTTATTTTTGGTCCAAGTAAGATTGATATTCGCCTTTAAAAGGTTAAGTTGTTTTGTTTTTTTTTCAGGTTTTTGCTTTTTTTCAAATGCCTAGTGAGATAGAAAAAACAAAACAATCATACATGTATCTGCAAACAGCAGAACGTTTTCATTTTACAATGAGATGGGAAGGGGAAGGGATAACACTATGACAAGAGAGAGAGAGAGAGAGAGAGAGATGGGCGGGGGAATGGGGGGGGGGGATAGTAAGGGGGAATGGGAAAAGATGAAAGAAACAATGGGTTGCCTGATGACGTAGATAAAAGGATTGTTACAGCGGTGTTCACGGTGCGTACTTCGTGAAATTTTAACCTTTTACAGTGACACTGATTTTTTTCTCCAGATTGCTTATGCAGAATAGATCGTTTCCACCAAGAGAGCAGTAGTAAGAGTATATTTCGACTCGGGCTTCAATTAAACTATACATCGCAAAGCTTGTCTTTTAATGATAACATTAAGACTGAGATCTGGAGTTTGGGGAGTGTAAGATGGAATCTCGCCATTAATGATTAAAATTGTTTTGATTTTTAAAAAAATAACACACACACACACACGAGCGCGCGCGGTCATGACAGCGAGGACCATCTATTGCTTGTGTTGCAACGGTAAACCAGTTTACGTGTACGTAGATCCTGAGGCTAGATGCCCCGTTACCGTGTACGTAGGCACTCCCGAAAAAAAAAAAAAAGGAAGAGACACACACACACACATACACACGCACACACACACACACACAGTCTCGCATCCGCTACGAACTAATTTTGCGCACCAATTTTTACTGCACTAATGCACCAAATTGCATACCTATCTAGGGACACTTTTTTCCGTATCTTTTTCTCAATAAACTTTTTTAAAAACCTTTGTTTTGCGCGGCAGGCGGCAGGGCACTTGGCACTAGGGGGCACCAACCATTGGACAGACGAAAAAAAAACACGATTTCGCGAGGAATGAATCATAAAAATATTTAGGATATAATTTCAAACACAACTTTTGAAATTCATCAAGGATTGTCTAGTACCGAATGTTTTTTGATAGAAAACAAATGTAGCTTCAAATCTAAACTGCTTTTGACGGTAAGCGGTAAGTTTTTATTTATTTTTCTGTCCAAACGAATGATTTGTCCTGGTTATAGAAGCTAAGTATTGGTAACACCGGCTCAGCTCTCTAGGCCTAGGCCTAGGCGGTTCAGTCTATAGTCTATTCATATTCATAATGAAATTGAAATGTAGTTAGTTTTTATATATAAGTTTTAAAAAATACAACTTTATTTCTAACTCTAACGGGCTGAAAGCAGTACTTCGACTCCCAAATCCAAAAACAATACAACAATCAAATAGGTCTTGAACTTGAATAAAACTTAAAGCTTATGATGGCTATGGCTTATGTCATATTATGATATCCTATAACTATTGTGAACTATGATGTGTACTGGTAACCGAACTAACAGAATGCAATTATGACATGACATGTAGGATTATTATTATGGGTTTGATTTATCGAAGTGCTTATTCGATTCGCAGTAATAATGCGCTGTGATTATCCCCAGACAACTGTCTGGGAATAACGAAAATTCATTATTCCCAGACACATATTTGAAACTCCGCTCTTTTAAACAACTATCCACGTTCCAGAATATCGAATGTTTCCAAATGCACATAGAAATAAGGAAAGTTAATAAAATATCTATAAAAACAGAAAATTAACCAACATTAAATCAGTTGTTACTACATATACACACAATATGCGTCGACTTCGAAGTGGGTGTCATGGCCGAATGGGTTAGTCGTCTGCCTTGGAAGTTTTACCAGAATCGACATTGTGGAAGTTTTACCAGAATCGACGTTGTGGGTTTGAATCCTAGTTCCGCCACTTTTTTTTTTGGTTTAAATTCCGTCTTCTTTTTACAGAATGTTGCAAGGGATAAATGTCCCATCCATCCTTCCCCCACCTCTTTTTTTTTTAACTCTCTCTCTCCTCCTCTCTCTCTCTCCTCTCTCTCTCTCTCTCTCTCCTCTCTCTCTCCTCTCTCTCTCTCTCCTTTCCCCTCATCTCTCTCTCTCTTGGTTCCTTTCAAGCAAATTGTCATATTCGTCCCCACTCTGATCCCAAAAAGTGTCTAAAAAGTAGAAGCGCTCTCCTATCTCTGAAAATTAGTCGTCCCGTCACTGAACACAACAATGTAGCCTATTTTTTCTGTTCAAAATGGCGTGTTGTCGAATGGCTTGAAGTTGAATGAGAGTGTGTTAGTGTGAGAAGGAAAGAAGAAGAGGGATGATTGAAACATTTTGTGTGACTTAGAATTGAGATTTTGAACTTGGATGTTTCAACTTCTCCTTCAAGTCTGAAACTTGACAAGATCATGTTTTGTTTGGTTTTTGTTATCCCAATCCAATCCATGAAAGTCCCCCTGTCCCCACCTCTCCGACTTGATCATTCGTTCGCATCTTGAAATCTATCAGCTTATCTGTCAGATTACTGGAATGAGATTAGTTCCGTCCCCGTTTATTGTATGATTTACAGTTACTGAGTTAGTTAAAAAATATATTTTATAAAGTTCCAGGAGTGTCTCTCTCTCTTTCTATCTCTCACTCTCTCACAAACGCACACACAAACACACACACACACACTCTCTCGCTGTTGCTCATGACTCATCTCAGTTCTGCAAATAATAGAAGTTACCATCAATAAACTACCTCTTCTACTGCAGTCGCCACCACATCATCATTACTACTACTACCACAGCAACCTCCACATCGTTATCAAAACTATAGCAACCACCACCGCGTTTACATCATTATTCCTCCTCCTCATCTTCAACATCGCACTGTGCGGCCAGAGCAGAATCTTTTCTACTGGCCAATGGCCGCACAGTGCGGCCGGTCTTGAAAGGCAAAAATAATAATATAATCCAATCCAACTTTCTCCAAAAGTACTATCGGTTGAACCAATGGTATCATTTCTTTCATCAGAACATTCAATTGGCCCTAGGGGTATTTTAATTGAGATTTTGTGCTGAATTTGAATGTCGCTTTGTCTTAACTTGTCATTCTCATGCTGCCTCAATCAGATGTCAGCCATTTTGTGATGTAAATGCAAATATGACCTCAGCGCTCAAAGAGTTAATTAATAATTCACGGTCCTAAAACTGTCGAGCTCATGCTCATATTTCACAAACATTTCAGGTTTAAGTAAATATTCTTTCAATGCTCAGCAAAATATGCAAATTACACATCCTAAGATTGCAAAAGAATTGCATACACGTTCAACCAAAAGTGAAAGGTGGTGGTTGTAGTAGTGGTGGTAGGAATGATGATGATGTGGTGGGCATGGGGTGCTTGTAGCAGTGGTGATAGGGATGTTGCTATGGTGATGGTTGTAGTAGTAGTGGTGGGAATGATGTTGTGGTGGTGGTTGTAGTAGTGGTGGGAGGAATAACAATGTGGTGGTGAGTTTAGTAGTGGGAGGAATGAGTACTTGGTGATGGAGGTTGTAATAGTGATGGTAGGGATGATGCTGTGTTGGTGGTGGTTGTAGTACTAGTAGTAGTGGTGATAGGAATGATGATGTAATTGTGGTAGTTGTAGTAGCACAGTAATGTGAGGAAAGCTTCACTTTTTGATATAGCCCTAGTGACTAGAGTCTAATAACAGATTCAGATGAATGAATAGAAGAATAAAATCCCAACAAATTATGCCTTACATTTAAATGCAGCATTGATAGATATCCTCGCTTAGGCATTTCATAATGGAATAAAGATGATCCATCAAAAAAAATGTCTCTGCTGTCAACAGGAATCACCTATGTTGAAAAAAAAAATTTTTTAATTGAGCTTTTATATAGCGCAATATCCACTAAACGTGCTCAAAGCGCTTTACAAGGGGTCCCTGGCCAACAGCAACACTTATCATGAAGGACGTCTGTTAGGCGATTTTACAAAAAAAATTTCGGACAGACCGCTGTTAGCGGTCAGGTACTCATTTTACATCTGAGTACGGTGAGAGAATGTGAGTAAAGAGCCTTTTATAAGGACTCAACTATGCGCTGAGTGAGGCTCAAACCCATGTCCTTCCGATCCAACTCCCATAGTGGGCAGGGAGGTACATGCTGTGTCTTCTATCCCCCCAACCCGTTTTCCAAATGTTTCCTGTCGTTGTCTTGGAATGCGATTACTTGGTTTTATCCTGGCCCTGGCCAGAGTTCCTTCGCTGGAAGATTATATTTTTTCCTTGTAAACCATCTCTCTGTTATGCATTGTATTATGTTTAGTTTACATATTATATTATATGATTTGTAAACATTTGAGTGTATTCCTCTTAGTTGGGACCTGTGCTTGTGTCTGGATAAGACTTTTAGGTGATCTCAAACTAAGTACTTTGACGGTGTGCTCTTGGAATCTACATCTGTTCCCTATTTGAACCAATTCCCCTTTGTCTTACCTTTTCTTTTGTGCTTTAATTGTAATTCTAGAACTTTTTACTATCCCATTTTCTTCATTTTTACTGGCGCTGATATGACCTTAATGTTGCAAACGCCGTAAAACCCTTAAAAACACAAACTTCCGATCCGAAAGCGAGTGTCATACCACTAGACCACATAGCCGCATTGTCCAAAGTAGTTGAATGACTACTTACATCAATATTAATATTACAGTTAACATCATGATTTTGCTTGGATTTCAGACGAGGTAATCAATTAAAATGGCTGCAATGCGAGATGAAATTGTGATGACCCCATCCAAAAAGGGGAAGGTAACTCACATCAAGATGGAGCGTAGACAAAAGCCAGTCAACCCGGATGAAGTTGTCTATAAAGCAGGTGGACAGCACCAGGGTCTAGTTGTCAACAAACCAAGTAAGAAAAGTTACTGAATTATCTAGGGTTAATAAACTACAGTAATTTTTTTAAAATCTCAAAGCAGAACTGTCTTTTAGATTTAGAGTGTCCATAGATTATATTCAAAATTTAACTTGATTTTCTTAAAATATGTTTTTGAAGTTTTTACATTTAAAAAGGGATCATTTTTTAAAAAATGCTTGTAAAATAATTTTGATTTTCAAACGCTTTGTTGAGATGAATCATGGGAAATATTGCACATTACACTTTCACTCTAGAGAATCAGGTTTGAATCCTGATTCTTGTTTTGTTTTTCCCTCGAGTAAGGAATTTAGCCTCTTTTTCTCACTTTGCAACACTGCTCTGTGGCCGACACCTGGTTAATCTTGGTCTTTTTTCGAGATAGAGCCTAAAGAAATATTTCCATTGAGGATTAATAAAGGGTGATTTATTTGTATTTTATATGCATAAATCACATGATTAATGATTAATAATAGGATAGAATAATTATTTTCAATATTAACATTTTTTTTTCTTTTGGATCTGCCATCATTATTGTTTAAAAGTAATTTTTGAATTCATTGTCATTTATGGTTGGTTTATCAGTGGGTGTATTTATTTATTATTGTTGAGGGGTGTGAGATGACTTACAATTGAGATATTGTTGTCAGTTGCAAAGAGATAGTTATACGATATATAGAATATAATAAGATGGAAGACGTCATCTTATTAAATTTCCAATTAAAATGTGATAACTTCTCTTGAGCTAATTAATATCCCTATTTTCAAATACACTTTGAATCGGTCAGTGGAATGTTTCTGGCCCCTGAGTGTAAGAAAAGAAGAAAAAGAAATTTTGAGACAGTCGACAAGGAATAATTTAATATGATCTATTTACTATTAATCATTGACAAATGTTTTTGTTTGTTTCAGCTGAAAATGACAATGACTTGGGCAAGCCACAGCTCCAACTTGGCTTCATGTGTTTCTTGGTGGATCAGAAAACAGATGAACAGTATGTGGTAAGTTAAAGCAAATGTGTTACTTAAACTTAACTCACTCAATCCTTAAGACTTTTGCTACTTTCAAAATTTGAAAAAAAATGTATTAAAAATGAGGATGTACATAGATAGTTTTATTCAACTATCATTAACATTCAAAAACTAAAAACATTAGCTTTGATACAATGCCTATAATTTGTCTTTAAAAAAGTGTAATAAATAGGCATGGGATAAAACTAACCCGGGTAAACTACGGATATAGTCGATGTTAGGGTTGAGTGAGTTAAATTTATAACACAAAATTACAGGTCTGCCACATATAAAGATTTAATTAGAAAATACAAGTGATAGTTTACTTTTTGTTACCTATGGCATGTATGATATTGTAAGTAAAATCAAATTGTTCAATTTGGATCTTTTCTCCAATGTTTGGATTTCGGACGAAGTATAACAGAAGAACTTTTTTAAATATTTACTCTACTATATCTATCAAGTAGTGCTTTTTTTCTTTTTTTGAAGAGTGTGTATAACGAAAAATAAGTGCTGATATTGGCACTGCAGACTGCCAAAGATTTAAAACCAGCTCTAATCAAGTCTCTCTCTCTCTCTTTTCTCTCCTCTCTCTCTCTCTCTCTCTCTCTCTCTCTCTCTCTCTCTCTTCTCTCTCTCTCTCTCTCTCTCTCTCTCTCTCGCTGTGTGTACCACTCCAATAGTCTTATTGTTGGTTGTTGTGCATCTGTCTTTACGCTATTAGAGAAGCAGCTACTGCATCCAGAAATAATCAGTAATTTCTGGACATTTTATTTTTAATAACCTTAATGTTGCTTTTTTTTTTCTTCTTATGGAAGCTCTACTTCTTTGATATTAAAATGACTAGCAATTCTCAAAATACAGTTATGGTATATGGGATTGACAAAATGAAGCTAATCCTTGGAGAGTTTATCACTTACACTAATATTGATGTTTACCTTTACTTTACATTTTTCTTCTTTCCAATGAAAGGAAAGTCGTAAATTGAAATTCTGGTATGTTGAGGGATGTGACTACTATAATCAAGTAACCACTGCATATGAATTCTTCAAAGAGCTGGTCAGGCCAGAAAATTTTCCGAGAGGTAAGTCTTCATTTACAAGTAGAAACCAGATATATATTAACTTTGAGGCTCTTTCCTCTTTTCTTTTCTTTTCTTTTTCTTTTTTTTTTTCTCCTCCACTTTCCAACTATGACAACCCCCCCTCATTTCTCTCTCTTTACTTTAGGTTCAATTAAGTATCAATATAGATTTACTTGGAACATTCTACACAGTGATGTAATACATTATTGTCACCACTTCTAGGCTTTGTTTAGCTAAATAGTGTCCGCTGAGCTATTTTACAGTGATAAACAAATAAAGGATAACTAATACACAATAAGTTTATAGTGTAAATAATTTTCCTTTACCAATAAGGCAAGTTAAGATAGGGGTAACATGTCCTTTATAAAAGAAATGTATAACGTTTTTAAGGGCATTTAGTCTATCCTAAAATTTTTCAAAACTCATTTGTCCGTTTTTTTCTCAGTGAAAGAAAACTGCCCAAGTCGAGTTTCAATCAGCACACATTTGAGTTACACATGAGAAACCTTAAAGTATTAAGAAATGATTGGTTGAGAAATGGAGGTCTTATATTTTATAAAAACAACCTCCAAGTAACTTTGTCAAATTTTGTGATGCAGGATAGCCCATTTGTCCTTAAAAATGACTGACTTTGGGAATTATTTTTTAAAAACAGGATAAAAGATAATGAACCAAAACGGGGAAATGTTCTTTCATCAACAGATCATGTGGGGTTCATAAAGAAATGTATGAAACAGATGCAGGGTGACCGCTACAAGCTAGCCAGTAAAGTGGATCTAGAAGTACAACAGTTGGATGGTAGTGACATGCCCATGAGTCCAGGTAAGTGGTTGGGGGTTTTTGTATGTCACACTTTACTTCTGTCTATCTTACTCTTCTATATTTCTTTGCCACTGCCAAATCAGACTTTATTTACTTAACTGAGTCAGTTGATTGATAAGAAGAAGAAGAAGTCTTCATTTTTATTTCCATTTAGATTGTTCAATTCAAAGGATCTTCCCCAGTTTCATTCGTGTGACTCAAAACTATCGTTAGCTATTTTCTTTGGTATTCACTTAAAATGTTGTAACTTTTAAGCTTTATTATCATTTCAGCTCTTCTCTGAGCAAAGAATTAGAGAGAATAAAATAGACAAAAGCATTTATAAATGGGCCTTCGTTGTCATTGACTACCAATTTTGATGTTGAAAATTACATCTAACACCGATCAAGTCAATTCTTTAACTGTCAATCACCTTATTACTCACAATTATTTTTACGATAATATTCCTTGTTCAACTTTGTACTTCAGACAGGTTCTTTTCATAAACTTATTTTTTTTTCATTTCTATTCTTTTCCTTTTTTTTTTTTTTTTTCCTACCTATAATTTACTTTGTCTTCTCAATCTTCCTCGACTAGACAGCTTTATTCCCCTGGACCAGTTTGGTATGTTGTTGTGTCTGGTTTTAGACATTTCAAAAATGTTAAAAATCAGTTTGTAATGACTCGTGTCATGACAAAATACTTTTTAACAAATTTTTCGTTGACTTGTTGTTTGTTGAAATTTTGATGAGTTTATTTGTTTTAACATACTCATGAATGTTTTTTTGGTGATTGGAAGTGAGCATGATTTTATGAGTAACATTAATCTAACAAGATGACTTGAGTTTTGTTATGATGGAGAATTCTGACATACCCTAACAAAAAGCTTTTTGGTACATTGTCATTTTAAAATTTTAAATATTGATGAATTAAGATGACCAACTTTACAAAAATTATTGAGGCTTCAAAAAAATTGAGAAACATAATTCTGGCTAGATATGGAAAAAGGAATATTGTCGTTGAATATTAGTTGTGATAACTGTGTTGAGAAATTTTCATTTAAAAAATAATAATAATAAAGTAAATTAGAATCTTTGATTGTTTTGAATGCGTGATCCCTCAGTCTTTGGATTTCTGATTTTATTTTCACACACATGCATGTACAAACATACTTAGACATTATGTTTCAACTGTTTTAGCACACACAAAAATTTATTGTGAAAGTTTTGTTAAATAAATATTTGAATTACTGTGTGCATTGCAGAGAGTTTTTCCCATCTGCTTTCTTAGTGGTATGGCTCAAAGCTTTGTGCCCAGTGTCCTAAGTGTCTGCCTGGTGTTTAATTCCATAAGAATTAATCTTGTACTCAGGCTCTTTAAAAGTGAATTTATTTTGGTTTCAGTTCTTTCTTTTCGACTGTATTTTAAGTTTCTACTTCAGTACGGCAAAGATTGGTGTTTTTTTGTTTTGAATGAAAAAATAATAATGTCTCAGTGTTCATGTTGCAAAGATCATTCATCCCATGAATCTATGAGAAAGAAAGGGATAGAACATTTTCTTCTTCCATATTTTTGATGTTATTCATATTTTTATATTTAAAACTTTTTTTTTTCTTTTGGGCGATGAGGATTTTCATCCTAAATTTTACACAATATTTTATATTCTTTTATATTTACAAATGATTAAGCATCAATATCTGGTGGGTTACTATAATTTATTTTTATCTTCATACAAGCATGAAATGATTTTGGTAGTTTCCATCTAAGACTCTGCTAATCCAATGAAGCTCGACATTTTTGTGTTCAAAATTGTGACTTTAAGAGATCACTAAAAAAAATAATTTAGTCGGAGCATGTGTTATATGATATTGCTTTCAGTATTTTCATTAATCGTATTAAAAATTAGGTGCAATGGTCTGCAAATGAAATGTTATAATAATAATGATAATAATAATAATAGATATTCAAGAAAAAATAAATTGTACAAAACTCATCAGTTACCAAGTTGTAGTTAAAAGATATTGCAGCCTACTTTTACAGATCATCCGTAATTGTTATGAAAACTTGATGACAATTACGGACATATGGAAACGGAAGAAATATTATAGATTTTGAAAGATCAATCGCAGTTTTAAGGATAGAAAAAAAATGTCCATGAAAGTTATAAAGGCTACTCCTCAATGCCACACCCAAGATAGCTAAGTCCATCGCATCACACATTAAAGTTTATTTACCTATAAAAGGTTGTATTTAGCTTTTTTGTTTGTTTGGTTTAATAGAATATTACTGAAACTTGACTATTTATTACTGATGAATCATATGTTGGTTACTGATTTTAAAATTTTCGAGCAGGCAAGTTATACAGTCTCCTAAGCTTTTCTAAACTCTAGATCCATAATCTTTTATCTTTATTTTTTACTGGCAATGGAATGACCGGAAAGTGTCATTAATTGCCACAAAAACTCTTATTAAGAAAAAAAACTCAAGCTTTTATTTATTTTATGCAATGTGAAATCTCACCATTTTTTGTGTGTGTGTGTGTTTGTCTTCCATATGCTGTGCTGTTTTAATTATTTTTTAAATGTTTTGCTGTGGCATAAAATGATGATGTTACTTGTTTATCGTTTTGTTCTGTTTTGCTCCTGGCACACACCAGGAATTGACAGTGTAGAAGGTGTGGGTAAGTAAGTCCTCAGTGTCTTCTCTATCTCTATCCATTCATCCGTCTATCTCTGTTTACAGGAATATTGTTCTTACTACCGTACTCCCCCAAACAAACACACAAAGGTTGTAAAAGTTCATTGAGAGATTAGGAGCAAGTCAGCAGTTTACACAGATCAGACCTGACATTTCTGTTTATTCAGTTTTAGGCATCTGTATATTATATACAGTTTAAGGGGCTGGGTCATATCAGTTTATACATGGATTCTGGAAGTCGGTATTATTTATATAGCCAATGAAGAGTAATTCATTAATTTAAATTTCGATTATAGTATTTCTAGTATGGTCTAATTGCGCATCTCAGATTTAGCGTTAATAATCGTTTTTGAAGGATTTTACACATTTTTTTTCAAAATCTTACTCATTTTGGCTCTCCATTGAACACATAATTTACATGGGCTAGGATTGGCAGCACTGTAAATACGATATTTTCTTCCCTCCGGATTCTAATTTTGTAGCCAAATTTGTTGAGGTTAAAGAAAATAAAAATCTGTATTGAGCTGCCAACTGTCACGGAACTTCTGTGAAATGCTCGTAAACATCAGAAATAAAGATTGCTTGTTGCTGGTCCAATAAATGACACAGATACACACACACACAAACACACACACACACAAACACACACACACACACACTTTTGAAACCAAATACAACACATTGTGTTTTGTTTGTGGGAGTACTAGCCCTACATCTATGGAATGCGTTTGTTGTCTCCTTGGTTTATTTGTCCCTCCATTCCATGCCAATGTAAATAGAATGAATACTAAAAGTAATACAAGGATCACGACTATACGTTACCCCCCCCCCCCCCCCCCTTTTTTTTTTTTTCTTTCCACTCTCCCTTTCACACGCACACTCCCCTAACCTTCGGGATTCTAAAAAAAAAAGAAATTGAATTTATGTATTGGCCAATTTTTCATTCATTGTCAAGCTAGATTGAATTTCTTTCAAATTGTAATTTCTCTTATTATCTATCTCGTTATGACAATTCTGTCTTACAGTGACTAGAACACTCAGAAAACTTTAATTTCATAATGTATTAAATTGTTGAAAAATGATCACCAACTCGTCATAGAGACTTGAACCCCAAATTTAAAAAAAACAAAAAACATTAAAGTTAAAAGTTTTCTAGCCAAAATGGACAGTAGGTGCTTTGTTACTTAATGGCAGCGTTGGTGGCAAGATTTAAACTGTAGTTTTATTTAAGGATGATAATAGTTTTAATGATAATAATAATAATAATAATAATGGTAATAATAATAATAATATTGATAGTAGTAATAATAATACTAATGATTATAATAATAATAGTAATAATAATAATAATAATAATAATAATAATAACATCATCGACAACGACGAAAATAATGTTCTCCCCCCCCCCCCCCCCCCCCCCCCCCCCCCCCCCAATTTAAAAGAAACTAAAATATAACACGGGGGAAGCCTTAGCGTTGTTTACATGTCATTTCTGGCAGAGGGACAATCCAAGTGTCAAGCGCATTCCGCTCATGCATAATATAATACACACAATGGTTCATGCTTTGACCTCTCCCGTTTTATTTCTATATAAGTTGTCTTGCTGTCGTCGTTCTTACTTACTTCCTTGATTTCCCGGTTACTCTTTTATGTTTTGGTTTCTTTTATGTTTTGAGTTTTCTTTCGATGTTTTTAGCCATACATTTCTATTTCTTCTCTCCTTTTTTTTTTTTTTTAATGTGTTTTGGAATGACCCCTGGTTCTTATTTTGATTTGAATGCATAGCTGTTTGTTTATCGATCGGGACTGCTTTATTATCTCTGAAGAGAATACGGTCTTCTTATTTCCCTATTATTTGTGATGTTGTTGTTGTTGTTGTTGTTGTTCAGTGTAAATCACTGCTGATGGTTTTCCTTCTTTCCGCTGAAATTCGCGATTTTGACGAAACATATTAAGATTTTTAAAAGGAAAACACTTTGATAGAAAACGTGTAATCTGGTGTATCGGAAGATGAAACTCTTTATACAGCATCCCTTACCACCTTAACTCACTCAATCCTAGGGATTTTAGCTACTTTTCAAAACGGGAAAATAAATGTATTAAAAATGAGACATGCACATAGATAGTTTTATTCAACGACCATTAACATGTAAAAAGTTAAAATATTCGCTTTGATACTACGCCTATAATTTGTCTCAGAAAAATGTAATAAATTGGCATGGGGTAAAAGTAACCCGGGTAAACTACGGATATAGATAGTTCGAAGATGACGTCAATCGGGTCTTTGTTATTGTTTTTTGCCATCCGCGTTTAAGAGTAATGCTCACTGAACTGTATTAACCTGACTATAAACGTTCATGGATAGACACAGTTTTGGGTGTTGGTCCGTTATACTTCCGGATGGCAATGTTATGAGCTTCTTAGCCAAGCACATACTATCTATAGTCGGTGTTAGGGTTGAGTGAGTTAAGCTTTTACACGACTCGAGTTATGTGGTCATCATCATTTGTCCGCTTTCTGGCCACGCCCATTAATTAGTATTTGAGTATTTGACTCAGTTTCAGGAGATGACACACATGGCGCACACTAACGAAACATAATATTAAGATTTTTAAAAGGAAAAAGACATTGACAGAAAACGTAGTGTAATCTGGTGTATTTGGTAGATGAAGATGGTTCACAACTAGACAAAATGTCTTAAACATAAACAGGCTTTCCCTCTCATAGCTTGTTACAGGAAATAATATAGTATGGACTATGATGAAGATGGTGATGGTGTTATTGGGGAATGGTGAAAGTGAAGGATTGTAACGAAAATATTAGGAAGGTCGTTGTGATGATGATGATGTTGTTGTTAATGCTGTTTTTTTTTTTCGATGACTACGATGTTACTAGTGTGCAAATGACAAATTGCCACTTTCTTGAGGACAATATAGATTTATTATTATCATAATATGAGATTTTAACTTCAACAAAGGTTTCCAGGCTGAGACGTGAGACGTTCTGACAAGTTGAAAGTTGACCCAATTAATCGATTTTAAAATTTAAAGTAAAAGTTATCCGACCACATTGCGGCTATGTGGTTTAGTGATATGACACTCGCCTTCGGATCCGAAGGTCCAGGATTCGAGTCCCCGCTCGAGCAGCGCATAGTTGAGTCCTTGGAGAATGTTCTTTACTCACACATTCTCTCATCGTACTTGGAGTGTAAAATGAGTACCTAGCCGTCGGAACAAAATTTTACTATCGCCCAACAGGCGTCATGTCTCGTCCTACATTATGTTAAGTGTTGCTGTTGGCTAGGGAACCCTTGTAAAGCACTTTGAGTACTTTTAGTGGATATTGCGCTATAGTGGAAGCTCATTTTATTTATTGAAAAAGAAAGAAGGAAAACTTGTTTTGTCTGTGTTCGCTTGGTTGGTTTGACGATGTGTAGATAATAATAAATGTTCATTTTGTGTGATTTGTCTACAGTTTGAATCGAGATTCGTTTTATGATAAAATATTGAAACGATGAGTCATTATCATTAATGGGGAAACCTTGTTTATTTTGCTTTGTATTTTTTCCCCATTCTTAAGCTCTTTTAGCCAGATAACTTGTCGTATTCTGAAGAAGAAAAAAAAAGACAAACAAACAAACAAATAAAAGAGACAAACAAACAAAAAAAATACGTATTTAAAAATTTGGCCAGAAAACTCGTCCTTTAAATCTGGATCGATTTAAAATGACCCTCATCTTGGGGAGAAAAAAAAACCAAACAAAAAAACCTCAAATCTGGTACATGATGGAAGACTTCGCGGAAGTCCCAGGTTTGAGAGTATTTGCTGAGATGAGGCCCGTTTAAATCGATCGATATTTAGAATGACGAGTTTTCTGGCTAATTTTTTGAATACGTGTTTTTCTAGAGTACGGCAGTTCACGGGTTAAACTGAAACTAAAGACTTAGCTTTTCTCTTTAATGTTATGATTTTTTTTCTCTTTAATGTTATGATTTTTTTTCTTTTTAATGTTATGATTTCTATCAGCTTCATACGCAATAAGAATGGCTACTTGTCTTATTTTGCTTCTTTTCTTCTCTATTTCTTTTTTGTTTGTTTGTCTTTGTTCATCGTTATTATTCTTTCTTTCCTTCTATGTCTTAAAATTTCTTTCTTTCTTTCTCTCCACTCTTTATTTTGCATGTAAAGGAGTGATGTTGGAGAAATTTCGTATACATATTTCGTGCGGCTTAGTGGTCTTGTGGTATGACACTCACTTTCGGATCGGAAGGTCCTGGGTTCGAGCATCGCTCGGCGCATTGTTGAGTCCTTGGAAAAGGCTCTTTACTCACATTCTCTCACCGTACTCAGGTGTAAAATGAGTGCCTGGCCGTTAACAACCTTGTCTCTGTTGGAAAAAAAATTTGTAATATCGCCTAATAGGCGTCATGTCTCGTCCTACTTTTTAAGTTTTGCTGTTGGCTGGGGACCCCGTGTAAAGCGCCGCTTTGAGCACGTTTAGTGGATATGGCGCTATATAAAAAAAAGCTCAATTTTAGCCAC
>NC_088371.1:16346791-16391791 GCF_034508935.2 Berghia stephanieae
CAGGAAGCCGGGACTATGAATTATATAATTTGATATAATAGACATGTAATTTGTTGACCGCCAATGTAATTTAATAAAATAATAAAGAGATGTTCTGACAGGTCGTGGGAGAATGAGGATAAAGGATTTGTACACTAAATTGGGTCGCAGTGTGGTGATGGTGGTGGTGGTAGTAGTAGTGGTAGTAGTAGTAGTAGTAGTAGTAGTAGTAGTAGTAGTAGTAGTAGTAGTAGTAGTAGTAGTAGTAGTAGTAGTGGTGGTAGTTGTAGTAGTTGTTGTTGTTGTTGTAATAATAGTAGTAATAGTGTAGCAGCAGCAGCAGCAGCAACAGCAGCAGTAGTAGTAGTAGTAGTAGTAGTAGTAGTAGTAGTATAGTAGTAAGTAGTAGTAGTAGTAGTGGTAGTAGTTGTTGTAATAATAGTAGTAATATTGTAGTAGTAGTAGTAGTAGTAGTAGTAGTAGTAGTAGTAGCGTCGTCGTCTTAGTAGTAGTTGTGGTGGTCGTCGTCAGTTTGAAAGTTTTGACAAGATGAGTGTCATTTTAATCGATCGAGATTTGGAGGACGAGTCTTCTGGCCAATACGGCAGAATATTTAGTTGAATTGTAGCATAGCAGCAACAGTAACAGCAGTCATTGAAAAGTAAGGGGGGGGGGGGGGGTGAAAAAAAGCAACAACAAAAATATCGTGTTTAATGTGCACTAAATTATAGTGATGGTACATATAAAAGAACCAGTTGACACATTATGGCCTTTAAAGCCTGTTTTACATGTACACTGCCATTATATTAATTTTAGGATGCAGGTGTGTTATAGGTAAAGATAGATAGGTAGATAAATATATAAATAGATAGAAAGACAGAATGAGGGAGAGAGGAGGGGTAAAAGATGAAACAAAGGGAGAATGGAGAGAGAGAGAGAGAGAGGGGGGGGGGGAGAGAGAGCGAGAGAGAGAGAGAGAGAGAGAGAGAGAGAGAGAGAGAGAGAGATCATTCATACATTTATTCATTTTATTTGAGTCATGAACTCGTTAAATCAGACCCATTATCCGTGTCACCATGTCGAGCATGCTTGTTTTTTTTTTTTTTTTTTTTTTTTTTTTTGGGGGGGGGGGGGGGGTCTTCCCTTTATGTTTTATCCGTTTGATCGTCTCGTTTTTACAGTGCCCTATTTATGCTTTTAGGTCGTCTCCATAATTTGACATGTGTTTATAAGTTTTGTTTAGTCTCTAAATGTGTTTGTTGTCTGCAAACCCTTCGTGATCAAACGACAGTGTTCCGCGAATGGGGGGAAAAAAGTATATGGGAGGAGCGAAGCATTGGTATTGGCATGTACAATGATGCACAGACAGTACAGTGCCAAAAAAGATATGAGAAAGATAATGAAAGTTGACTTTGATGGGAATTAGATATTTTGTATTTTTCTATCCTATCATACTCTATTTTCTCTCTCTCTCTCTCTCTCTCTCTCTCTCTCTCTCTCTCTCTCTCTCTCCTCTCTCTCTTCTCTCTCTCTCTCTCCTCTCTCTTCTCCTCTCCTTTCCTTCTCCTCTCTCTCATCATATATATATATATATATATATATATATATATATATATATATATATATATAATATATATATATATATTTATATATTAATTCTTATCTATCATCTATCTATCTCTCTTTCTCTCTCTCTCTCTCTCTCTCTCTCCTCTCTCTATATATATATATATATATATATATATATATATATTTTGTGTGTGTGTGTGTCTGTCTGTCTGTCTGTCTATCTATCTATCTATCTATCTATCTATCTATCTATCTATCTATCTATCTATCTATCTATCTATCTCTCCATCTCTCCATCCATCAATTTCGTCCCACCCACATGATGTTAATATTAATCTACAAGTCCAAATCAATGTCGGGATGATAAGGACTGATACCCCAAAAGTACATTCGAATATTTCTACTACTTACTTTCATTTCAAACCCCATAATATTATTTCCAGAACGTTCTATTAAATTATTTAATCTTGTAGTTGATATTAATTTGATTAACCCGTCCCCACCACTGTCGCTGTGTTAAACGTTAAGCTTGGTTTTGTAACCATATTTGATTTCTCATCTTATTCGATTTCGAAATGCATATTAATAATGATTACTTTCCGGAAGTGGCGTGGTAAAAAAGACAACAATCCCAAGGCTAGTATGGTGTATATTAAATATTTACCGGTCTAAACATGAGTGCCTGTCACTGTCAGTATCATGTGTTTTAATTATATACGGTTTATAGTAGTTCACTGTTGTCGAGCCGCTTGTTGGTATGCAGGTACCTGACTGGTTGTGTTAAAACCTACCCCTGTGTGTGTGTGTATTTTGTGTTTGTTGTTTGATGTTTATGCATTAAAAGAAGAAAAAAATATTAATTGTTTTCAATTTTTTTAAGTGGAGCATGGAATTGTTATTTTATTTGTATGTTTTGTGCTTTTTAATATGTATTTATTAATACTTGGAAGCTAATATACCTCTGGGCTTTATAAGGTGTATAACCCGATGGTGTCAAAAGCTCTGTTAAAATCTAGAGAAAGAAAGAGAATTTGACCATTTCCCAGCACTGTAGACAGATTTGCTATTGTAATTGATGAAATCAAAAGCTCGAATGAGCAAGTTTATTACTGAAATTTTATGTATGTATGTTTCTCTATTTTTGTTTGTTAGTTTTTTTTGTTGTTGGATTTTTTTGTTTTGTTTGTTTGTTTTGTTTTGTTTTTTTATTGGAAGGAATGCTTTGAAATGTTATCTATACTACTCGTAATCATATATATCTTCAGTTTTCCTCTTCTTCCCAAGAGCTACTGACCATCTTTGATGTATTACCGAAATGCCCCACATTTTAATATATTCTTCTTACGAAATGATATATTATAGGACATAATCCATAAAAATGGACATAAGACGCACCAGTTATACAATTACTGTATTATTTCGCCATAATATAGTAGTAATAATAGAGACACGGCCCCCGCTCTGCTCATTGTTTATTCCTACCCGAAATCGAAATCACGAGGGGAGAGAACCGGTTGTCACGATTGTATTCCATGTAAAATGAGTATCGACCTAACCGTAAAGAACGGCCGTTGTTGGACTGGAATGGTGTTTGTTGTTGAATGCTTCGTATGCACATATTTAATTTAGCATAAATCACGCATAGGTTATAAGAAAGATTTGGATCAGCAAAATCATTTAAATTTGACTACGATTATTTCACCATTTTAACACTTTTGAGATTTCTGTTGAAGAATGTAATTAAGGTGTCACACACTGCCTCACCCCCCTTGCTACCACGACTCTCCCCCCCCCCCCCCCCCTCCTCTCTCCCTCCTCTCTCTCCTCTCTCCTCTCTCTCTCTCTCCTCTCTCTCTTCTCTCTCTCTCTCTCTTCTCTCTCTCCTCCTTCTCTCTCCAGCTTAGCTCCACCCCCCCCCCTCTTTCTCAAACACACATTCCCACGTTCTCTCTCTACTCCCCTCCATTTCCTTCATATTTCCCTTTCACTCTTCCTCTCTCCTGCTCTTTTAAGTGATATAAAACTCTCCCCCTCCCCCGAAAAAAAAAGAAGAATAATGATGATTTATACAAATAGAAAATCCTTTTCGATCCCATGAACCGCCGGTTGTATTTTAAGATTTTATGAACGTATTTAATATGCTAATGCTACATACTTCGGTGGTGAGGGGATATTTGTGACTTTAATGCGGTCTTTAAAAGACAAGAATAAGGGAGTGAACTCTTATATCACTGCAAGTAAAAAAAAAAAAAAAAAAGCTCTCTTGCGATCATTTGCTTTTACAATTGTTGTTGATGAGCATTATGTTTTTGTTTGTGTATTATCTTGTTGTCTTTAAAACGATTTTTTAAAAATGTATAGTAATGATTATATATAAGATACTATGTACAATATGACTGGAGTGCAATGTAATAAATCAACAGTACCTAATAGAGTAAAGTGTGGTTTATAATTTTTGAAAATCCATGTTAGGAATAGGAATTTTTTTCATCGTCCTGTCACCATTGTCACATAGCCTGTCTCAGCTTGACATTATACATGACCCGCCCGTACTCATTAAATAGAAGTGATTTAGCACACAGGCATGGATTCGTTTTACGACATTGAGTGTTTAATGTAACACATTAATTGGTTGTCAGTGTTTTTCATCACTTTTGTTGTTTTAAGTTTGTTTTTGTTTTTTTTTCTTCAATCTCCCCCCCCCCCCCCCCCCCCAGACACACACACAAAAGAGCAAAAACATTATTTTTTTATAAAAAGACGTCTTTTATCATTTTTATTTGTTTGTTTTGTTGTGTACATAAAAGAAAATAAATCAGAAACTCACGTTGACTTTTAAGAAATATATCTCTAGAAAAACGGTTCCACTAGGACGTTGGTGGTGTGATTTTATAGTATATGTATTATATTCTTTTCTAACAAAAATATGTCTTATCACTTTTATTCTGTTGTTATTGTAGTTCAAGTATTATTGTTAAGTCGTCATTTAATGATTTATTTCATTTAATCCGTGTGTGTGCAATAAAACAAATATACAGAAATGTTGCATTCATTACCTTTGAATGATACAGACAGGAAACAGTTTCAGTTGGACAATATTTTGATTTTGTAACATGATGATAGATAAGAATATACTTTTTGTTCTTAAAAAAAAAAATTTATAATGTTTTTATTTATTTATTTCTTTTTTCTTTTTATTTTTTTTTGTCTTTTATTAGAATCTTTGTATTATATACGGGAATTCACTGCTACTCATGAGATATCATATATTGTTAAAAGGGAATTGAGAATTGTTTTTTCACAAGCAGAATATAGAGAAAATTAGCTGATACTGTCTACACTTTTAGAAATAGAGGTTTTGGCCAGAAAATGTAAAATCCTTAAATCTTTAAGAAGATCCTGTGTCATGAAGCCTCATTCCCGAGACTTTTATGAAGTCTTAGGTTTAAGTCTTTTGATAAGGTTGGAGGATTATATTAAGCTATTGATATATGAGGTAGAAGTTCTCGGGCCAAAATGAAAAGAAAGTTTTACTGAATTATTTAATTTACAGACAATAGAATTTGCTCAACCATGGGATACCCCTGATTTATAATAATGATAATAATAAGCATATTTCTATAGCCCCTTTCGTCAAAACCTCAAAGCGCTCAAAAATAAAAAAAAAGGACATTGTTTACCCAGGTAACAATAATGTTGCATGTCCCATTCAACCAAAATATCAAAACACAATTAAGAGCATAAAACGGGCATCAAAAACTTCCATCAATACAAAAGTCACATACAATGCATTTAAAATTCAATTAAGTAAATATTTTCTGAAAAGATCTGCTTTCAGGTTTCATTGTTTACAGGGCCTCTCTGTCCACGTATCGTAGATTAGATAACTGGATCAAATTCTATGAGATCTAGCAGATAATGAAGGTAGCAAGCAATTGTTTTCACAACTCAAAAACTGGGATTCAATCCAGCTCTGAAAAAAATTGATGATTTGAAATTAATCATTAAGCTGACTTGTAAAAAAAAAATCTCATCGACACATGTCAGGTTATTATTGCCACAATCTTTTTACTCTTTTCACCACCGTTATATACTTAATTTAAGCATATTGACTTAAAACATAAGGCACCATATGTTTCCTGAAAAATTCTCAGAAATTTTGTCATCTGCCTCTCAATTACACTTTTTTAAAAGCTGGATTTAAAGATGTTCCTGACATTGATGATGGTAGCAATGTCTGTAAATGATTAAACACATTGTTCATGATATTTTTAAAATTTATTATCATTCCAGGTCTCAACAAGGTGGATAACAGACCTATTGAAGAGATCACCAGAGAGAAGCTTTTGACGGTGCTCGAATCGGCCTATCCAAATGCTTTATCCGTGGAAGACATGGTTCGGTGAGTGTTTGTATGTATGTATGAGTTGCATTGCACATAAGTACGGCACCTATAAGGTGCTATGCTACATCAGCATAAAAGTGTCACGGTCACAGGGAATTCACATATTGGGACCAAAGCACGTCTGTTCCTGGTTAGAGTCACAATTTCGTCAATGGGCATAGAATCCATCCCATGTAGTAGAGTGCCTGCTGGTCTAGTTGTCGAGCTCTTCAAGTAGACAATAACAATAAAAGTTCGACGCAGGAGGCGGTCTGCGTCCATAGCCATGCGTAAGATATGCCCAGCAAAGCGGAATCTGCGTCTCATCACTGTAGTTATCAGTTCGAATTAATTTGGGACGTTTTGCTGTTTCTCTGTAGTCCTCTCCCGTAATGATGGAAAGACACAGTGAATGTTTGATTATAGATAGAATGTGCTTGGCCAAGGAGTTCACAACATTGCCATCCGGAAGTATAACGGACCAACACACAAACTCTGTGTAACCATGAACTTTTATAGTCAGGTTAATACAGTTTAGTGAGAACAACTCACAAACGCGGATGGCAAAAACAATAACAAAGGCCTGAGTGACGTCATCTTCATACTATCTATTGATGAGGACTTTCATATGTGTATTGGGGAGTTCCTGATAGCTTAGTTGGAAGAGCACTCGCTTTATATGCAATGGAACTGCATACCTAGCTGCCAACCCTTCCACTTTTGGCGTAATCATTCCTATTGTCACATTTCTTTTTCCACTATTCCGCCATGGTCTGTTAAATTCTGATTTTCAAAAATGATGAAAATGGAAAGAAGAAAAGTGGGGAGGGGGGGGGGGGGGGGCTAAAAAGGTGAATTTTTAAAAACATTTTTATTTTATTTAAAAACATTTTGGATTACTACGCCTCTTTTCAAAGTCAAAGCCCAGGTGTGATGAAACAATAAGCTTCATGGTTTTTTATAACTCAGAAACATGTTGAAAACCTGTAACCTTGCAATTGAAAACCAACTGTTTTACAACCACACCATCGTCTTCCTCTTTTGTCACTATAAAATACTTTTTGATCTTCAGTATTGTTCTGATCAGCAAATATTTCTTTCAGCATCACATCATCTGATGAAGCTGTTGTCACCGCTCAACTTCAAGAGCTACAGACCAAAGAACTCATTCAGCCCATGGAGAAGGGAGGATTCATCCGTAGGGTACTGGATGACAAAACAGGTGATGGAGATAGAAACAAAGTCATACTTACATTAGTTATAGAAACAATGAATTCTTTTTTTGTAAAGGGACTTGAATCATGGTTTTAATGGTTGTCATTTCAATGTGCAGCTTTGAGATCTAGTGGTTTGATACTTGACTTGTGACTTGAAGACTCGGATCCAGCTGTAGTCATCTGGACAACATGAATGTTTCCAAGTAGAAAACCAAGTGTGCCATTTATCCACTTATATAAATAAAATTTGCTACATGCATTTTTTTGGGGTTTTCTTCTTTTGTTGAAGGGGGGGGGGGGGGGGGGGTTAAATTCTGCCCATTTAAAAAACAAGTTGTTGAAGATTTTTTATTTTTTTTCCCCAAAAGTAGGGCAATCACTGCTAAGCTTCTAAAACTAAATTCGTTTACTTTCAAAATTTAATAAAAATGGATTATTTGACTGCAGTTATTTGAATTTGTTGGATTATTTTGCCCATACAGAGGTCCAGATGGTGAAACAGATGCCTACCCTGGCCTCCAACCTCCAACCCACCATTGCCATTATCACAGCCCAGTATTGTGAGAAGATGGCAGTGGATGCGATGATGGAGAACAAGACCACCTATGTACGATACAAGACAGAGGGTGAGTTTATAAGTTTTGACGGGATGCCATTTTTTTTTTTCCGACTAAAGCCTGAAAACTGGCTTTTTGAAATTTTCTGGCTGACCGTGTTTGGTTTTGATAAGTTGATGAGGATGAAAGATGATGATGTTGTGCAGCTATGTGGTCAAGTGGTATGACACTCGCTTTCGGATTGGAAGGTCCTGGGTTCGAGCCTCGCTGGTTGCATAGTTGAGTCCTTGGAAAAGGCTCTTTACTCACATTCTCTCTCCGTACTCATGTGTAAAATGAGTTAGTAGAGTATTAGTAGAGTTAGGCTTAGGAGACTGAGCTTACAATATAATCAATTGGACATCAGGTGATTTTTTAACAGATTTATCAACCTTTGTTATATTTATATATTCATCAGTTTTCTTCGCTTCCACTTTGTAGTTATAAATGGACTATGAGAAAAATACATACAGAACCATTTCCTTTTATTTGAACCTTTAATTTTGTAAAAAGGAAGTGTGCGAGTTCGTTTCAGAATTTTTGGTCATTTGCCATTTACATCCCTGAATATAGTCACCTACATAAGAATGGGCTCTGGTGTCTAACAAAATGTTATGCTCAACAATTAATATTCCATACCTTAATTTCCACTTTTATACCATAACCCTTCAGTTGTTCTCTTACTTGTCATCATGTCTCTCCGTTTTCACCAAGAGTGCAGTCCTGTCTACGCAACTTGGGCTTCATAGTGGCCTGAACTGTGTGATTATTACTTCTATTTTAATGAAAATTGTCTTGTGCTGCAGTTACAACAATTTTGATAAATAATGTGACGAATTAGGATTTGAAAGGAATTTGGTCAGGATTTACACCAACTGAAACCACAAATTACAAATGGCAAAGAATTTTTATCAATTTTTGAATTATTTTCCTCCATAGAGATGGAATGAAATTGACGTCACTCAGCTCTTTACTATTGTTTGTAGACAGCCATTCTAATGATTTCAATTTTTTTATCAATCTGAGTATAAACATTTATGGTTACACATGCTTTTTGGTGTTGGTACATTATATCTGGCTGGTGGATATTGTGAGTATTTTACCCCGACACATAGCGTCAATATCAGCATTCATATTTAGGTGCTGATATCACATAAAAGAGCTGCATGTCTGAACTACTTAACAAAATTTTTATTACTATATGTACCGTAATGCATTTGCATGAGATAAATTTATAAATAATTTTTTCTATTATTTTTTTCCCCAGGAGAGTCCAATGTATACACAACTGGTTACATTGGAGAACACAAAGTTGTCACCACAAAACTGCCGGCCATTGGACACTTCAGAGCTGCCCAAATCTCATCTGGAAACACTACCACTCGTCTTCTAGGTTTGTTGTGTTCTTATATTCCGTGCTGAAGATGTTGGGACTATTTGATTTTGTACATGTTTAGGAGAAACCCTGTGCATCTGTCTAGAGGGAGGCACAGGGTTCCCACTCGGTATGGAAGTCGGGAAATGGTCTTGAATTTTTTTATTTCCTCAAGATCGGGAAAAAAACAGTCTTGAAAATAAAAAGGGTCTTGATTTTTCTTGTCTGAGTCGGGAACTTTCAAATCGGATGTGGCCATAAACGTGAAGTTCGGTGTCTTATAAGAACAAACAATATTGTCACATTTTGTTGTCGGTAAAATGTGAAAAAGAAAAGAACCCCCCCCCCCCCCCCCCCCCCCCAAAAAAAAAAAACAAAAAAAAAAAACAGACAAACAAATGACCAAAAACAAAACAAACCAAAAAAAATAATTAAGATACAAGCATTCCCCCAATCAATAAGTGTGTGTGTATTGGTAACATCTGAAATTCTACCTTGAGTGGGAACTTGTGCTGGTGATTGTAGATATTAGAAACCATCTTTCTCCTCATCAGGAGAGATTTTGTATGCTAGTGACTGCATTAAGATTATTCTCAATAGAACAGTAACAGTAACTGCAGTACTGCCGTTTTATTAAAGAACACAGTATGTGCTATTTGGTTAACATTGCATATAATGGGTTTTTAAAAACAACGGCAGAATGGCTCTGGCTCTGGAAGAGCTATTTTTTGGCAAAAATGGTTAAGTTTGCTGTAATAGTGTGACGGATCGGGCTGCTCCTGGAGAATTGGTATAGCAAGATAGCCTGATTTGTCAGCATAAAGAAAAGACTAGGAGAAAGATAGACAGAGGGAACTCGTTGATAAGTTCCTTGGGAGTGGGAGATCAGATCAATGCACTGAGCCTAGCCTGAACAGAGGATAGAGAAAGAAGGGGAAGCCCATGTTTCACGACTAGAGAATGTTAACCATGATAAAATAGAGAAAATCAAGATTAACAAACACGATACAATTTTTACAGAAACTAGGTTACATCTACAACACGAATAGGAAAGAGACAGCTCTACTTATCTATTCATCCTGCATGTCTCTCTTCTGATATCCACGAATAAGGAACACCACTATAATAAAATAAGATCAAACACGACCACTGGAATGGTGGTATTGTGCCCAGCTCACCAAAACTTAAAGAATTCCCTTTGACTTCCCACGCCTCGGTTTATATAGCGATGGTTCGAACCCCCTGATTGGGTGGTTGAGGTGTTCAGAAAATCGTACAACCTGAGGAGGGTTCAACGAACTCCGGACTCGTTCTGTTTATGTCCTAATAACCATTGCCAGGGCATAACAAATAGTATCCACTACAGAAGTAGAAGAACTTGTAGTTGAAGATAAATCTATGGATTTGATTGAAACACTGTTACATTCTTTTCCTTTGTTATTGTTTTTTCTGGTACTGTTTTTTTTTTTTTTTTTTCGTGATTGTTAATCGATTTGTTATCATTTTCAGTTATTGTCGTGGTTTGTTTCTCTCCAGGAACCTTCCAGAACATAGAGCATGTGTTTGTGGTGGGTGTGTCCGGTTCAGTCCCCCACTTCACCGACTACTACAAACATGGCCGTTTGGGTGATGTGGTCATCTCCACCCTTGACGAAAGAGGGAATCTCTACTACTTCTGTGACAAAATCACACAGGATAAGGAAGGAGAGGTAAAATATTTGGATATTCTTAAGTCATGCTGGTCAATTTTCATGTAAGATTTGTAATTTTTTACTACTTCTGTGACAAGATAACCCAGGATAAGGAAGGAGAGGTAAAATATTTGGATATTCTTAAGTCATGCTGGTCAATTTTCATGTAGGATTTGTAATTTTTTACTACTTCTGTGACAAAATCACACAGGATAAGGAAGGAGAGGTAAAATATTTGGATATTCTTAAGTCATGCTGGTCAATTTTCATGTAAGATTTGTAATTTTTTACTACTTCTGTGACAAGATCACCAGGATAAGGAAGGAGAGGTAAAATATTTGGATATTCTTAAGTCATGCTGGTCAATTTTCATGTAGATTTGTAATTTTTTACTACTTCTGTGACAAGATAACCAGGATAAGGAAGGAGAGGTAAAATATTTGGATATTCTTAAGTCATGCTGGTCAATTTTCATGTAAGATTTGTAATTTTTACTTCTTCTGTGACAAGATCACACAGGATAAGGAAGGAGAGGTAAAATATTTGGATATTCTTAAGTCATGCTGGTCAAGTTTCATGTAAGATTTGTAATTTTTTACTACTTCTGTGACAAAATCACACAGGATAAGGAAGGAGAGGTAAAATATTTGGATATTCTTAAGTCATGCTGGTCAATTTTCATGTAAGATTTGTAATTTTTATGGTTTAAACTTCTTTTTTGAGATATCTCATTCATCTGTAGTGTTTCATTCATCCTGATTTGTTGATAAAGGGGAAACCCGAAACATTAATTTGATCTGTTTTTGTAATTAAATTGAAGCTTACATTCAATTTCACATTATTATTTATGAAAATACCAAATAATTAATAAATAACATTTGATGTAATCAAATCAGATCCACTACCAGCTTAAGACGTGGGCCCCCAGAGAATTTGGACTCCAAAAGGTCGTGGATTCCATCCAAAAAGCCACTCAGGTAGAGCCCAATTACTGCCCGTGGCAGAAGTACATTGAGGAGGGCCAGGAACTCCTCTTGTCTCAGGAACAAGACTACTCAAGACCAGCTGTCATCTCTGACAGACTGTACATGGGCATTGGGGAGGGACAGGTCAGTAACTTCAAACAATCTTCTTTTAGCTTTTTCTTTGTTCTTATTCAGATTTATTTTGTAAATCACAATGACCTTTGTTTAATTAATAATAAATAAAATAAATTCCCTTTATTCATCCCTAAGGGAAGACTGGAATAACCCAGGCGTCAGCCGCAGTGCAGCGCCACAAAGTGAGCTAAGGCTGGGTGACTTGCTCAAGGCCACACAACGTGGCGGTTAGTCGAACTCGGTACCTTTTGGGTACGAAGCAAAGACCATACCGCTGAGCCACGCTGTCCCATGCATAAGAACATAAAGTTGTTTCGTAGAGAGATTGTTTGAGTTTTAAAAAATCCATTTTTCTGCTGGTTAAGCCTGCCATTTTGGGAAAAAACTGGAAATGCTCGATTAGGAGAGAGTTAATGTGCCCTTGATACAGACTTTATTGGTTTATAAATACATATTGTTTTAAAAGCCAAATCTGATCAGATTCAGATTTTATTATGCTTCAGATTCTGAGTTTTAGAGGAAAATCAATTGTTCTTTATGTCATGAATGGATATTTTGGCCTGATTTAATTATACGTCATCAAGTCTGTATTCATTGATATATCATAGAAATAATGGAGTAAATCAGACATTTAAGGATATTACTGTTTTTTCTCTTGAAATTCATACCCCCACCCTCACCAAAAAAAAAAAAAAAGAACAAGCTGTACAGATGTTTTTGTCCAAAGTCTGTGGAAGTCTGTTTTTATTTAAGACTTTTTTTAAATTGCATAACGCATATCTGTTTTCCTCTTCCTTTTTTCTTTCTGTTTTTTTTTTTGTTTTTTTTTGTTTTTTGTTTTGTTTGTTGAAGAATGAGATATATTGAAAGTACTGTAAAATCTCCTTTTACACCCTTCCCCCTTCCATAACACCAACCTGGCTTATCAATTTAATGACTAGCACAGACTATAAAAAATGAATAGTAGAATTAATTCATAGTTCCATTTGTTACACTGCCAAGTATGCAATGGCTTCATATATGTTGATATAGGAGAGTTTAACTGTATTCAATCTTGCCAGAGCCCCACCTGGGATCCTTCACTAAAAGCAAAACTCATATGTGTGATTTCTAGTATTTGTAAATCGTTTGAATTGTTGTGTATTTTTTCTTAAATTATAAAACATTTAACTCTGCTTGTACTGAAAAGGTACCAAATTCAACTACCAGCTGCACTATTGGATCTTGAACGAGTCACTCACCCTGGCTCACTTTTACAGTGCTATACTGCAGCCCATGCCTGGGTTATTCCAGTCCCTAAAGACGAAATTCCCCCTGGGGGATGATTGAAGGGAATTTTATTTATTTATTTTTAGCAAGGAAGAAGGCTGACACCTGCTTGTTATATTTGTGGGGTTTTTTTATTTTTATTTATTTATTTTTTTTTTTTTCTGTGTTCTTATAAGTAGTGGAAAAATTTTAAAGCCATTTTTATGCGGGTGGTTGGATGGGAGCATCACCCTTGAATCATATACCTATGATGTTCGCATGGGTGTACGATCCGATAGTGATGTCGTTTCTTCTTCTCTTTACTAGCCTATCCTGCTTCTTTGGTTTGTGATTGTATTTTTGACAGGGGATATTTTTTTTCTGTAAATCTTCTGCCTGTTTGTTCTTGGTTATTTATAATTTAGCTTATGATATCTTTAGGTTATGATTTTGATTTACATTTGTACTATTTTTGTTGGATTGCTTGTTTTTTTGTTTCAGCGGTCTCTCATATAACCTCAATTGTGTTGGAAGAGACCTAAAGCAACAAACAAACAAAAAAAAAAAAAAAAGCCATTTTATCCAATTTTCCTACTTTTAATGAACATAAAGGAATATACATTTTTATATTGCATAGATTTACACCTTTCACCATGCTTAATGTGCTGCACACTGCTTCCTACAGGTGATTGAGGTCCAACATCCTGAGAACCCCGAAGGCTTTGACAGAGAAGAGAAACCCATTATTCGATTTGGCACCTTTGGTGCTGGGAGACCTGTTAAGTCTGAATTGTCCCGCCACGACTTTGCCTCTAGATACGGAATCTTGTCATTCGATACAGAGTTTGATCAGGTATAGTTTATATATGATGATGGTGATGAGAATAATTATAATTATAATAATAATAATAATCTGAAAATTGCAACTTGGTTGTAACCATTGCATAGTTTTTGATTGGATAAACTTGTTCAATCATTTTTTTTTTCCAGTGATTCTTTTCGCATTGAATTAATTTATTTGTTTTGTTATCCTTTTTTAAAAAAATTTCTTTTTTTTTTTTTTGTGAAACAATGTGCATGTTGGAAAAAAGGAAAACAAAAAGACGTAATGCAAGTTAGCATACAACATTATAATTATAATAATGTGCTTACTGATACCCATCACTCCATGAATCATAAGCCGTCAACCACAGCACATTTCCTCTTTTATCCTGGGTTGTCTTTTCCAGTCCTTTCCACATGATTTCCATCTTCTTGATGTATCTGCATCAAGGTCACGTTTCCAGGAGTTCCTCTGCCTTCCTCTTTTACATTTCCCTTCCTCCACTTAATGTATTTACTCTAATTCATTTTTTTTTTTTTTTCATTTTCAGGTTCTTGACAGCATTGTGGGCAACCGCAAAGACAGCTTCCTGTTTGTGAGAGGTTTGGCTGACTATGTAGACGGAGCACGTAACAAAGAATGGCAGCCGTACGCGGCCCTCGTGGCCGCTGCTGTCACCAAGTCTATCATTATGTCACTACACAACAGTCAACTGGACGACTTGTAGATTTATGTGAATAGTTAGTAAAGAATAACATCATGATTTTAAAAAATCTTTATAGGAACAACACACAAAGTATTCTTTTATGATATGAGGCTTTGATTTGATACTTTTTTATAATGCTATTGCTATAAACAATATTTGTCTCAGAAGAAGGTTGAGTGCGGATGGACCTCAATTCATGGTTGAATCAATTGGTATGCTTGCATTTTTAAGTACCTACCTTCTTTTACCATCCAGTAGTGATATATGATAGCTGGGTCTAGGTTAGATCTGATTGAGAGTAGATAATCAACGAAAGGCGAGTGAAAGGCTTTTGTCATGTTTGCTTCATAAAAATGGGATCAAGCTTGGCTTTGCGGGTTCTAAAGATTTTGATTGGAACGGAGAGCAGGGCAAGCCTATTAAGGATATTTGTTGTCATTGATTGTTTTATTAGAATAGATTGGCCTCATTGAAATCACGTTATTTTGAACAGATGCTTTGATTACAAACTCTGTCAACCTCACATAAAAAAACAACCCCCCCCCCCCCCCTCCCCCAAAAAAAAGAAATTAATAATAATAATAAAATAAAGCAGAGGCATTTTGTTGGGTCCTAAATAACAATTCATTAGGAGATCTTGAGGACAATGAATGTATTGACAATAAATGTAGCATACTTTAAAAATAAAATCAAACGGGGGAGGGGAAATGATGGCGATTATTTTTTTTTTTAAATAATGACAGAAAAAAAAATTATTAAAAAAAAAAAAAAGCAACAAACAGTCATGCTTGATGAATGATAGTTGACAATGACTAGTATTTTGGAGCAAGGATACTCTTTCGTCTTATTTAACTATTGTGTTGTGTATTCACACAGATACTGACAGTTTCTTGTTATAGAGTAATAATTGTTTAACTGCTGGTTAAAGTCTTTTTCTTGCAATTTTGCCAATGAAATAGATCATGCATGCTCCCTCCCCCCCCCCCCCCCCCCCCCCCACTCTCCTCTTATGCTCACTTCATTAATCAAACTAATGTCATAGAGTGTAGATAAATCATAATAATTTATTTTTTTCATTCCAAGTTATATTATTTACATAAAACAGTTATTCAAGAAATTATAATCAGTGATTGTCATTTGCGACATAATTTTTTCGATAAAATAAACACGAAATATGAAAATTCTTATTGAAAAAGATTTCTCTAAATTTTAGAGTTCAAAATATTTATGAAAATCATAAAGAGTAACATTCCTTTGTTGTTTGCATATTGTTTTATGATGATAACTATCAAGCTCACATCCGGTGAACCAAGCAACTACCGAGTTTGGTTTCAGAGCTTCAGAGCTCTTTCATTTGATCCGTGTTAAAAAAGATGGCTACAGATGTTGGGATAATTTTGTGAAGTGATATAATGCAATAAATCTAATCGTCACCACTGCTTCAAGTATTATGTGCTAAAAATAACCAGAAAAACAAAACGTAGAAAATAGAATAGAAAGCACAATGTTGATGTGATTGAATAGAATAATGTACGAAAGGTGTCCAGACATTGATGTATTATTTCATCCTTTTGTATGGACATTACACCAGAGAGGTTTTTAAGAATTTATTTTAAAATTCATCCAATCAATTTTTAATTTGTTTTATTTATTTATTTATTTATTTATTTATTTTTTTTTTTTAGTATTTTCATTTGTTTCCTGCAACTCATCACGATTGAAGGAGATATTTTGTTACCTCCTATGTCCTGCATATCCTGAAATCACACTTAATTTAAACCTGATTACGTAATGTTATAGCTTATAAATCTTCAATATCCCTTTTATGGCTGGTTTTGGGGGAATGATTAATTGACCTTAGCAAAATTACTGTAAATAACCAATTTTTAAAAACCAACATATGTTAAACATTTTGGAAATCCCAGCGCAGCAGGAATGTCTTCATTGCCATCATCATCATCGTCGTCGTTACCATCATCATCAACATCATCATTAACATCATCATCATTTATCGCCATCTTGTAGGAATTAAGGGTAAATAATAACAAGGAAGAAAAAGCCATGCATTGTGGTTCTGTCCAGTCAGGAAATTATAATAAAACATCACATATATGACATAGATTATCTATGTGTAACATGATTCCACATCAGTTATGTTATTATTGGATGATTTGTAAAATAATTTCTTTGACTTTGAATCCCTTTATCAATCAATCACCCATTCTCTACTAACTACCCCAGTATTTTTTATACAATTTTTCTCCCCCTCAAATTTAATCAGACTAGAATAAGAAATTCATCTTTCCATTAAACCTCACTGTAGCTTTTATGTAAGAATTATCACATTAAAGGATATGCTTTAGTTGCTTAACTCTCTCCTTGCCAGCCATTTTCAGAGATTTCCCCAAAACTTCACATCCACCCAACACAAAAATAGAATTTTCTTACTGGAACAGAAAAGCAACAAGTACATTTTATACATAATGTTTTTTCCGAAAAATGATTCCAGCAACACAGTGTCAAGTTTGTAAAACTGTAATAAAAAAAAAAAATCTTTAAATTTTATGATGTACAAAAGAAATCAGAAGGACAAAATTGTCGGTTGCATCGTAACGAATGTGACGATTTTCCTATGGTTGGTAAGGAGAGGGTTAAGATGCAGCTGTTCTATTTTTTTGGCTTTGAAATAAATTAAATATAGGCAGGTACATTTACACATTAATAAAAAAGAAATACCGAAAATCTTGTTTCTTCATCATCATTGAGATTAAGAATAATGTGTTCACAACCCTTTGCAAAACTATGTTGTTGATACAGTGATGTATCACGGTCAAGATGATGCACTGATACCAATTTTGGTGTGTCTTTATATTTTTAAAAAGTCTTTTTTTAATTGCATCATAATTGTATGTTGAACATAAAAGATGAATTCTATTCATCTCACGCAAATTGGAATGGAATACGATTTAGAATATCAAATTAATAGTGGTGCATACATTAAATAATATGGAAATATATCTCTATTTGATATTGACATGATTATCATCATTATTATTATTTTCATTGCTCTCATTAAACACATTTTGTACTTTATTACTATGCTTTTATTTTTCTTGTGTATTGTTATTATTATTATTATTATTATTATTATTATTATTATTATTATATTATTATATTATTATTTATTATTATTATTATTATAATATAGTTTTTAGCAATTGTTATTCATATTGATAATATTATAGTTATCAGTGTAAATGAAAACGTCTTAAAATATCCTCACTGCTGGTTTTCAAATGTAACTGATTTATGCTTTACTCACACTTGGATAGTGAGCTGAATGGAATTCAATGTTTTAAACTAATTGTTTGTACAGGGAACAATTTTAGTATTGGAATAGAGTTACTGTTCTCTTGGTGAAAACAGTAAAAGCTGGTGCCAGCTGAAAGTAAAATCAAATCCCACCTTTAAAGGATTGAATTTAACTTTGCGAATTCTTCTGTGCATTTATTTTTTGTGGACCAGAAACATTCTTATAATTTCAAATATTTATTGATTAAGGTGACCCCCATGTGACCCCCAGTTTGTTGACAAATTCCAGAGCTGACACTTTTTAAAGTTTTGGGATTGAGTCTTTTTGACATGTCGGGAGTCATCGAAAATTTATCAATATCGAAATGGAAAGTTTTCTGGCCAAAATTGTGCACACCAGAATAAAGGGACAATTAAGAACGGATTAGGAGTCTCAATTCACAAAAGTTTTATTTCGTTCTTAAGTTAAATTAATCGCTTTTTCACTTTAATGTTTGCTTTACATTATTACACTGTAGTACGTCGTCGTTATGGAATGACAAAATCCATTTCTAAATTTCCACTCTTTACTTTGTGACCCTTTATAAGATGATTATTGCCGGATTGTTACTATGAAATTAAAGTGATAATGTTGTTATGTCGTACTTGATGCATCAAATCAAAGTAGATAAAATGGATCCATTTTGTCATGCTGCATTTTCATATCTGAACGATGATGATGATAATAATTCTTGAGTATCCTTTTGCTTCATGTTATTCACAATATTGATATTTCAATCCATTGGAGGAATTCATTGTCCAAAAATTTGTGGAGCATGAATGTTGTGGTTGATATTTTAACATAGTTAATGATTTCAATGCTTGATTGTTTTTGTAATTTGTTGTTTGTTTCTTTTTTATTCTTATCAAAATTGTCTTTTTGGATTATTGCAAAAGCTTAAATCTTTATTTTGTATAAGCTTCAGTGAGTGATTACTTACTTGTTAATGTTTGTTTGGTTTTTCTTTAAAATGTAGACAACATTTTGAATAGTAATTTTTTTTAATGAAACAATTTATCAACAAAAATAATAGGACAAACAGCTGCTAAATTAACCTTCACCGAAAATTGTCATTATTTGATTATTTAGAAGTTGATACAGCAAGTCATGTTATTGTGCAAGCCCATCATTGAAGATTCCTGTTACTGCTTCATGTGGTTTTTGAAGTATTAAAGTCTTATTTTTAATATCGGGTTTAAGAAAGGAATTAATCAGTGTAAAGTAGTTTTGTCATGCAAAATCACCAAACCCAAACAAAATTGGTTTACTCTTTCAATGCGCAAATTTCACTTTCAAATTTTCATTTTTAAAAAAAAGATTTTGTGGGGAAATGATTTTTAAAAAACTTTTTTGTTAACTCATCCCAACTGTTGTTCAATGATCATAAGGTGATGTAATTGCAAACTGTATTCTTAGGAAATTTGTAAAGCGATTGATGTCTGTTGATTTTGTTTAATGGCTCAGTTTTATCCTATAAAATGTATGCATGAGAAATGGGGGGAAATGACATTCCAAATGTGCCTTTTTTCTGTTTAATTCATCTGATATTTTACACATGTCAGGGTCTTTACAATGCTTTTTGTTTTTATGTTTTTTTTAAAAAACATCTTATTCCTACTAATTTAATTTTTAAGTTACATTGTGATCAGTACGACAACCCTCCTCTGCTATAATATTTGATGATAAAATGATAATTAGCAATGTCATATTCAATCATATGTGATGAATTTCCAAATTATTTCATATACAAGTAATTTATTATTATTATATTTTTTTTTAATTATTATTATTATTATTTGTTTCTGAATGTTAGTGTTAATTTTCCGTGAAATGAATTTCGTTCACCAAACTAACAGCTTAATTTATTTCATCGCTAATATTTAATCCAAATGAGAAAAGGTGTTGGATGATATTACAGGTTTTTTTTAATGCTTACTTAAAGGTAATTATCTATAATTCTGAGTGGGGATCCTAACCTCCCATACTGGGCAGGGGAGCACTTACTGTGTCTTCTATCCCTCTATAGCTATTTTCCAATTTGCCCTCTGTCTTTGTCTTGGAATGAGATTACTTTGTTTTATCCTGGCCCTCGCCAGAATCCTTGGCTGGGAGGGAAACATTCAAATGTATATTTATTGTTATAGGAGAAGATAATTTTTTTCATTTTAAATCATCTATTATGCATTATTATATTTGTTGTTTTGAATTTATAATGTGAGCATTTGAATGTATTCCTCTTAGTTAGTGGGATCCTGTGCTCGTGTCTGGATTAGACTTTTAGGTGATCTCAAACTAAGTACATTGATGGTATGCTCTTGAAATCTACACCTATTCCCTATTTGTACCATTCCCCTTTTGTTTTACTTTTTCTAGGGTCCTTTAATTGTAATTCTAGAACTTTTTTACTCTCCCATTTTCTTCCTTTTTACTGGCGCTGACATGACCTAAATGTGTCGCAAGCGCCATAAAACTCTTAAAAACAAACAAACAAATTATGTATAATTATGAACATGTACTTGTGGGTTGTGGTATTAAAATTTGTGACAGGTTTCATATTCATAACAGACCTGCCACTCATACAAATTTAATGGTTTCTTTTAGGCTGTTTGGGAGGCGACATTTGGCCAAATTTATATTTTTATCTCATAATTCATAGCTTTCAAAACAAAAAATAATTGATTAATAAACAGTGAAGAAAATCTAGAAACTGACTGTTGATTTAATGAGAAATGGGCTTGTGACCAATTTAAGCTCTTCCTCTCTTGCCGTCTACCCTTGAGAAATATACAGATTTTTTTATTTTTGGGGGGAGGGGGTTGTCTATGGCAGGTCTGTAAAATGTTATAACCCATGTCTCCATAACAAAAGTATTACAGTATTGCATGTTGTAATATAAAGATGATCATTATTATCTGCGTCGCCCATCACTGACATCGTCTGTGTCCAGGTAGTCGGATACCATTTGCCATTTTTATTTTTATGCGTTTACGGGATTAAAGATTGTGGTTAGGTAAGACAAGACTTGCCTTAGATCAGATTTAAATATTTCTGGTTGGGGTTTCCGACCTCCCATAGTGGGCAGGGAGGTACTTACCGTGTCTTCTATCCTCCTTTATCTGTTTTCCAATTGCTTTCGTCTTTGTCTTGGAATGAGATTACTTAGTTTTGTCCTGACCTTGGCTGGGAGGGAAACAGGCGAATGTATAGTTATAGTTTTGGGAGATGATTTGTAAATCATCTCTCTGTTATGTTCTGATATTTTTTTTCATTTTTAACATTGATTTGTAAACATTTGAGTTTTTTTCCTCTTAGTGGGATCATGTGCTGGTGTATGGATGAGACTTTTAGGTGATCTCAAACTAAGTACACTGATAGTGTGCACTTGGAATCTACATCTGTTTCCTATTTTAACCAATTCCCCCTTGTATTTCCTTTTCTTGGGTGCTTTAATTGTAATTCTAGAACTTTTTACTTTCCCATTTTCTTCCTTTTTACTGGCGCTGATATGACCTTTATGTGTTGCAAGCTCTTAAAAACATAAACAAAAAACAAACCAAAAAAAAAGTCTTGCTTTTTGTCAGTAAGAAAACGTAGTTCCTTGGTACAAAGCTGCAGATGGGTTTGGAATTTGGTAATTTGATACGTACACATTTTTATTATTTCCAAATTCCAAATTCGACAAATTTAGGCAATTAAATATGTGTAATGCTTGCCTTATCTTACGATTTCTTGTTTGGATCGGTACAGCTAAGCTATAATCTTTTGGCCATTCGGATTTCTTATCATTGGTGCAGAAATGACCTAAATTAAGCGCAGTAAAATCTCTGAAATACAAGGAGACAAAGAAATATGTTTAGAATCGTACTGAATATATTTTTATGAAATTGAAATATCCTACGAAAATCTTTGTAATTGTGCCAATTTCATTCTTTACTTTTCCTTATAAAAAAAACAAAACAGGTTGCCTCATTACTAATTTCAACCTAAAGATGAAGTGTTTATTTATATACTGTATGCCATAAGTCATTTTATCATAGGTTTGTATTTGTTTTTTTTTAATGTCATTTTTATTTTATTTTATGTTATTTAAGTTTGTTATTTTTGGAGGGCCGACGAGATGAAACAAGAGGAATGGTGTATGATTTTCATCTTTTGAAAAGAAACCAGTGACTTTTGTTACAAAAATTGCAAATTATGCCCAAAGTGACCATATATCGTTAAAAATATTGTCTTTTTCCATTCTTTCGTTTGTTTGTTTTTTCGTTTTATGAAATGAATATTCTACTTTTGTACAATATAAGGTAATAAAATGCCTTATTTTCATCATGTTTTTTAATTTTATGTATATTATAATTTCTTTTTTAAAATTTGTGTTGCACCGCATGCCATATTAATAATATTTTGAATTTACTGTTATCATTTTTTATTATTGCGTTTTAATGACTAAGTTCAATGCTGCCAGTCCAAATGGTTTGTTGCCAAGGAAAGAATATTGTATAATCAAACAGTTAGTTTGGGGAAATCTTGTCTTAAAATGGTTCTAAGTGAATGAGATGATTTTAAAATGATGTAATAAAAATGGCTTTAAAACCAGATTGATTTTTTTTCTACTAGAAGAAAGGAAAGCAATAGTTTTTTTTTGTTTCACAAAGCCTTGAGTGGAGATCCCCTCAGGTTAACATTGGCTCTCAGGCTATGTATGGGAGATTCAGTTCTGTTTTGATCTACCTTTGTCCTAAATAACATGGATGTCCTTTTTCTGACTAAAGCCGGAGGATAGGCTTTTTTTAAACCTTCCGGCTGTTCTTGGTCAGGATTGGTGAGTTGTTTTTTGGGTCTTTTTTTAAAGATGAAAGCATTGGCTGTTTAAAGGCTACAGTTTAGGGGAACTAGATGGATATATTATATCCTTTTCTGCGATTTAAGGGCGATATACGGTTTGATGAAGAGAATCTTTGTACCAAATATTTTCATGCATGCTCTTTACGAGATAAATTTTCTGGCATTTTTGATTTGGCGAAGGGCAACCGTGTTTATAAATCATCAGTATCTTTTTATCCCTCATTCAAAGCTTTGTGTCTTTGCTCTTGAAAAAGAAGGATTTTAAAAATTATTTTTGTATGCCACCTTTTTTTTTTTCATGCAAGTAATCTCTCCATGGATATTATAGTTATTGGTATACACATAAATTTGTAACTGTTCAAATGTATTTTTCTTTGTTTTATTTTTTTGGGCTTTTTTCCGTTTTGTGTTTGAATGGGACTTTTGTTTGGTCTCAAGCTAGACACACAAGGATACTGTTTTTGGTTGGTCTTATATTTAATTTTAAGCACTTGTTAACACAGATAAAATCAATTTCTAAAATCTTTTGACAATCCTATCATCTTCCATTATTTTTTGTTCAGGCGCTGAAAGGACCAGAAAGTGTCGTAAACGCCACAAAACTTCTAAAAATAAACAATTTGCTCATTCTCTTGATGGATTGTCCAGCATAATCTTTGAAATACATAGAGATAGAGATAGGTCTCTGTTACCAACTTGATGCTACTAAAAAAATGCGTTAGTTCGTTAGTGAATGAATGACAGGCCAAATTTCTGAAATTTTAAATCATTCAAGAGAGCTTTTTTTTTTTAATGTGTAGTTCCTGTAATGGCAATGGAGTCATTGGTTGAATCTATTCTTGCCACATTCATTATTGACCTTGGAGTTGGAGTATTAATTCATTTATTGTCTATGGTATATACAGTCTGTTTTGTAACGTTTTGAAATTGGTCTTAGGTTGTATCATTTGTATGACTGCATGATTATATAAGTCATAAAGCACTTGCCTCACAAGCAAAGGGACGGGTATCAGTCCCGGGTGTAGTTTTTTGTTGTTTTTAAAAAATCTGAATCTCATGTTCATCAGAAGTGACGGGGTATGCGGGTTTGTTACATCTTGTTAAAAGTAATAGCATCCTATCCAAATGCTAGCATGCAATAGTTACTGTGCCTTTAATGTTACAGAAACTGGGATAAACTGCCTTGCGGCTTAAAGAACTAGAGGATAAAAATATATTTCTGTCATTATGAATTGAGATTATACTGGATACGAAGGAAAAAGTTCTGCCGTGGGCAGAGGAGGTCAACTACAGTTGTCCCTTCCACTTTAGAGAGCAGGGAGTTGGTAGGTAAGAAAAAACAATTTTTTAAAATAGATTTTACGTGTCATGGTTTTGAGATATAATGGCACTCTGCTTGTGACCTGTTAAAGGTTTGAATCCGTCTGTTGACGTTGAAAATTTGTCATTCAAATCAAACAATGAACAATTAAATTTGGTTTTTTGATTCCAATCAGAGGAACTATTATGTTAAGAAATACTAAATATGAAAGATGCTGCCATGTAGATTAAACCTTATTGATCAGTGACAGCGTAGGGGAAGCTCTTGATGTATTGTAACCATCACATTTTTGTATGGAAGAAATACCACAATAAATCATTTACTAGTCAAATCGTCACATGTCTTGTAACATATCACATCTCCCGATATATATTATATTAAAAAGGGAGTAATAGAAATTTTATTTTAAAAGTTGGTCAGGTCACCAGGGAGAAACGGAAAAAGAGGCTATGCCATTAGGTTGTCTTCGTAACCTTTGGTATAAAAAGACACCTTAATAATAAGAATAAGTTATTTTGGAAAAAACGAAGTTATATTTCGTTTTCATCTGCTTCTTTTGAGTTGAATAATGAAATATATTTCAAAACCCCCGACAGTCAAGCACTATTAGAAGTAGGAGCAGTAGCACCTCAAAGGGTGGTTAGATGGAGTCTTTTGACCTCCTATGGTGGGTGGAGAGATCACTCACTGTGTCTATCTCCTTTTTATCTGTTTTCCCTTTCCATGTTGCTCTCCGTCTTTGTTCTGGATTGAGATCCTTTGATGAGGGAGAGAGGGATTCCATTCAGTCAGTTGTATGGTATCTTTTTTATTTTGAGAGATATGTTTTTCCTTGTAAATCTCTTATGTACTGGTACTATTAGTTTTTATATTGTACACTTTGTATATGTAAACATTTGAGTATATTCATCATAGTGGAATTCTTTGCTTGTGCCTGGTGATGCCAAAATAGGCACATCAGTGGATTGCTCTTGTAATCCTCTGTTTGAACCAATTCACTTCGTCTCACTTTCGTGCTTTTTCACTTTTGTTTTATATAGAATATCCACTTAACATCTTCAAAGCGCTTTACAAGATTTCCTTTAGCCACTTCTACTTGCACTGAAATGACCTATTAGTGTCGCAAGCACTGTAAAACCCCTAGAAAACAAAAATTAAAGAGTTGAAAAAGTGTGGATAAAGTTAATACATTGGTTCACATTTTTTCAAACCTTTAAAAAACTACTATGTACTATTACTTGCTACACACTTGGTGACAAGCCCTCAATATTTGGGTTATTTTTCGTATTTGACCCAGAGAACCGATGAGTTAAATCTTTTCATAGTTTTTTTCAAGGTAACACGATTCTTTTTGTGTTAAATGTCACCGACACCTTTTGACATGGCCTCAACAATAAATGATTGAATAAACTTAGAAATCCACACTTGATGTCATAATATTTATGTTTTGGGGGGGGGGGGGGGGGGGGGGGGGTAAATTGACTGAATAACGATGTTGTTTTATATAGAATGAACAGTAAAAACTGTTTAAACCCAATGCCTACCCTATTCATTAAATTGAGATGTCCTCTGAGACCATGTATAAATATATGCCTGTGGAAAATGAACTGTTTCATTTTATCTTAACTGTTGTCGCTTTTTATAGCTTTTATTATTTTCACATTTTTACCACTATTGAATTATGTATGATTATTTTTCTTCTTAAAGCTTTTTTTTTTTTTTAAATTGATATATTATATGCTATTCGCTAAGTTTTTTTACAAAATAATTTTCACAGCAACTTTATGCAGAGGAAAATGGCTGCATTTTCCATTAATTTATTATTATCGTTATTATTATTATTATTATTATTATTATTATTATTATTATATGATGACCATTATATCTGTCTGTTATTGTTGTTACAATAATCATCCTCAGGTGTCTTGTGTCAGTTATCTGATTTTTGTCTTGTAATAATCTCGCTGTTTTCATGATTTAGAATAAAATTAATACTTATCTAAAAAAAAAAAAAAAAAAAGATATAGACTTAAGATAATTTTTGTTTGTACATTTTTTCTTTTATTTTCTCTTGTGGACTTGGAAAGTCACTTTTACTGTCTCTTCTATTTCTGTCCCCTTGTCTTTTATGTGGAATGGAGACTTTGGCCTCCTCCGTTGGCCTGGGAGTGAGGTAGCTTTCCATCTCTTCTATTCCCTTTATATCATTAGTTCTTGTTCTTCATTCCCCCTCATATTGTCTTTATGTCTGAATGTCTAGTTGGTGACTGGGTGGGGTTCCCTTCCTCCCATAGTGGGCAGGGGAGTACTTGCTGTATCTTCTATCCCCCTGTATATGTTTTTCAATTGCTTTCTGTCTTTGTCTTGGAATGAGATTACTTGGTTTTGTCTTTGTCTTTGTTTTTAAGGGTTTTACGGCGCTTGCAACACATTAAGGTCATATCAGCGCCAGTAAAAAGGAAGAAAATGGGATAGTAAAAAGTTCTAGAATTATGATTAAAGCACAAAAGAAAAGGTGAGATAAAGGGGAATTGGTTCAAATAGGGAACAGATGTAGATTCCAAGAGCACACCGCCAAAGTACTTAGTTGTGATGATCACCTTAAAGTCTCATCCAGACACAAGCACAGGTCCCAACTAAGAGGAAGACACTTAAATGTTTACAAATCATATAATATAATATGCAAACTAAACATAATACAATGCATAACAGAGAAATGATTTACAAGGAAAAAAATATAATCTCCCAAAACTATAACTATATATTCGGACTGTTTCCCTCCCAGCCAAGGAACTCAGGCAATGTTTTTATGTTTTTAAGGGTTTTACAGCGCTTGCAACACATTAAGATCATATCAGCGCCAGTAAAAATGAAGAAAATGGGATAGTAAAAAGTTCTAGAATTACAATAAAGCATCCAAGAAAATGGAAGACAAAGAGGAACATATGATCTGCAAACATTTGAGTGTATTCCTCTTAGTGGGATCTTGTGCTGGTGTCTGGCTGGTGATCTAAGCTAAGTATTTTGATAGTGTGCTCTTGGGATCTACATCTGTTTCCTATTTGAACCAATTCCCCTTTGTCTTCCTGTTTCTTGGGTACTTTAATTGTAATTCTATAACTTTTTACTATCCCACTGTCTTCCTTTTTACTGGCGCTAATATGACCTTAATGTGTTGCAAGCGCCATAAAACCCTTAAAAACAAAAACAAATCTAGTTGGTAAAAGAATGCCATTGTCTTCCTTAGTTCTCTCAGAGGCTTATGCAGAGTTATGTTTTGTCATATCAGCGCCAGTAAAAAGGAAGACCAGACAGTGGGATAGTAAAAAGTTATAGAATTACAATTAAAGCACCACATCAAAGCAAAGGAAGAAAAGGGGGAATAGGTAGCCTACTTATTGTCACTACACAATATTTTAAGAGCACTAAAACAAAAAGGGAATATAACATAAAAAAACTACAAACAAAATTTTAAAAGATGAAAGCCGTGAAGTTCAAGAAAGAAAAAAAAAGACAAATAATTTAATTTGATGCTTTTTACAAAAAGACAACATGGCAATAACAACAGGTATTACTGGAGGATTGAAAGAAAGTTTTGTTTACAAATCTGCCACACATTGACAAAATTAATCAGGTCAAACATTGTCAACGGAATGATCCCTCGCAATTATAAGTCTGTTCCTGACATAAATTATAGACCTAAGACTCATCATATTTATTGTCGATTTACACTTACAAATGATGACGTTGGGGAAGGGGGGGGGGGTCTTTTGCAAAATGAGTTTTTCCATTAAATCGAGCTGTGTGCCATTGCTTTGCAGAAATATTTGAATAACACAAACAAATACAGTGAATATTACTAAATACCCTTTGGAAGTACTCTCAGATCTAAAGAAGATGACAAGTTCTTGTAGATCTGAAGTTAAAAGCATCAAAGAAAAAGTAAGACAAAGGGGACTGGTTCAAATAGGGAACAGGAGATCCCCGTCCAATTCATCAATACGCTGATTTTAACATTACTTTAAGTCCCATCTAGGCATAAGCAAAGGATCCCATGATTAAGGATTCATTCAAATGCTTACAAAGTGCACAATAATATCTTTAAATTTAAAACTATAATAATAGTACATAACAGAGAGATGATTTACAAGAGAAAAAAAATTTCATCTCCCCAAAAAAAGAAACTATAACATTCAACTGTCCAGAAAGGGGGAAAAAAATATGGGGATAGAAGACACAGCAAAACGTGACCATTCCACCCACCCACGGGAGGTCAGAATTCCCAATCCAGAACTAAAAATGCATCATTCCTCATCCATAATTATGTCAAAATAATAAATAACAGCTGTTAACAATTTAAAATCCTTAGCTCAATTTCATTTTTTTCTTTCATCTAAATTACTCATAATGGCATATTATTTTGTACAAAACTGCTTGATAAAATGAAAATAAGCAACTTCATACTTGTTTGCAACCCTGCTTTAAATCTGTTTGAAAATAAAATAAAAATCATAATTTTAAAAATACAAATTAGCAATGCAAATCAAAAAACAAGCAATGAAATACTATGATTTAAATTACAACATGTATTGCATTAATAATTGTATAGCTTATCAAAGCCAATCACACTTTCAAATAACATTATTCTCTTACAGTTTACACAGACTTGTAACACTTGACATTTGTATATTTAATTCGGGTTTGTTTTTTTTTGCCCCCTCCGATTCTATGAGAATCACTTGAAATCATAACAAAATCAACTGTTGTTGCAGTTAAAAACAAAACAAAACAAAAAAAGCAAACAATCAGTGATTTGAATTGGTCAAGAAAACAATCATCGTAAACAACAACAGCAACAATTATCATCACAGCAATCAAACATAACAATCATTCGTAATCATTCCTGAAACGCATCCACTATCATCAACACGACCAAGACAGCATTCCCCACCGTTACAATCATCTTTCCAGTGCCATAATCTCTATCACCACATTCCTCACTGTTACAAGGATCTTTGTCACTGCCATAATCTCTATCACATTCCCCACAGTTACAAGGATCTTTGTCACTGCCATAATCTCTATCATCACATTCCCCACAGTTACAAGGATCTTTGTTACTGCCATAATCTCTATCATCACATTCCCCACAGTTACAAGGATCCTTGTTACTGCCATAATCTCTATCATCACATTCCCCACCGTTACAAGGATCTTTGTCACTGCCATAATCTCTATCATCACATTCCCCACCGTTACAATCATCTTTGTCACTGCCATAATCTCTATCATCACATTCCCCACCGTTACAAGGATCTTTGTCACTGCCACAATCTCTATCATCACATTCCCCACCGTTACAATCATCTTTCCACTGACATAATCTCTATCATCACGACCACATCAATCATCACAAATACCGTCGTAATCATTACATCTATCACCACGACCATCATCACCACTACTATAGCCACCATTACCACTTTAAATCATTGCAATAAACTATATCAATAAGCTTTATCTCAAATTTATCTTTCAACGAAAATTTTGTACTAAATTTAACTTTATATGTCATTTGACTTTAACTTTAAACACACATCTTATTCCTATGAAGGCCAGAGAAAGCAAAGTAAAAAAAAAAATCTTTGAGAAAAAAATTCTAATTTTAAGATAAGAGATTTTTATTTACCCTATTTGACCCATGTGTTCATGTGTGTATTTATATAAATTGCAACTTTAAAATGTCAAAGAAACGCCACATTGTGGTACAGGATAAAGGAGATGTAATAACTTAAGCAAGATTTATGTGGATTCAGTTCCGAATACAAAATTTAAAAAATAAAAAACTCAAGTTCTCCTCAACAGCAATGGCTAAATAGTCCAAATTTTAGATGAAAATAAATCGGAATTCAGTCAATTTTTTTTCCCATCAAAAGATCTGTATATTTCAATTATATCAGTAGATTCTGCGTCTCTGACATAATTTGATATCACTAGATAAACAGTCACATGACCCCACACAAATCCACAGTCCTCGTACAAATCACATTTGCTGTGTTGAGTTGCCATTCCAGGTGGCTCTGTCTTCGTCGTCCTCATCATCCTCAGCATTTCGGAATCGATGAATGGCACCTTGCTGGCGAGAGGAACTCTCTCTTTGTCTTGCACTGAAATCCACATTTTAAAAGGAAAAATGTGAGTTTGACGAAAGTCTTTATAAAGCTCAATATTCACAACATGTGCTCAAAGACCTTTTAAAGTGGTCTCAAGCCAACAGCATAACTTTACGTGTAAGGCATGACATAATAACTGTAAGGCCCTATTTATTACCACTCCCCCCCCCCCCCCCCCCCAAACAGAGACAACAGTTACCACCAAGGAACTTATTTTACACCTGATTTTTAACATTACTTTTATACTCTTTTCACTTTACCGTATTCTTTCTCAAAAATATAAAACAAATTAGGTAAACCCCCAAGTCTCATATTTTTTTAGCTATAAATACAGTATCTCCCAGGAGCATCGGATTCCAGCTCGGATTCTAACGCATGTTTAGGCTTCTCCCAATAGGGTACTACAATCCTGCGAGTAGTGCAAAAAGTTTTATGTATTTAAATCACTCCAACTTCCAACACAACACCATTTCGAGGTGATGGGTCATACATTTGTTTTAGAGGGTTTTGCAGTGTTTTTGACACTTTTGAGTAATTATTTAATACCAGTATAAAGGAAGATGATTTGGAAAGTGAAAAGATTACATTTGCATTTACAAGCACGCAAAAAAAAAAAGTTAAAGGGGACAGACTAGCAATGAGAAAAAGCGATGAACACGGTATAAACAACCAATATGTAGTCCTTCCTTCAGAGCTATTAGGCCAATGGAGCCGGAGTCTAATCTGGTTTCTATAGCATGAAACGGACAATAGCAATTGCTTGCTACCCTTTGGATAGAACGCTAGTCTATAGCAAAGAGCTTTCTGACAGATCTAACAGATCCAGCTATTCAATCACTGCTGGGTGGACAGATGGGTCAGAAAAAAAAAAAAATCTCGACTGCACCCAGAATCAATTTCGGTCCCTTTGATTGTGAAGAGAGTGCTCTACCAACTGAGCTATTGGACCCCCTAAACATACGATATATCTTTTCTTTTTTTTTTTTAACTAACTCAATCCTAGAGATTTTTGCTACTTTTCAAAATTGGAAAAAATGTATTAAAATGAAGATGTACCTACATAGATAGTTTTATTCAACTATCATTAACATGTAAAAACTAAAGACATTAGCTTTGATACTACGTCTATAATTTGTCTCCGAAAAAAAATATAATAAATAGGCATGGGATAAAAGTAACCTGGGTAAACTCCGGATATAGTCGGTGTTAGGGTTGAGTGAGTTAAATAGGCCTAGTTGTTTACATTTTCATTTACCTGCCAGGATCTCTGTCTCCGCCTTTAGCAGATGTTGGAGTGGACGATGATGGTGGAGGTGGTGCTGAGGATGGTGAAGAGGATGACGACGACGATGAGGAGGATGATGATGATGAAAGGCCAAACAAGGATGCAAAGATATTCCACAGAAACAGGATGGGTGAAAAGAGAATGCTGGTGATACTCATACCGCCACTGCTGCTCACCACTCCACTACGTGAACGGCTTCCCTGTTGACCAATAAATAGAAAATAAAAATAATACCCAAACAAAAAAACAAAAAAGAAAAGAAACAAAAAAAAAACTGATATTTTACAAAGCACAATAGCTGCTAAAATGTGTGCTCAAAACGGTTTACAAAAAGGCCCATGCCAACAGAAACACTTAGCATGGCACCCGTAAGGTGACCTTGCCATTTTTTTCAGACAAAGACAATGCTGTTACCAGCTGGTACTCATTTTACACCTGAGGACGGTGAAAAAATGTGAGTAAAGATCCATCTCATTCATTAGAAGATGTGCTAAAAAAAGCATCTTAAGATTGTTCTTTTCCGAATTAATGTCTTGATGCACCTGTGAAGCGCTCTGCTTAGCACTCCTCGTGATATGATAATGCACTCAACAAATGTAATGTTTTATCACCACCATCATCATCATCATTTTTGATAAAGGGGAAACCTGAAACGTCCATTTTATCTGTTTTCGTATATTAAATTGAAGCTTACATTCAATTTCACATTGTTATTTATTTCTCCGAGCTTCGAGCAGCAATATTTACATTATGTAGTTTTTTACAGACATTACCATTTACTCGCTCTCCTTCGAAAAAGATGGGATGCCAATCTGTTGTAGTTCACTTTCCACTAGATCAAGCAGACCGTTTACCTACTCGAATGCTGTGTGGTTAAAAAACTTTGACTGAACTCGGAACTGATATTAGACTCTTTACTTGCGAACACGCTACCGACTGAGTTATGAAGTATCTTACCCCCATCCAACACCCCTCCCCCACATACCAATTAATATAAATTCCTTTATTTTCTCCTGTCAAAAACAGATGACTGTTTGGATTTAAAGTGATGTTTTAACATTTTTACTGTTTTTGTTCTTGTCTGATGAGGAGGTTTTGATGCCGAAATGTTTAATTTTTGTTATTTAATTCTTTTTTTAAGCTGGTATCTTCAATATTTGGACATTACATGTTACAGTCCACAGCTTCTAGGAACTTAGTATTCATTTAGGTCAAATCTACATTGCTTTGATCTCTGTTAACATTCTCAGCAGGTTTTTACATCCAGTCAGTAAGTATCGATTCTCAGGGTTGCCAATTCAAGAGGCAAAAATTTACTGAAACTTTACACGAACATCGACCAACAACTATCTGAGCACTGAACTCCCGTAAAAAGACAATATGTATTTGTTTCCATTCAGAAAATAGTGGGGAAAGTATACAAAGGTTTTTTTAACAGACATACTGAATTCCGTAAATATATTGAAAATTGGAAACCTTGAATTTTGTGTCAAATAAGGCCAGGCAATCTGAATTAGTGATAGACATGGACGTCGTGGAATTACCAGGTTACTTTATTGATATTGACAAACTGTTGTAGCCAATGTATAAATAAATAAATAAAATAAATAATTGAATAAATAAATTTATTAAATAACAGTGAAAGAAAAAAGCAAACCGGAATAACAAGGATGACAGCGGACGGAGCCAGAGCCAATTCCTGCAAAGTCGAGCCATGGTCTGCCTCAGTAAAGGTCCTTCTTGGAAATGCAGTAGAGAGGGTCACGGCGCATCCCATGTGCTGGAGATGATATCGTTTAAAAATGGATTATGGGACTGAATAATTAAAAAATAATTTGTTTTTGAACCATTTCCCTTTCTCATTTTCTCTCTTCTTTTTTTGTTGTTGTCAGTTATCAACGCCATCATTAACGTGTTTATTATCAACATTATTACCACCATACTTATCATTATTATTAATAATTTAATTATCACCATACATCATTTTACTATAATAGTACTATTTTTATCATCATCATCAATCGTTATAAATTGGTCTTAGAAGAGAAAGAGAGAGAAAAAGAGAGAGAGAGAGAGGGGGGGGGGGGGGGGGGGAGAGAGAGAGAGAGAGAAAATAAAAATGACAATTGCTTTGAGTCACCTGGAAAGAATGATCATTGGTCATCTCTTTTCTATCCATTATAAAATACCATAAAGCAAACAGAAGAGGGAAGAAAACTCACCCCTGTGATAAACTGAAACACTGAGGCGAACGTGTCTGTGGCAGAAAATTGATGGGCTATGCTTGAACCATCTGGCAAACGGAATTGGATTCTCGAGATGTCACTGAAGGAAGAAAAAGGAGGATAGAAAATCATCACACTTCTGAAAACCTAAAGTTATCTTTAGATAATTTACTATTGGTATTATTTCACTCTGCAATATAACAAATAGCAAAAGTTTAAAAAACTGATTTTAGAGATGACATGAATGAAAAAATAGAAGAGTTAGTACAATACAGTCATGCACATTAGTTACCTGACATTTTATAATATTCTTTACATTTAGTCAAATACATAAAACCAGTTTAAATAATACATTGATTGAAAAAAAAAAAAACTATTTTATGTAACAATCTAATTATTTTTTAATGTGTAATAAAAATTTATAATTCTAAAAATACTGAAGGATACAGAAAAAAAAAAGACTTGGAAAAAGTGTGCGCAATATTTATAATTACCCACAGTGGTTTCATACTCTTATGTGCATTGACTCTGTCAAAGTACAAATTAAGTTGCCGCCAAGTTCATTCCATATTTGAAAATAAACTTCAATTACTTCCTTTGGATTTGCTGCCAATCGTTTTTTGTTTTGTTTTTTATCTCGGGTCACGCTCAATGTAAATTTTTTAACAGAATAAATTTTAAAAACAGACAAGATTCCTCCTTTGACAAAAAAATTGTGAAGTTCCGCAGATCCGAGGAAAACCATTGCCACTGAATAATAATAATAATAATAATGATTATAATATCAAAAGCAGCAATATTCAATACCATAGCTTAAAATAAGATAAAAACGAAATGCTACCTTCTTCTAGCTTGTTCGGCAGCAGCAGCTTCTTGTTGTTCCACCAACTTCCTCTTCCTGGCCTCCTCAGCTGCTCGGTCTCTCTCAGCTTTTGCTTCATTAAATCTAGCATTCTTTTCAGCTCTAAAGTATTTTTTTTTTCAAAAATAAGAAGTTTTATACACATTCAAAATGCAGTGTGGAAGTAAGGGCCAGTGCAGTGAAGACATGGGTTGGGAGAAATTGCTTGTACGACACCCTGCTTTTATGACTTATTTATCTATTCGATCCTGTTACAGAATAGAGACAAAATGTGTCTGACCTCATTTGAGAATTACTGTGAAGACTGGTAAATATCATCGGACAAATACATATTTCCCCACAGCGGGTTGACGTGTTAACCCAAGGTTGACTGATCGTGTTGCTGTGTGAGTCCTGTGACTTGACTAAATTATGCCTTCAGCTACGGAGGGTTTATTGAATATATGGTGGTAGTTTGCTTGTGTTTTACATATCTAAATAAAAACATATGATAGTGAACTAATGATTTTGACTGCATCTTATACATAATAAACACCAAAAAATAAATAAACAGACAGATATCATTATTTAAAGGCCTTTTTAAAAGAATTTCTACACTATTTTCTACTTCTCAAAAGGATCTTATGTTTCAAGGGACTATCATGGATAAGGACACATTCTCTATAACCAAGGTAGCCATTATAATATGTTTGCTGCCTATTATTTGCATGCACCACAATTTGCCGCATTCTCTATGACCCTATCAAGTGCCTCCCCACGGGATTGATCCAGTGATACAATTTCCCACATGAGGCCTCATCCCAGTTACCCGTGTTCTCATTGTATTGGGCCCAAATTTGGCAATTAGATTTTATTCTGCCTCAAACCAATCAATTAGAATTCAACCATTTTGAGGAGCAAAATTCAGCCAAATTCGGATTATTTACTTTATTATATATTCTGGTTTGAAGCTAAAAGTTTAAAGGAAAAAAAAAAATTTGTAAATATGATATAAAAGAAAAAAAACAAACAAAAAAACGTACCCTTTAAAATGAATACATTTTTTAACTGAACAGTACAAAGTAATGTTATATGAATATATGTTAGGACTGAATCATAAAAAAATATCTCATGGAATTAAGATTTGTCTTTTACTCATATGGATATAGATTTTATATTTGTTAACCCTGGCAAGTCGACAATCCCCTGTCCAACTATTTTAAAACTTTTATTTCTTCCTTTCTTTTAAGGTGGGGAGGAGATAGTCAACACTAATTTTTAAGGTGGGGAGGAGATAGTCAACACTAATTGCTTAACCTTACAGTGAATAGGCAACTGGAATTCCTTTTGATTTAGCAGTTACAATAACAACAAAATCTTAAAATTTCACAAGAAAGTGGATCTAAAAGATAGTAAGTGTGGATTTGTGCTGTGACTCAACAGTGTTGTCTATCGAAAAAATATGTATTGTAATTGTGCCTCACAGGTATCATGTCTTGTCCTGCATACTCAGTGTTGCTATTGGCTTGGGATCCCTTGTAAAGCAATTTGAGCAATTTGTGGATACTGCACTATATAAATCTGCCATCTTAAAGAAAAACACGGTTTGTGGCCTCTTATTACAAGTGAACATACGGTCTTTTTCCTTAAGACGGCTGAAATGCTCGAATAAGGAAACAATTGTGAAATTACATCAGACATGGCGCTCGCTTATCATTAACCATTTACCTGTCTCTAGCAATTTGTTCCTTCACTCTCTGCCTGGCAATCTTGTCGTCTTCTTTCTCCTTCTTCAGTTCTCTTTTTGCCTCTAACACTTCCATCTCTTTCTGGGACTGTCGCAGCTGCTGGACTCCCTGACCGATCTTACGACGCTCTTTTTCTTTATTCTTTGCTTCCTAGTGGCAGTAAAAATAAATAAATAAATAAATAAAATGATGATGATGACGATGATAATAATAATAAAATAATAATAATAATAATAATAATGATAATAATACTAATAATAAAAATAATAATAATAATAATAATAATAATAATAATAATAATAATAATAATAATAATAATAATGATAATAATAATAAAAATAATAATAATAATAATAATAATAATAATAATAATAATAATAATAATAATAATTATTATTATTATTATTATTATTATTATTATCATTATTGTCTTCTACTCTTGTCATTAAGTCACAACATCGAAGAAAATTGCGACTGGGATTATCATTATTACTATATTAATAAAGAGATTTGTTTTGTTTTTTAATTTCTCATTATCTATAGATTTATGAATGATTAGGTTAGGGATCCACAATCGATTTATTGTGTAATGAAGAAATTGAGGGAAACCCCCTCAGTAAGTTGAAGTAAATAAATCTCAAGATCTTCCAGTAATATGAAAGGAATATGCCAAAAATGAAAAAAAAAACACTATCAGTCTAAAGCTAAATCATAAAATAATCAACCTGATGCATCTTGGGACAAAAAAAAAAATCAATTTAAATTACATTATATTTGCCAATTGTTTTCTGAAAATATGAAATATTTTGGACACGAGGCTGAAGGATTTAAGAAAATAAACTTTTACAAAAATCTGAATACTGCAGAAGACTTTTTAAAAAAGGATGATAAAATATAATTCCCTTTATTCATCCCCATGGGGAAATTTTTCTTTAGGGTCTATTCCAAGGGAAGACTGGAATAACCCAGGCGTCAGCCGCAGTGCAGCGTCGCAAAGTGAGCTAGTGACACCTAGACAATAACATTGTCTAATCATACAAACTAGACTCTGACCATAAACAATAAGAATGAGAGTGAATATCTACGTCTATGAAAAGTAAAAGAAAGCCAAAAACGGGTCCTTTAACCACTAGAATTTGATGAGGGAAAATTCAAAATTTCTTCTTACTTCTGATTCTGTCATCATTTTCTGCTCTTGTTTCAACCTAATGAGTTCTTTGGCACTGCGGATAGAAAAATGATTTGCTTACATAATAAAAAGGTCAATGGAAGCAAAGCACAATAAATGTATTGAAAAAAAATAATAAATAAACTCAATTTAAAACGCACAAAAATTAGAGGAAAACTGGATCCCCTTCTCAAGCCAACAACTGTAACAATATAAATAAATAAGTAATAAATATATAAATAAATTAATATAAATAAATAAAATAAACTTTATCAATCCTTAAGGAGATTGGTTTACAAAACGAATGAATAAATAAAAGTTAAAGCATATTATATTTACATTATTTTACAAAGCAATAGAGTAAATGAAATAAATAAAAGTAATAGTAAAAGTAAAAGCACATTTATAATATCAATATTAATAAATAAAAATATATGACATACACTCGAGCACGGAAATCTCGAACATGCAAATCTCCAAATCACAGAAATCTCAAACTCGGTACAATTCCCCGTTTTAATCCTATTTTGTTAGTATTGGCGACACGAAAATCTTGAACACTTTCTGAGGCCAACACGGAAATCTCAAAAAAAAAAAACTGGGCATTCCCGTCCCTTGCAGTCAATTGAATTTTTTTAAAAAATTGTTTGAGTTGAACGGAAACGAAAGATGCCATCGCATTCCCCACAGCACAAAGTGTCAATTAATGTGTTACACGTGTGTGTGTGTGTGTGTGTGTGTGTGTGTGTGCATGAGTGTGTGTGTGTGCATGCTGAACAGAGGGGTATTTAATCTGAGGTGCCAGTACCATAGCAAAATGTATTAAAATGATACAGGCAATAGGGGTGGGGAAGGCAGGATGAGAGCTGTGTGAGAGCAATGCCCTCCCTCTCTCTTTAGCCTGAGGGTGTTAAGTGAGGAGTGATAGTAATTTAGGCACCGGATTCGTAGGAAATGGTGTCGCGTGCTAATTGTGTAATCCACAATGCGATATGCCGGCTTTGACTTTTTATCAAGCACACGCAATGGGAATTGTCACTCCATTTCTGTAACTATAATTGAACAAGACAAAACGCACTAAACGCAACACCAGTGAAAACTCTCTTCATAATTTTGTAAAAGATGGCCGAGAAAAGAAAATTGAATTATCTCACTATCAACCCTTGACAGAGTTCACAACAATGGAGAGTTATCGTTATAATCAGACTGTTATCAAGACCACCTACATTTACCTCCCTCATATCTTCTGTAAAATATTCAACACGGAAAACTCGAACAAATAGGCCTGGTCCTGACTAGTTCGAGATTTCCGTGCTCGAGTGTATATATTTCTTAAATAACTCGTCATTGCAGATGACTTACTTAAGAAATTGATAATCCTGCTTCCAAGTGCCCAATAGCACGATTTCTCTTGACTTTCAATCAACATAGGCACCCAATAAGTTTAGAATTCATAGTGGAATTTAACTGTTAAAGATTATATACTGAACATTCAAATTATTTTTGGAAATGACTGGTAGATTTTAAAAGTTGAAATGGTGAAAACATGTGATTTTTCTATGTGCCTCCTGAAACAGGGAGATAAGATAGTCAGTAGTGATTAGAGACTCACCCCAAAACAATAACACACTAGTGAGTACAAGGAGCTGTGTAAACAAAACTCTATGAGTGGTCACTAATTTTTGAGAGTAAATATATATATATAAAAAATCTCATACATTTAAAACTCAACTAACCGTTCCACTTTATCCTCTAAACTCAAGTCATCATCCGTCTTGGCTTTCTTCTCTGGTGAGACGTCGTCTCCATTTCCTTCATCAACTCCACCAACTGCTCCAACTGAAATGAAGATAGGAAAATAGAAATAAAAGAGAAGAAGAGAATAAAAATCAAATCTGAAAACACAATAGATCTTCAAAGGACAATTTTTAATTCCCTTTTTAATAAAATCCTTACAGTGACAAATCTCTCCACTGGATCAAAACCTTGTCGTGGCCAGAAGCCTTTGACTGCCCAAATGATTGGTGAGTGAGGGGCCAGACTAATCTTGGCCTGCAATGAAGCCTAGAGAAGGAGCAAGGGGCGAGTCAGCCATCTTGTCAGAACCCTACAGAGCCCAAGACGTGGGAGGAAGATGCAGGGCGACGACACTTTGGAAATTCATGGTTAAACACCATCTGTATTCCCAACCTAGACCTGAGTAGGCAGGGTTCATGAGATTTGGGTGGCAGTTCATGCAAAAGGAGGACACTCTGAATAAAACCCAAATGGGTAGATTGGATTCATTAGCTTGGGGAGAGCAGTCAATCTAGGAGTGAAACTCCAACATCAATCCTGACCCTTCCAGTCTGGAGGCTGGATGTAGGGTCAACTACCCAATCCTTAGAAAATAAAAATTACAGAAATTGACAAGAAATGTTCACTGTTATGTCAGGGACAGAAATCGAGAACAGGATAGTTAGTGTACTAACAGCAATGCAGTCTAAAGCCGAGTCCTCTGCAGTCATGACTGATGAGGACCAACCCAGAAAGGAAGTCTCCAATCAGTAAATAACATGGAGATAGGTTGGCCATGTTTGCCAAATGAAGAGAAGGCAGTCCTGAAATTAGGGAAAACCACTGGAGACTGGAGACGTGGAGAAGATCAGTAGAAAGAGAAATGACATCCGTTAGTTGCACCTTGGGGGAAGCTTTAAAGCTGGTGGGAGACAGAAATTACTTAAGTGTCAACCTTATGATTTGATGAAACACTACAGAGGATTAAGTAAGTGAGAGTGACGAATACTTCAAAGTAAAAAAATATTTTAAAAATTCAAATCTTAAATTTTTTTCTTATTCTCAATGAAATTTTTTGCGAGAAATATTGATCAAGATATGAATTAGTGATAATGCCATGTCAGACAAAGTAGAAACAAAAATACAAGAAAAAAAAAAACCTGGGAAAAAGGCTGATTTTTTCTTATATTTTCCTTAATGCATTGTCTCACATCATCACACCAACACCATTTCAAAATTGTTGTTATCTTGCACCAATCCCTACTTCCCAGTTTTTCGTTGATCAAAAAATTTTATTTAAGATTTGATGCTATTCCTACCATCAGCATTGTTTGATACACTTGCATTGATCTCCTCCTCCATCCTAGCTGTGCTCTGTAGTTGACTGGTTTGTTCCACTGCGACGCTGGCATTCTGTGGTGTTGGCTCATTTTGTCCTGACTGAGCCCGTTGCAGCTGAAGTTGGACGATAAAAATATTGAGAAATAAATATGAAGAAAAAGAAGAAAAAACAAAACATTTTAAATGTGTTAACTATGCCGAGATATATATCACTTCCGAAGCATACCGGTTAACTTCTTGTCTATCATTAAAAGCTAAAATTAAGGCTTTCTTTCAAACTGTATTGAAAGAGATTCTCATTACATATAACAAAATTGATTTTACACAACATGTAAATGAGATTGTTTTCATTATTTCAATCTGTTTCGCTAAATCCTACAGTCAAGCATTGCAAACGCTAGCTATATGCTATATGTGACCAATCATATCAAGCTAGTATTATGTCAGGTTGAAACGCAAACAAGTCCTTCAAAATCCATGAAGCTAGAGCTTATCCAGGATTCTATAGCATGAAATGGACAATAACAATTGCTTTGCTACCCTTTGGTTAGGACGCGAGTCTATTTTGAAAAGTACTTTCCACCAGGTCTTACAGATCCAGATACCCAGTCATTGTTGAGTGAACAGGGGGGAGGAGGGGGGTGGGGGGGTCCGAAGAAAATCTTGACTTAACTCAGAATAGATCTTGGTCCCTTTGCATGTGAACCAGTTAACCAATAAGGCTTTTAAAGTAAAGATGATCAGTATTGTCAGATCTAACTTTGAGAAACCATATCTACTTCCCTCAATACAACATATAAATTTAAGCCACATTTCATATTTTTGAATATTCGATTCAGTTTTTAGCATAATATAAATTAATCCGATATAATACTGTTGCATCTTGACTCAAAAAAAAAAAAAGAAAAAGAAAAAAAAAGGAATAAGCTTTAGTTTTTTTTCTTTTTCGTTGCCCGATTCACAACTGCTATAATTTGCAATCAAGTCAAGTTAATTGCACCGATATATTTTTTTTCTAATATACAAAATTAACTCAATTATTTTCATACTTCAATAGCTGCTGTGACTTTCTGCAGGAAATCCTCCGGTGATTTACATTCACCAATGACCTCCAAGGGTGTCCCGTTGTCACCAATGAAAAAGGTGGAAGGAATGACCACCACAGGAACTGGGTGAAAAGTTACGGAAATGTAAATAGAGCATTGCAAAGCACATTTTTGAGCATGGCAAAAACCATGGATGGGTTATTCACATCTAGTCACAAACGGTACAAGCTTTAACTTTATATAACTGATAAAAGGGAAAACTTTCTCCTTACAGTCAATCTAAAAATCATTACTATTTGTTTTTGTTTTTTTTATAAAAACATGAACTTTAATAGAGTGCAATATCCAATAGCTAACAGCTCTTTACAGGGGCACCCAAGGCAACAGCAACACTTAACATGTTAGACGATATCACATTTTTTTTTCCATCAGAGACAATGCTGCTAACGGCCAGGTACTCATAATATTACACCCCGAGTACACTGAGAGAATATGAGTAAAGAGTCTTTTCCAAGGACTCAACCATGCAGTGGTCAGAGTCAGACTCAAACCCAGGACCTTCCTATCTGAAGATGAGTGTTATACCTCTAGACCACATAGCCACACATTAAAACAATGTTTGCGGTCAATATTAGGTCACAGCTGCAACAGGGAAATGACAGAACAGGTACTAGATTAGTATTTACTAGAGGTAGAAAATGGATATAGAGAATTTAGAGTTTATCTGCCGTCGCAAATGTTTTTAAAAAAATTATTATAATTCATTTGTTTTTTTGTTTTTTTTGTTTGTTTGTTGCTTTAGGTCTCTTCCAACACATTGAGGTTATATGAGAGACTGCTGAAACAAAAAAACAAGCAATCTAACAAAAATAGTACAAATGTAAATCAAAATCATAACCTAAAGATATCATAAGCTAAATTATAAATAACCAAGAACAAACAGGCAGAAGATTTACAGAAAAAAAAATATCCCCTGTCAAAAGTACAATCACAAACCAAAGAAGCAGGATAGGCTAGTAAAGAGAAGAAGAAACGACATCACTATCGGATCGTATACCCATGTGAACATCATAGGTATATGTTTCGAGGGTGATGCTCCCATCCAACCACCCGCTTATAATTCATTAAAAATAAGACAAAGGGGATAAACTCATTGAAAAGGATACAAATCTGTGAGAAGAATTTACAGTCGTTGCTGAAAAAAAAAATGAAATAAACAAAAACATCATACATAAAATCTAAAATGAATATGATTTTCTATGTTGCCTCCAGCAAAACTTGTTTATAAAAAAATTAAATTACAAAGACACAATGTCTTTTTAACCAGGAAAAAAGGAACCAATCTTCTTAAACCAATGTAGCATGGTAAGTTGAAAGTCAAAATATCCAAAGGCTTGGACAAAGATTTAAACGGTCTGAAATGCACAAAAGAAATATATTTTATGACTGATAATGGAGACAGTGGTATTCCATTTTATGTTCTTTTACTAGTTTATTTTTTTCAACTTTATGTCATCCATTGTTCCTCAGTGTTCCAAGAAAAATATTGCTAATAATCATAAAGTACAGTTGAGCAGCATGGATAACACACAATGTAAAAGTAAACAAATTGATAAGAGTGGAGAATGGATGGATGGAGGGGGAATATTGTTACAGGTAGTAAAATATCAAGATAAAAGAAATTGTTCTTGAAACTTATCCCCTGGGGTCTAAAGCAATAACTTTATTTAACGATGGTTACATCAAGCCAACATACTGATAGGGAAAAATAAGAAAAGGATATATATCTTTAAAATTTTAACAATAGTCAATTTTAGCTTTTGTAGTTAATATAAAAAAAAAAAAAATCAAAATGGAAGTTAAGATTCAACAAGCTAAGAACAAATAAGGAGAATGACTTAACAAGAAAACTTAAACTAGCATTAATCGTAACACCTTTGCGCTAAATGAGATCTCAGATACACAGTATCATCCAGCCAACTGTTATCCATTGTAATTACCTGTTGGATACAAGTTTGACAGCGACACATTTGTTGGTTTCACACAGTCTTGTGACATCTTCCCTGTGTAGGTAAGATTCCATCTGGGTTGATGTCTCATCTTCAGCTGTTGAAATGAATCAAGAGTGGAGCAAGTAAATACACAGTTATGAGTTAAACGACTCAAATCAAAATTTGCCATTTCAAACTAGATATTGAAGTCAACGAACGGCTCTTTTGGCGGCTATGTGGTGTTGTGGTAAGAAACTCGCATTTAGATCGATAGATCCAAGGTTCGAGTCCCGATCTGAGCGGTGCATAGTTGAGTCCTAGGAAAAGGCTCTTTACTCATTCTCTCGCAATAGTCAGGTGTAAAATGAGTACCTGGCTATTAACAGCGTTGTCCCTGTCTGAAAAAGAATATGGCTTTAACAAGTGTCACATCTCGTCCTACATGTTAAGTATTGCCATTGGCTAGGGACCCGTTGTAAAGCGCTTTGAGCATGTTTAGTGGATATTGCACTAAATATTATATATATATATATATATGTCAAGTCTTTATGGTGAGGATAATTATATTAGAAATTAGAAACAGATTAACAATGTGAGAAATCATTATTTGAAAGAAATTAACTTGTTCAGGGATTAAAAGAAAAAAATAAATCTCAGAATATCCTGCAGCTGCCATATCATCTAATCAATACCACAAACATTTCACAATGTCAACTTTATAACTAGTATGTACTGTATGAAGTATCAAATCAATGGTAAAACTACATATTATACTGCCAGTCAGGTGGAGTGCCATAGTGTAGTGAATATGACTGAGACTAACAAGACCTAAAACTTACCAGCAGATCCAAGCCAACGACAAGGCATTTCTGCAATAAACCATTTAATAATACATTTTGCACTCAGTTTCCTCTGTTTATCCAGCTGTGATTGGGTAACTGGGTGTGTTATCACCATGGTGGGAAGTGCTTTGCGATGGAATAACCTCCAATCAAAAGGACAACAACCAATTGTTCCTATATCGTCTTAACATGAAATATAACAGGATAAACCCTGATTACAAGAGCCTTTCAGCTATGAAGGGCTACCACAGCAGCCATTTCATGTTATATTTTGGCTGAAATTCATCGGTACTAAACATAGTAGTAAAACAAGGTGTTACTATTTTCAACATTACCTGTGATGAAGACGATGAAAACAGAT
>NC_088371.1:16399291-16401791 GCF_034508935.2 Berghia stephanieae
TGATAAGACGAGAAATCGTATTGATGAACCACTGACGCAACGAACAGCAAAAACGGACCTCGTACTAATACGCGATTTAAAAAAAACCCTCGGCCCACAGGCGAGACAATGCTTTTCTTCTAGGCTTTTATACAGAGCAATATCCCCTAAATATGCTCAACAGCAACATTGAACAGGACGGGTCATGACGCCTGTTAGGCGATATTACAATTTTTCGGACATAGACAGCGCTGTTAACAGCCAGGTACTCATTTTACACCTGAGTACGGTGAGAGAATGTGAGTGAAGAGCCTTTTCCAAGGACTCAACTATGCGACGAGCGAGGCTCGAACCCAGGACCTTCCGATCCGAAAGCGAGTGTCATACCACAAGATCACATAGCCGCACAAGACTCCCAAGAAACTCCCAACCAAGTTGTGTCAGTCCAGGATAAGGACAGAAAGCCACAGAGATTTTTTTGTTTTTTTGTTGTTTTATTTTTTTTGGTTCTATTTTAGCCCTTTAATATAGATAGGTCTAGGGTTCGAGCCCCAATCTGAGCGGCTCAGAGTTGAGTCATTGGAAAAGACTTTACTCATACTCTCTAATCTTACTCGGGTGTAAAATATATGTTCCTGGCTGTTGACAGCGTTGTCTCTGTCGGAATTAAAATTGTAACATCGCCTAACAGGCGTCGTGTATCTTACTAAATGTTAGGTGTTTCTGTTGGCTAGGGATTCCTTGTAAAGCGCTGTGTTCATGTTCAATGGATATTGCGCCATATAGATAATGCTCAAGTGTTTTTGTTTGTGATTTTATTTTTTCGACGACACGTTTGAGGTAATTTCAGTGCCAGTTCCAGCTAAAAGGAAATGATAGGACAGCCAAACAAACAATTAAAAAAACGGACAAACCAACAACAAAAAAAAACAAAAAAACAAAAACAAAAAAACACACACACACACACACACACATATATATGTGTGCCTCTCTGCCCACTATGGGAGGACAAAAGACCCCATTTAGTGAGATCACCGTAAAAGTCCCATCCAGACAAAAGCACAGGATAAGAATGAGAACGAGAGATACATTTAAATGCTTACAAAATATATTCAAGATAATAACTATAAAAGTACAGTACACAACAGAGAGAAGATTAACCAGGAATAGCATATTAATATTATCATCTCCCAAACTAAAACTATGCATTTGACTGTTTGCCTCTGAACTAAGGACTCCGGCAAGGGCCAGGTAAAAAACCAAGTATGTTGTACCATTCCAAGACAAAGCCAGAAAGCAACCTGGGAAAGGAAAACAGACGTGTAGGGATGGAAAGCACATCAGGACATGACCTCTTCGCTCACCAGAGTCCTTTATCCATGCAAGACTGTTACTTATAGTTATAGTTGGTTTGTTTGTTTGTTTGTTTTTAAGAGTTTTATGGCGCTTGCAACACATTTAGTTTTAGGTCATATCAGCGCCAGTAAAAAGGAAGAAAATTGGATAGTAAAAACATTCTAGATGTGCAATTAAAGGGACTTGAGGAACAAGTAAGACAAGGGGAAAAGGTTCAAATAGCGAACATATGTAGATTCCAAGAGCACACTATAATGTACTTAGTTTGAGGTCACCTTAAAGTCTCACCCAGACACCGGTACAAGTCCCCACTAAGAGGAATACACTCAAATGTTTACAAATCATATTTTAAGAATAAACCAAAATAAGTACATAACAGAGAAATGATTTACAAGGAAGAAAAATATCACTCCCAAAAATAAGATACAGTTGACTGTTTCCCTCTCAACCAGGGTATCCGACTTGGGCCAGGACAAAACCAAGTAATCTCATTCCAAGACAAAGACAGAAAGCAAGTTGGAAAACAGACATAGGAGGATAGAAGACACAGTATGTTCCTCTCTGCCCACTATGGGAGGTCATGAACCCCACCCAGAGAGTCCTTTATCCACGCAACACTGTTACTTATAGTTATTGGTTTCCGATGCAGATCCCTTACTTAAGGCTCCTCTAACTCAATCATTTTTGGCTGCCTTTCTACCCCCCTTCTAGTTAATTAAGGCTTTGAAGCTGTCATATATAAGACTTCTTGGTCTGACCAAAATGTATCAAGACGGTTTTAATGAGACAGCGTGGCTCAGCGGTACGGTCTTTGCTTCGAAAGGTACCCGAAAGGTACCGAGTTCGATCACCCGCCGCTGCGCTGTGTGGCCTTGAGCAAGTCACCTCGCCCTAGCTCAATTTGCGGCGCTGCACTGCGGCTGACGCCTGGGTTATTCCAGTCTTCCCTTGGAATAGACCCTAGAGACAAATTTCCCCTATGGGATGAATAAAGGGAATTTTATTTATTTTATTTATTAAAAGTATTTATGGAATTTGCAGTTACAACAAATGCTGGCAAACTTGATCACATGTTGGCGACTCTTAGGGCAAATGATATTTTTTTTCTTCCCTGTGATGTTTTGGTATGCAGATGGTAAATTTTTAGTGGGTGGCCTCTCTTGTC
>NC_088371.1:16406791-16439291 GCF_034508935.2 Berghia stephanieae
GAGATGATTTACAATGAAAAAAATATCATCTACCAAAACTAACTATACATTCGACTGTTTTCCTCTCAGTCCAGGGCATCTGGCCAGGACCAGGACAAAACCAAGTAATCTCATTCCAAGACAAAGACAGAAAGCATGTTGGAAAACAGATATAAGGGGATAGAAGACACAGTGTGTACCTCCCTGCCCACTATGGGAGGTCAGGATCCCCACCCAGTGGGACAGTAAAAAGTTCTAGAATTACAATTAAAGCACCAAAGAAAAGGTGAGACAAAGGGGAATTGGTTCAAATAGGAAACAGATGTAGATTCCAAGAGCACACCGTCAAAGTACTTAGTTTGAGATCACCTAAAAGTCGCATCCAGACACAAGCACAACTAAGAGGAATACACTGTTTTTGTTTGTTTGTTTTTAAGGGTTTTACGGCGCTTGCAACACATTAAGGTCATATCAGCGCCAGTAAAAAGGAAGAAAATGAGATAGTAGAAAGTTCTAGAATTACAATAAAGCATCCAAGAAAAGGGAAGACAAAGGGGAATTGTTTCAAATAAGAAATAGGTGTAGATTCCAAAAGCACTCTATCAAAGTACTTAGTTTGAGATCACTAAAGGCCTCATCCAGACACAAGCACAGGTCCCCGCTAAAAGGAACACACTCAAATGTTTTACAAATCATATATAATATAAAAAAAGCATAATACAGTGCATAACAGAGAGATGATTTACAATGAAAAAAATATCATCTCCCAAAACTAACTATGCATTCGACTGTTTCTCTCTCAGCCAGGGCATCTGGCCAGGACCAGGACAAAACCAAGTAATCTCATTCCAAGACAAAGACAGATAGCATGTTGGAAAACAGATATAAGGGGATAGAAGACACAGTATGTACCCCCCTGCCCACTATGGGAGGTCAGGAACCCCACCCAGGAGGAATACACTCAAATGTTTACCAATCATATAAGATATGTAATATGTAAACTAAACATAATACAATGCATAACAGAGAGATGATTTACAAGGAAAAAAATATCATCTCCCAAAACTATAACTATACATTCGACTATTTCCCTCTCAGCCAAGAACTCCGGAAAGGGTCAAGACAAGACTAAGAATTCTCAAGACAATGACAGGAAACAATTGGAAAACGGATATGGGGGGATAGAAGACACAGCATGTACCTCCCTGTCCACTATCGGAGGTCAGGATCCCCACCCAGCAGTCGGGGATTGAGGGGATAGCAAAATGTGGACTGATGCAAACCCACCAGCAGCCCGTGTAGTCAACATTCTCCCGCCCAAAGTGGAAATCCCCTTCCCTCCCCCCTCCCACTCCCATTGGATAACATACATCCGGGGATAAAATGCCCGTCTACCCCCCACCCCACACACACAAGCTTCTAAGACCATTTATCTCATCAAGCAAAACAACACCTCGCCCCCCCCCCCCCCCCCCCCCCCCCCCCCCCACACACACACACAAAAACAAAAAAAAAAACAAAAAAACCAACAAATAACAAAGTGAAGACAAACAAAATCAAATATCTATGAAAAATGCATCTATTTATTATTTATAAAGTAGTATCCACTATTTCCAACATAATATTAATATTATTATTATTATCATGGTAGTATATCAGTATTACTGTTGTTATTACTATGTATTATTATATTAGATGGCAGATATAACATTTTGTCGTCAACTCTTTATTTCTGTAACATAATCATCATCATCATCATAATGTTTCTGGCACAGCATAATAAAGCAAAACACACACTACACTCTAAAACGGTTACAGCTTCGGAACGGTATAGATAGAACGAAGATGACGTCACTCAGGTCTTTGTTATTGTTCTTTTAAATTTTTAAAATTGCCATCCACGTTTATGAGTAATTCTCACTAAACTGTATTAACCAGAATATAAACGCGCATGGTTACACATAATTTTGTGTGTTGGTCCGTTATATTTCCGGATGGCAATGTTGTGAGCATCTTAGCCAATCGCATACTATCTATAATATCAATTTCAAAACAAAGAACGAGAGGTTTAACCGTTACCATAATTTCTATTCTATTCGACTAATTTAATTTGCAGTAGCATTGAAAAGGCCCATAGAAAAAAGTTAGGCGTTAGTATTATCCATTTACATAATTAGATAAATTATATCTCAAGGGAGCTTTAAAACGAAAATCAGACCGTGGCACCAGATATTCATCAAATCAGCAACTGTAAAGAAAGTAAGACGAAAAGAAAGAAAAAAAAATTAGAGAAGATATAAATAAATAAATTAAGAAAGAAAGAAAGAAAGAAAGAAAGAAGACGATAGGTATCATTGAAGTAAAATAGAAGGAATCAAAGAGGAAGAAGAAAAAAAGAAAAGAAAGAAAGAAAAAAAAAGGAAAGAAAAAAGGGGGAAAAAAAACAAAAAAATTTTTAAAAACAAAAAATATATATATATATATATATATATATATATATATAATAATAAAAGAAAGAGAGAGAAGAGAGAGAGAGAGAGAGAGAGAGAGAGAGAGAGAGAGAGATCGATCTACAAGCCAATATATCTCATCCTGACAAGACCACACCCCAACCAAAAGGATTAGACTTAGACCAGGTCTACCCTCCAATTATCTTAATGTGCGAAACGATATGTTAGAATGCTATAACCATGTATGAACTTACATGCACATGACAATGAATCACCCTGCACAATTAAGGAATTAGCCGTATAAGACCAGTTACTTAAGCTCAGTTGGAACTGAACTAGGTCAGATGTAACCGATTTGTTTGAATACCGATAACCATGCAACATGAACAATGCAATGCAAATAACATAATATTATTATCATAAACAAAAATAAATACAGAAATCTCACTTTCTGAATCGTAATAAAACCGTTCTCGTTTGTTTTTTTTTGTTTTTTACTGCCTTTGATTATTCGCAATGTTATTATAGTGTAGGGCTTCAGATTAAAAAAAAAAAAAGGGGGGTGGAGGGGAAGCTGTAGTTACTGGTTTTGTTACCATAACAATAATGTATCATACTCAATAATATATAAATCATATAAAAAAATAGCGGTAGTCGTTTTTTTCTTTTTCTTTAAAATGGTGTATGAAATAATGGCAATAATAGTAATAATTATAATAATAATAATAATAATAATAATAATAATAATAATAATAATAATAATAATAATAATAATAAATACACGTGAGTCTGCCCAAGAGAGGTCTCAGATCACACTGGCAGGTTGAGATTTAAAGAGGAAGGCACAACCAAAGGTAGAAAAATTCCAAATCTCCAAGTTGACAAAAAAAAAAAAAAACAATTAAAAAGGAAAATAACCCACAAAAAAAAAACACGAATAAATTCAATAAATAAACAGATAGATTAAAACATAATACTTATAATATTATAATATATTATTATGATATCAATAGATAAAAAGAAGGTTTGTTTGGTAGCTGGTGGTGTAGTTCTCGGTCAAAGATATATTCAAAATAGGCAGATAGTTTTGTGATGAATGATAGATAAAAACATTCCATGATAAAAACGATGATGATACGACAACAAAATTAATGACATGGCCACAGATGGGTTTTTTTTTATTAGGGCAATTAATAAGAGACCCGTCATCTCAAAAGCGGTCTTATGTCTATATGTCTATGATGGGAAGGATTCAGGCGCCAAAAAAAAAATAATTGTATTATTAACCGAAAAATCTCAAGAGTTGGGTAGATTTAAGATGTATTATTGGGGAGGGGGGGAGGGGTATAGTATAGTATTTGGAAGTATGAAACGGGTAAGATTTTATACTTTTTGAATATAACTTTTCAGCATTTAGCTTACTTCACTGCCATGCGCTGGAAAAATGTGTATCATCTAAATAAAATTATGGCCAGAAAACTCGTCCTTCAATTATTGATCGATTAAAATAACCCTCATTTTGGGAATAAAAAACCCTCTGAATCTGGGATTTCACAGAAGTCCTAAGTTTTGAGAGGTGTTTTTTTTTTTTTTGTTTGTTTTGTTTTTTTTTTGTTTTTTTTTTGGCCAAGAAGAGGGTCATTTTAATCAATCAATATTTGAAGGACGAGTTTTATGGCCAAAATTTTCAATATACATGTTTTTTCTCTCCCAGAGAACGACAGAATACCGGGTCAAGGCAATGGGTCACAAAATATAATATGTAACTGGCTGACACATCAGTGTTGGAAGTGTTTGCCACAGACAATTTCACTAGGGAACAGCTGGTGAAATAAAAAGACACTAGGATTAAGAGATCCCCGAAAATGTAGTACGGATGATGATGACAGCTACTGAAGTTTGAAGTCCGTCCGACTTTTCGTGATTGAATTATGTTAGGTTGAAAAAATAAAATAAATATATAAAAGTGAGAAAACGGTATTTGAATCACATAAAGGTGATTTCAGCATGTTTAATAGGCACCAATTTTAACGAGAGGGAGCTTTGGCTCCAAAGAATATTCACCTGAAAATATATATAATTTTTTAAAAAGAACCCTAGCCTATAATATCTGCGTCAGTTTATGTCAATGTCTTGTGATTTCTTTTACGTTGAAAGTTTATAACAATTTGGATCTCAGACAAGAGAATTGAAAACGCCATTGTTTGTTGTTTTGTTTTTAAGGGTTTTACGGTGATTGCAACTCATTTAGGTTATATCAGCACCAGTAAAAAGGAAGAAAATGGGATAGTAAAAAGTTCTAGAATTACAATTAAAGCACCCAAGAGAAAGTAAGACAAAGGGGAATGGGAACAAATAGGGATCAGATGTAGATTCCAAGAGCATACCACCAATGTACTTAGTTTGAGATCACCTATGTCTCATCCGGACACAAGCACAAAATCCAACAAAGAGGAATACACTCAAATGCTTACATTATACATTAAAAATAACCAATATAATAACAGAGAGATGATTTACAAGGAAAAAAATATCATCTGCCAAAACAATAACTATGCATTTGACTGTTTCCCTCTCAGCCAGGACTCCAACGAGGGCCCGGAAAAAAACCAAGTAATCTCATTCCAAGACAAAGACAGAAAGCTTGTTGGATAAGATATAAGGGGATAGAAGACACAGTATGTACCTCCCTGCCCGCTATGGGAGGTCAGGATCCCCACCCAGGAAAACGCCATTGGCCATTAATAAAGAACCCTAACTTATTTATAATCCTGAATTTCGATAATTTAAAAAAAAATTCTATTAATCAAATACAATTTACGACCAATTGTGGGCATGGAGGTAATATTTTCATTTTTAAAATTTCAAGTCTTTCATTTCATTTAAACCTGGAGATATTGTCCAAAAAAGAATGGGCATTTTGTGTGGGACGGACTTTCGTTCTTTCCTTTTTTTTTTTTTTTTTTTTTCAGAACAAGCAAAGTAAACCCATGAATTATTAATATTCACTTGAATTTTTTTTGACAGATCTCTCTCTCTCTCTCTCTCTCTCTCTCTCTCTCTCTCTCTCTATATATATATATATATATATATATATATATATATATATATATATAATCAACCTATCTATCACACTCAAACATAGACACAACAAACATATTCTCTCTCTCTTCCTCTCTCAACATTCAGATCCAAGCTCAAATCTAGGCAGATAAGGTTTGTTGTAAGAGATTTTGGACGGTTTTGACAAGTTACACAAGATGATTAAGGTGATGAATAATATAATAAAACCAACAACCCCCCCCCCCCCCCCCAAAAAAAAACAAAAAACAAACAAAACAGGTGAATAAAAAAAATGTCACTAAATTATGAAATTACAAAACATTTCAACCCTTTGTGTGTGTGTGTGTGTGTGTTTGTGTGTGTGTGTGTGTTTGTGTGTGTGTGTGTGATTATGAACTACTTTGACCCGACATTATTAAACCACTTCACAAAAGTAACAGGAAATCAATCTGGAAAACGCCCTATAAAACAAACGCCACAAGACACATTATTCCCTTTTAAAAATGGGTTTGGCTTGTCTTTACAGGACAGGAGGGAGAAAAAATTAATTTATACTACAACCATGCCATTGAAATATTAAAAATCTATTTAAAAAAAATATTAATAAGTTAATAAAACGAAAAAAGAAAAAAACAAAAAACAACTCAGCTTCCAACAACAAATACTCACTGATAATCAATATTATTATTTCCATTTTTACAAGTAACATTCAAAAATAGATTGATGTGTTTTTCAAGTACTTCGATGGGCAAGAACAAATGAACAAGCAGGGGGGGGGGGGGGGGTAGTAATCTAAAAAGATATAATTCCTTGTTTTGTTGGATGTTTTTAAGGGTTTTTCGGCGCTTGCAACACATTTCATTCCGGTCATATCAGCGCCAGTAAAAAGGAAGAAAATGGGATAGTAATAGTTCTAGAATTACAATTAAAGCACCCAAGAAAAGGTGAGACAAAGGGGAATTGGTTCGATTAGTTTGTTTTTAGGGGTTTTACAGCGCTTGCAACACATTTAGGTCATATCAGCGCCAGTACAAAGGAAGAAAATGGGATAGTAAAAAGAGTAAAAAAGTTCTAGAATTACAATTAAAGCATCCAAGAATAAGGCAGACAAAGGGGAATTGGTTCAAATAGGGAACAGATGTAGATTCCAAGGGCACACTATCAAAGTACTTAGTTTGAGATCACCTAAAAGTATCATCCAGACACAAGCACAGTCCCTGATAAGAGGAATACACTCAAATGTTTTACAAATCATACATAATATGTAAATAAAACATGATACAGTGCAGCAGTGCATAACAGAGAGATGATTTACAAAACAAACAAAAAATGTCATCTCCCAAAACTAACTATACCTTTGACTGTTTCCCTCCCAGTCAGGGTATCCGGCCAGGGCCAGGACAAAATAAAGTAATCCCAATCCAAGACAAAAATAGAAAAGAAATTGGGAAACAGATATAGGGGGATAGAAGACACAGCGAGACCCTCCCTGCCCACTATGGGAGGTCGGGAACCCCACCCAGATATACGGCAAGTCTTTAAGTAAAGAACTGTCTCCTGTTGCCTTGAAAGTAAGGTTGATGAATGAGTTGGAATTTGTAAAAACTTTGCATCAGTGTGTTCTGGGGGAATAATAGATGACTCAAAGATGATGATGAGGACGATGATGATGATATCATCTCCAGGCATTCAATCATCATTCACTCCACTCAATTTCTCATGAGTCACAATCATTGAATAACGAAGAGTTGTTTTGTAAAAATATTCAAACTTAATATGTATATATATTACTGTTCATGTACATGTCATTAAAATACCAACAACTCAGTTGATGAATTTTTACTTGCTATTTTCACTTTCGGATTAAAAAAAAAATATTTAAAAGATGGGACTCAGTTGTTTAAAAAAAAAAAAGAAAAGAATTTGTGTATGGATATACAGTCTGGGACTTATGAAAAAAAAAATTGTATATAATATAACAATTTATTAGGGCACGTTTTCAATAATGTTACAAAAAAAAAAAAAGTAAAATATAATCATCTTACTAGTCTAAATATAAATATAAAGCTCGCAACAATATTCAATGTCATTGTTTGCATTATTATTTTATTTTATTTTACAGATACCAAAGGTTTTTACAGGGCAGCTTATAATTAACTTCAGGGGACTTTAAATTTCAATGCATACTTCTTTTTCATCTTCTCATATTCCATCAAGTATATCACTAAAACTTTTGTTTTGCCATTCCAAATGGGATGAAAAGTAAATCTTAAAAAATCAGGGACTGATAATAAAAAGATAAATCAGTATGAATAACAAATTTCATCAGCTTTGCGCTGTAAAACATTTTTGTAAAGATAACCCCCTAAACAGACATTTAAAAATATTTAATATGTACAAGGATCATGAAATAGATTGTATACACACACATTTTTTTTATCAAATAATAAAGCCAATTGGTTTATAAGGAAAAAAAAAAAAATTAAAAAAAAGAAGTTATTATTATTCTCTCCAGAAATCAGATCCAAACCATTGCTATACACAGCAATTTCTTCAAATTTATTCAACGCCATTAAAGAAAAGGAAGGATAGAACAAAATCATTATTCAATCACACCTAATAAACTAATAACAAACTGGCTTCAGACTATCCTCGTCAAAGTTAGAATATCAACAAGAAATCAAGTGAGTAGGAAAGTGCCAGAAGACAATAGAGAATAAAAATTTCATGTCGGCGATGGGGGGGGGGGGGGGGGGGGGGGGGGGGCTCAAACCAGCGACCTTACTGGTACGACAACTCTGCCTGGCCGGGGAGATTGTGACTCTATCATATGAGCTATCCACGACCCCCAAAACTGGCCGGAGTTGTCATGCCAGTAAGGTCACAGGTTCGAGCTCCCATCGCCACGTGAAATTTATTTTCTCTATTGTCTTCTGGCACTTTCCTACTTGTCACTTCATTTCTTCTTGTTATCAACATAAGTGCCTGCTCCACTCACTTTTCAAAGTTAGACTATGTCCTACTCAAATGTATATAAAGCATTGAATCCAGTCCATAATGTACATGAAAAATATAACCAAGCAGGAAAATGACTGATAAAATCAATTAAAAAAACAAAAACTAAAGACAATTTCAAAGACAACCAAACACAAGCAGTAGTATGTGTGTGAGTGTGCTTGATGCGAACTCCAACATTTATAGGCAGTTATAGGTTTTACCCTTCAATCAAATGTTTCATTAACAACTATAACAATATACAACAACACCATGATAAAAATTAATATTTTTTCATTGACCATCACAAGTCATTTTCTTTGTCCTCAATTATAAAGAGTACTGTGGCCAATATTCATAAAGTGACTTCTTTGGGGTCATCATTCATCTGATCAACATTTGACATACCCTTCGTTCAGCTCAGCCATCCACTGGGCGTGCGGGTCGTCCCTTTTTTTTTTTTGCAGCAAAATTTAGACCAAAAAAAAAAAGCTGTACAAGAAAACGTCTTCCCCTTTTCTTTTTAAGAATCTTCTCAAGTTACCATTAGTGAAATAATTAGCTTTTTCCAACTAAGAATAACAAACTTGGATTTGAACCCAGAACTTTTTAGTTCTAGATTGTGCATTGTAGTAATATTATAGCAGCAGCTCAGTAAAATGATGTTTGCCAAGCAGGCAAAACAATGAAAAGAATCAACAATGTAGTAGTAACCAACACACAAACACAAGTGTGTAAGGTTAACTGGTGATCTGGCAAAATGAAGTAAGAACAGATCATTCTCTGGCTGGTTTTAATAATAAAATCAGCAAAACAGAGTAACAACCTTCAACCATCATGGGATCTTGGCTGCAAGGATATTATTATCAATGCTAAAAGTTGATACCAAACTCACCCTCCCACAAACAAAAATATTTTTTTTATAATTTTTATAATATTAATCTTTATTTCCTCACTTGTAAAACTACACAGAGCTTGCATACTATGTTTGATAATCAACTCATGCCCCCCCCCCCCCATATGTTCACAACCTGTGACTGAGCTGAATATAAAGTTCACAGAAATAAAATTCAAAACAAGTTAATTGAGAGCGGATAACGAGTTGCAAATTCTTTGAGAAATAAATGCATACAGGGAACTGTCAATGAATAGTAGTCCTGCTTAACAAATTAAAAAAAAAAAAAGTAACATGGCTGCTTTGTTATAATTATAAATGCTATTATCAGTGCAAGGAGTATGTCATCTAATTAATCATTAATCGTGTCTTTTATCATTGACCGATACAGTAATACGACTATCATTAACAGAAATGTATTATTTCCATCCCTTTGCATAGTCATCAGTGACAGTAAAATCGCAAATTTGAATTATTTTCTTGCAATCAGTAAATAACCATTATAATGAATTGGTCGACCATAATCACCTCACCAGAGATTGAACAGTCAGTTCTACTGAAACACCAAGCATAGACGTTTGAGTCTATGCTTTCTCCTTGACAACCCTGATGATTGCAATATGTAAAAAAAAAAAAACAAAAAAAAAAAAAACCCAACATATCACTTTGGCACCATTTCCATCCTCAATCTCGCTCTATTTTGATTTTGGTGTTTTCTTTAAAAAAATCATCAGAGGACTGACTATCTTTAAGCAAGTGTTCAACATGGAAAAAATATTTGACATAAATCATTCTCGTTATCGGTGTGTGATTGATTAACAAAATAACAGTTTGTATCATTGCTCGTTTGATTGCCATTTACGCATTTGCTTGACATGTATCAAAATCTTTTTCAGCTCAACATTTTTCACACATTCAAGAAAGGCAGCAACAACATCTTGGCTCCCATATAAGCCAATTTTGCTGGGCAAGGATGTGTTTCCTTCCATTTGAACCTGTTAGATTACTTCTTTCAATTTATATCATCTTCATTGTTTAACTGATATTGTGTAGATATTGTCTAAAACTCTCGTCAATTTAACTGAGAGAGCAGTGATAAACATGAGACTTTGGTTGGTTGGTTTAAAAGAACTTCCAAGAGGTGCATTTCATTTCTGTATCTATTTTCTTAGTTAAAACTAAGGTCTCCAGTTTTGTCTTTCATAATCAAAAGAGGAATTAATGATTTGAAAGAAATTAAGTATTGCTGTTAAAAAGTTACACACTTATATAGGTAAAGGTGCTAAACTATTTTAATTTATTATCAAAAGGAGTAACTTTGCCTAACGGGGAAACTTTTCCTCTAAGGAGTTGAGACTTTATGAGTATTCTCAGACTTGCTGCAGTTGTTTTCCTTGTTAAAAGATATGGTTTCTTATCAAAAGGAGTGACAGTCACAAAAAAAAATACTCTCAATGGTCAAAAAACAAACAGGAAGAGCTAAATCTCTTATGGAAGAGACAAACAATCCAAATTTCTTGACAGGAACTTAAACTTCATCAACTTTCTGTCAGAAGACAGGACTGTCCTACAGAAGTATTCTCTAGATTTAAAACGCAGGGCACAATATGGTGTAGTTATCGAATATAATTTTCAACCCTCTTGTCCAATTGTTATTCTCATTATGTCACTGCGATGTTGTCCTTTGGACTTGGACTCCCAACATAATCTAAATGAAACTCAAGGTTTAGAAACGGCCATTTAGTTAGTGATGGTATGCTTTTAGGAGAGATATTCTATTTTACACACGTTTTTATCCGACCACCAAGTAGTGATTACAGACCCGAGTTGTTAGATCTGGCGGAAGATATTTTGGCAATAAACTAGAGCCTTATTTAATACGCCGACAATTTTAGAGATTTTCATAAAAACTTCGAATCCCTCCACCAAAAAAATAGATTTAAAAAGATGCTTACTCAAAAGGAATATAAGTACATGCTACACATAATTTTGTTCATCAAAACTATAACAACTAAATTTTTTTTTCAAACGTTGTGATGTTCCAGAAAGCTAGCTGAATGAGAAAAATGTTGGTTGTTTCATAATAAATGTGACAATATCCCCATAGTTGGTAAGGAGAAGGCTAAGGGTAGCAAACCAATTATTACTCTCCATTTAAAGCTGCAGAAATCAGAATATACCGTGACTCCAAGGGTTATATATGGCTTTGAAGGACTAGTTTTTTTTACTAGATAATACATAATATGCTCTCCAGCTCTCCAAACATATGTTTGGTTTTAATATCATTATTATTATTATCCTCCTGATAAACAAAACACAACCAATCACTGTTGTGTGATCCCAGTGATATTCAATATTAATACAATATATAACGCTTTCTATACATCGATAAGACATTTAAACATTGTCATCATGAACACTTAATGTTTTCTTTCTGAAAATAATTTGATTAGTTTTTAGTTGCCATTTTCAAATCTCACTGTGGTTTCTCAATGAAATAGTGGTTGTGATGGGTCGTAATGGCTGTCGTTGTGGTGTTGATAGTTGTCGTGGTTGAAGTGAAGTGGTAGATGGACGTTTGTCAGTTTTGAATCTTGTCCGCTGTGGGTTTTTTCTCTCCAAATTGTTGATTTTGATTTAACTGTCAGAATTCTCCACAAAATCAGTTATATCTTTCTCCAGTATTGAAAATGATAAACGCTCATCTAAAGTCCGTGAATCAATTAAAAAGACTATAAAAGAATTAGTTGTTTTTTTTTCACTCCGGTTTATATACACTATCTACTGATGTCGTCTTGATAGAAGCCTTTTTCCATTGATTGCTTAAAAAATAACTCTTCTACCAATGTATAGTTTTTGATTCCAATTTTCTATATAAAAGTCTTCACAACTGGAGTAGCAGCTCCCAGCAGTGAAGGCAATTCACATTACATATATAAAGACACAAACACACACATATGAATATATATTAAAGACATACTCTATCGTCTGACATTGCAGCAATTAAAGTGCTCAAGTTGAATGCCCACATTCTTTCTCATAATTAAATAAAACTACTTTCTATCAGCAGTTTAAACAAAAAATCCGCTCTACTCAAAAGTAGGACTTGTTCAATTTAGTCTTGGGAGGCCAAAGGGCACTAATGGTGCAAGAATTCCTCCCGGTATTTTGACTACTTGGTGCAAAATGACACATTCTAGATCTATGGTCCGATCTAAATGTTGTATGTGACTTTCATTTCAGCTGAAAGGCTCTCTAACAGTAAGTTTCCACATATGAGATTAATATATCAGCAGCATTAGAGGTATTCCAATTGAATGACTGGTTTCGAAGAAGAAGAAAAAAAATCCCTTCAATCACAAAGACAATTTTTGGTACTTTGTTTCTGTAGACGAAACTTGACTCCTCTTAACGAGCAGCGAGAGTAGAGTTTATCTTCCAGCCTATGGTGACTCTACACCAATCATATAGACAGCTGTAGACGAAACTCGACTCCTCTTAACGAGCAGTGAGAGTAGAGTTTATCCTCCAGCCTTTTTGTGACTCTACACCAATCATATTGACAGTTTTAGACGAAACTTGACTCCTCTTAACGAGCAGTGAGAGTAGAGTTTATCCTCCAGCCTTTTTGTGACTCTACACCAATCATATTGACAGTTTTTGACACTCTAGTGTCACTACACAATACATCAACACAACTCTCCTCCGAAACTGGCAGTAGCAGAGTGAAGTTGTCATCACATTAGAATCAGGCTCAAGCCAATAGTTCATACATTGTCCAATGAAGGCGGTTCATGTTTTACATTGAGCCCATTTGGGCAGGATGCGACGTCTGGCGTTGGTGAACCAGTAGTTGATCTGGTTGATGGACAACCCCGTCTGCTTGATCAGCATGGCTTTCTCATCATCATTGGGGTAAGGATTGTCCTTGTGGTTACGTAGCCATTCCATCATCATGGCCACCGCCTAAAGGGTTGGATGGAGACAAGACAGATTTATATATAAACTGTTTAATAGGTTTTAATGGAAAAATAATGAAATAAAATCGAGATTACTTGATACTATTTTTTTTTAAATAAATGAAAGAAAGGAAAAATAAAGGAGCAGAAATGATATTGAAAATGATAAAAACTAATCTTTTAGTCTATGAATCAATTAAAAGAGTATAAAAGTTAATTTTTTACACTATCCACCGGTCTTGTCATAACAGAAGTCTTATTCAGACGACATAAACAGATAGACACCTTGGTGAAGTCTAGCCCCTTAAGTGTTCGAATATAAGGCCTGACAAAATAGTTTTTTTTGTTAGTTTTTAAGCGTTTTACGGCGCTTGCAACACATTAAGGTCAAATCAGCGCCAGTAAAAAGGAAAAATGGGATAGTAAAAAGTTCTAGAATTACAATTAAAGCACAAAAGAAAAGGAGAGACAAAGGGGAATTGGTTCAAATAGGGAACAGATGTAGATTCCAAGAGCACTCTATCAAAGTACTTAGTTTGAGATCACCTAAAAGTCTCATCCAGACACAAGCACAGGGCCCAAATAAGAGGAATACACTCAAATGTTTACAAATCATATAATATAATATGTAAACTAAACATAATACAATGCATAACAGAGAGATGATTTACAAGGAAAAAAAAATCATCTCCCAAAACTATAACTGTACATTCGACTGTTTCCCTCCCAGCCAAGGAGCTCCGGCCAGGGTCAAGACAAAACTAAGTACATAATCTCATTTAAAGACCGACAGGAAACAATTGGAAAACGGGTAAGGGGGGATAAAAGACACACCATGTACCTCCCTGCCCACTATGGGAGGTCAGAATCCCCACCCAGAGGCCTGACAAAATAGGGTTGTTTATTCCTCTCTGAAGACTTTCTACTTTGCCTCTGCCAGAACTACTACTCCTTCTTTTTATGGAAACCTCCAATATTGTTGAGGATCATTCCACAGTTTGTAGGGTTTTACATTGTAAACTTGTTAAAACTCTGCACATAATACTAATAAAAAAAAAGTGTATAGATTATTATTTTTATTGCAGCAAGAACATTTTTTAAAAAGTATAAACGCTGGTAAATATTATGTTAAAGGTCTACTCTAAGCAGCAGCTGCAGACGTGGTAGTAATAAGAATTTCTAAACGTTATTGACCAAAATGTCACAAGTTATGACAATAAGAAAACTAAACCAAAATAAATATACACAACGTTGTACTTAGAAAACGACAATTTACCTCTTTAGGAAGACTGGGATGTTTCTTGGACTCTGTTTTGGCCTGTGGGCTGGATGTGGCCATATGGCCATCTCCCATGAGATGATCAGGTCCATCTTTCAAGGGCCTGAAACCAAGTGGTCCTGCCATGCCTGGCTGGATATAACTTCCCTGTAAACAATTCAATAAATGTATCTTTATAGTATTTATATATTCCGAAAGCCAGTATTCAGATCTGCTTCAGTCAACTAATATAAAAAATCAGATTCATAGCAACCTCACATCAGAGCCATCCTCCAAGCCTATAGTAGTGCGCTATGTGGCCTTGTAGTATGACACTTGCCTTCGGATCGGAAGGTCTTGGGTTCAAGAGCATATCTGAGTCTTTGGAAAAGACTCTTTACACATATTCTCTCACCGTAAAATAAGTACCTGGCTATTAACAGTATTGTCTCTGTTGTGAAAAAAATTGTAATATCGCCTAATAGATGTCATGTCTTGTCTTTTATGTTAAAGTGTTGCTGTTGGCTTGGGATCCCTTGTCAAGTGGTTTGTTGAGCATGTTTAGGGGATATTGCTGTATATAAATTCTCAATTAAATTTTTTAATGCTCGACTTCCAGCCATTTATTTATACTATTTGTCATTTTAAAATGCTTTTATAATCTATGCAGTGCTGTTCATTCATCATTTCGGTTACATATCAATTTCTAATTCAAATCATAACTTTTTCATCATGCTAGAAAACTAAATGTAGTGAAATTCAGTTATAAAATCTATTTCTTAGTACAATAAATAACAATCGATTTTACAATATTCCATTAAAAAATTATATTCTTAAAATTCAAATCTGAAGAGGAAAACAAAAATAAATTCTTAATTTGGCCAAATGTGGCTCCTAAAAAAAGCACACATGAGTGTGATAAATATAGTTTTCAGAAAAGTTGCCACAAAAAAACCGCTACAAAACAAAACAAAAAACAAAAAAAAAAAACAAAGAAAGAAGAAATTAAAAAACAAAAACAACAAAAACATCAATACGAAGTTATTATGGAAAACAAAAAGATTTCGTCTTCGTCACATTTCTCTGAGTTGCACAAAGAAAAATAATCCAAAAATTGAAAGACTTGCAAACATAGCAGAAATAAATTCTTGAATGTTCAAAATAATGTGGACGATAGTAGATTCTTTCTACACACTTTGAAAAGCTATAACTGCTATAACTTTGATGTTAAATAATCAGGGGTTTTTTTGCTTGGTTTTATTAAAAATGTAATCCAAAGAAACTGATAAATTTTTTTCTATAGTTCTTCCAATTTTTTTTTTAGTATTGGTATATCTTTGTAGAAATGATAGGAAAACGACCTTTTGGCACGGCCTCATATACCAATTAATTTTGTATATAAGTATAAGTGCTTTATCATACATTGTTTACACTGGACAGGAAGTTACCAATAACACTAATTTCAACACACAAAAAAAGAATAAGAGACAATCATTCCTGTTGTGTGTAATTCATGTAAAAAAATTACACTCTTTCACCATCCAGAAAATCAAGTTGAACAGAGAAACTAGAAACTATGACTTTCTTGCTTATTCCAAGTCTCAAATTTAACACTTTTTGACAAGCTTGAAGTCACCATAATGGGCATGATCTATATTAACTTTCCATGTGCTCGAGGTCATTGATCACACTGCAAAATGTGCTCAAATGGACCTACATAGTGAAAAGTGTTCACAGATTTTGAACTATCTAACATTACGATTGGTCATTGTGTTCAGCTTGACACATGGGTATGTTTACAACTTTCATAAACAAAGCAGCATGTTTACATTCGTTCAGAAATGTCCAATCGTTGGACAGCAACAAATTACGTGATTGATGACTCGGTTGGACAAAAACATAAATATAGATCGCTCCCATTGATTGATACATCAAATAAAAAGTTTTCAAACCAAAATAAATATTTTTTTTAAAAAACCAAAACGATTTTTTGATGACTCAGTTGGACGAAAACATAAATATAGATCGCTCCCATTGATTGATACATCAAATAAAAAGTTTTCAAACCAAAATAAATATTTTAAAAAAAACCCAAAAAAAAACATTTTTTCTTTCTGTAATAAATGCCATAAAACAGATTGAGAAAGAGTGACTCACATCATGTCCATATCCACCCATAGGATGTCCCATACCCATAGGACCCATTCCATTAGGTACACCTGGTCGACCCTGAAATCATAGGGAGACAATGTGTAATCAATAATGCCAAATTTAATAAGTCTAAGAACAAAAAAACAAAAAAACAAAAAAAACAAAAACAAAACAAAACAAAACAAATAAAAACAAACCAAATCATGGGAAAGCGACGCATAATCAATTTCAATAATTCCAAACACAAGAAGAAAAAAAAAAAAACAAAAGGAAAAGAAAAGAAAAGAAAAGAAAGAAAGAAAGAAAGGAAAAAAAAGAAGACAAAAACAGATAGGGGTTTTTAACTAAAAAAGTAAATTTTCAGCCAACAACCATATTTCTTTCTTCATCTTTGAATTAAGTTTTTATATCATCCTTGCCACTTTTAGGTCATTTCAGATTATAAAATGGGAGGACACTATCTGTCATACACATTTATTTAATGATTTTGAATAAATAAACAGGTAGATATGAAATAAAAAGAAATTAAAAAAAAAAAAAATCTTCAAGATTTCATACTTTTTTTTTTTTAGACTCAAGATTTCATACGTTGCATCTGGAAGCATGATGCACAGGTTGATTGTGCGAATAAATGTTTTTACTGAAAGGATGTCTGTTTTAAAATTTAATTTAAAACCCCCTTTCCTTTCCTGATGGAAACAAATGCAATTTGATGGAATGGGACAAAATGTGCCCCCCTCTCTCCCTATTTTTCCTCCCCCCCCCCCCCCCCCCCCCCCCCCCCACCATCAACCCCCCTCTTATTTTTAATTAACAACACAGGTACGCCATCCATCATCCAATACATGGAACAGACCTAGAGTTGCCTCCCCTGGGACGGGGGTGGTTGAAAAGCTCCACACTCCAATTTCAAATGCTATTGAATGAATACCAACATTCCCTCCCGTGTTTTGTTAGACTACTAGTACATTTACTATGACTATTCTCTCATTATTATATTCCCCGTGAATATATGTCAACTCCCCTAGGACTGATAACATAATTGAGATTTGAGTGGCGGGTGTGATAGTGTATTTGGGACCAAGGGGTAACCACGCACACTATTCAACAGTCTCCTGGGAGCAGGGAGGGGATGGGGAGGGTGTATGGGGAGAGGAGAGGATTGAGAGAGTGAGAGAGAGGGGGGGAGAGAGAGAGAGAGAGAGAGAGAGAGAGAGAGAGAGAGAGAGAGAGAGAGAGAGAGAGAGAGAGAGAGAGAGAGAGAGAGAGGAAAATAAGAGCATCACTAAGTACATCCATTCTAATTTATGAGTAAAAATAACTCCAAAAGCATAGGATTGTAGAAACATGGATTGATAATGAAATAGCTCATTATATTGGAAAGAGATGAAATTGGATTTAGGGGATGACTGGGGGGGGGGGGGGGGGGGGGGGGAAGGGCCCAGGGATTGATAAGGGAAATGGCTGATTAATTAGTCATAGTTTGAATTCCATGTTGGTAAGACAATACATTGGCTAGGGCCCTGTTATTTGGAGTAGGTTTATTATCGTTATAGCTTGATAGAGAAATTACTACACGTAATGTTACATGGCAGATTAGGTACGCATACTGATTGTTTTAAAAATTAGTAATCTAAGAAAACTGTGTAAAAGGGGGGGGGGGGAGAGAGAGAGAGAGAGAGAGAGAGAGAGAGAGAGAGGGGGGAGGGGGGGAGAGATAGAGAGAGAGAGGGGGGAGGGGGGAGTGATAGAGAGAGAGAGAGGAGAGAGAGAGAGAGAGAGAGAGAGAGGAGAGAGAGAGAGAGAGAGAGAGAGAGAGTGCGTGTGTGTATGTGCAAGAGAGGTAGGGATAGAGAAAGAAAGAGAGAGTGAGGGAGAGAGAGAAAGAAGTGGAGGGGAGATAGATAGATAGAGAGAGAGAGAGAGAGAGAGAGAGAGAGAGAGAGAGAGAGAGAGAGAGAGAGAGAGAGAGAGAGAGAGAGCACTGACCATTGGTCCATTGATAGAGTGGTCAAACTTCTGGCAGAATTCCTCCATGGACCGTAGAGATGCTGTTGAACTGGCTTTCATTTTCTCCATTTCGTGGCGCTGTCGGATTTTGTCTGCAGGCGGAAACATTATTAAAAAATATAGATCCATAAGTACACCACACATATTAATAAAGAAACTGCACACCATACATTTATTTCATTATATAAGAAACCAATCTCCAGCTATTATTTCAACTTTGAAAGAACAAAAAACCAAACAAACAAAAAATTAACTATACTCAAAACCCTTGTTGAGCAAAGCAAAGTACTTTGTTGTTGGTTGTGGAAGGCATTTGAGTCCTAGATGAGCCCTGCTAAGTCAATTGTTTTTTTGTTTTTTAAAATGCTGATATACTATCTTTGTTGTTTTTTGTTCAATACTTAGTACAGTCCAAATCTTCTTAAAGCTAAGCACTTATTGACACTGAATACAAAGGAAATATAATAGGTAGTGTGGATTGTATCATAAAAAATAAGGAATAAACATGTACATTTATAGTATGTACTTCTATCGAGTTACAAACATCTGGGACTGTCTTTATAAATACAACACTCACAATAGAGTCGAATGAGATTATGAATGTAAACTGCCTTTTCCAAAAGACTAATGCTGGAACGAGATCCTTTTCTCATTTCAGACCCTCTGTTCGGAACGCCTTAGCACAGAGCATTTGTGAAAAAGAATCTTTGTCTACTTTTAAACGTTTGCTTAAAACATATCTGTTTTGATTTTAGTAGATGATATGAGAAGCAAGATAGGTCTAGTTTGTGTTGTGTGTTTGTGTGTGTGTGAATGTAATTTGTAATTTAAGTGCTGAGAGTCTGGTGTCTCAGAGTTATAGTTATAGCGCTATATAAGTTTTCAGCATGATTATTATTAAACACCAAGGCTAGAGTTTTACACCCATTGTCATCTATCTGGTAATTGACATGGCTCAACATAGTTCAACTTTTGATACCAGGCTGACACATTACGGCTGAACCATTGAAATCACACAAATTTATTTCAAAGAAACAGGATTTCCTTTGTAATTTTGTTTTTCACTACAGCGCCGAGGAAATACTTGTAAAAATCAAAATGATGGAGCAAAACTTGTATTGTATATCGAATTAGTTGCATATGTCAATATGAATATAATTTTAATGTGATGTGATAATACAACATTTATTATCAACCAATCATCCATTATAAAATTAGGCAACAAAGTTACGATGATGATGGCAGTGAAAATGAAAATGACAAAGAAAGTGATGTTGAAGACGGAAGTAATGATGTAGAGTAGAGCAGACTTGTAACGCACATGCTTAAAACAAATTGATGGAAATAATTAACATTTATCTTTGCATTCTTTTTTCTTTCTTATTGTTTCAATGAAATTAGAACAACGGATATTTTTTAAGAGGATTATATTTCTGTCCAGGGCTATTCTCATATATATTAATACTCTACTGTATATAAAAAGATGGTGCTGATTGATGATAGTAATGAGTAAATATACGCTTGCTTACCAACAAGATTGGTGTGTGCCAAACGCAGTCCATCCATGATAACACTCTCAACAGCCTGGTTGCTTTGGTAATGTCCAGACGGTCTATTCCTCTGAAGGAAATTCTGCAGCAGCTTCTGCAGATCATTGGGCAGGGTGCTCAGAAGCTGTTGATAGTGGAACCTGGGGTTGTCAAAGTTGGCCTCGGCTATGACCAGATCCCTCAGCAGTGGGAAGAGCGGGTGGGACCTGTAGGCGGAGTTGCTCTCATCCATGATGAGATGCTGGAGGAACTTTTGCTGGGACGAGAGGATGGGCGGCCTGGGCTGCTGGCTGGCCTTGCAGGATGGGCAATTGGGGCTTGGACACATGGCCCCGACTTGGTGGTGGGCACCAGGATGTGGCGGTTGATGAGATGAAAGGTGGTGAGGGTGTGGGGGATTCATTTTACACATGTGGCAGTTGGGCCCTACACAAGGCCCCATGTGAGGATGTGGCGCTGGTCCTGGTGCTTGTGGACCCATGGGCCCTGCTCCAGACATTTTACAGGCGTTGCAGTTTATACCCATGCATGGACCAAAATCGGGGTGGGGTCCTCTCTGCTGTTGCTGCAAATGGGGTTGGACGCCCATTGGCGCAGCGCAGCCGGGGGTTGGGGAAGGCTGCATGTGGGGAAGACCTTGTTGCATTTGGGGTGGCATAGCCCCGGGTTTCATTGGACTCTGTGGTGGGATTTGAACATGGAGCTCTTCAGGCCCGGCAGATGGCGGACCTCCTGCCCAACCTTTGCTGTGAGGCGGGCCCTGTTGAGGATAAATAGCCTCTGGTCGATGGTGATGAGGATGTTGGGCATGGGGGTGGTTGTAAGAGTTCTCATATCCTGGAGGGCACATAGCACTGGGATTGTTGTAGGAAGCGGCACCCATTCCTGGGGGTCCTGGTACGCCACCACCCATGCTTCGGTTTGACAACGGGGTAGACATGGCAATGGGCATTTGCTGGAAGTTTCCTTGATGGTGAGGGTGGGCATGAGGGTTTGAAGAGATTTGCATCGTACTCTGGGGGAGGTGAGGATGAGAGTGGTGATGAGGATGGGGGGCGCAATAATCTGAAGGTTGCTGCTGCTGCGGTTGTTGGGAACAGCTAGAATATTGCTGTGGTTGTTGGTGCTCCGATTGAGCCATGCTCATACTATCATTATGACCTTGCTGTTGCATACTAGATTGCTGCATTTGATCAGTCATTGTTGTGTGTGGGTGTTGCATAGAAAACGGATCCATAGGAAATGGTCCTCCGGAGGAAGCCTGACCACTGGCATTGGCAGCAGAAGGGTTTGACATTGGGTAATCTCCACCCCTCATCATCTGGGAGGTCGGGGTTGGGTTTTGGTTGGGGTTAGGGTACTCCATTGGTTCTGGGGCTCCTCTTATCAAACCTGGGTTGCTGCTGCCATCCATACCGTAGAAGCCAGGAGTTGCATTAGCTCCCGAGGCCATTCCTGCAGGTTTACCACCACTATAGCTGTGCTGATGCGGGTGTATTTTCTGGTCACTCCCACTGGCAACTGCACAGCTTTCATTGGCTGGGGTGCTGGCATTAGCGCTGCTGCTCATGGCGCAACTAGGACGGTTTGCAAAATCATAACCTTGACCTTGTACCGAGGCAGAGGATGACGAAGACGGACCCATTGCCTGACCTTGACTGTTTGGTACAGTGTAAGGAGCAATACCAGATTTCATTCCATGATGATTGTATCGAGGTAAGATTTTCCCGGATGGCATTGTCCCTTTTGGCTGCTGCTGGGTATTAGTATTGCTGCACTCCATGTTGTCATATGCGCAGTCCGGAGGAGTTGGGTTGGTGGGTGGGGCTGTACCCGCCGCAACATTGAAGGTAGTTACAGTGGTGAGTGGTGGTTTCATGTCGACGGGAGTTGGGGGATGGACTGGTGGACTACCACTTTCTGGCACATCGGCGAAATGGACAGACTTTTGACCCGTCTGTCTAACTGTGGGCTCTGCAAGAAAGGATGGGGGAGGAAAAAGCTTTTGAGTTAATGCATGAGTGTGTGTGCCCAAAAATAGAGGCTGTATCATTTGCAAATGATTTATTAAGACAATATTGAAACAAAGTAGGCTACACATCAACGCTGTGACTCCTTTAAAACTCAGAACCCATTTCCGTATGAATAAAAACAAAATGACTCTATTGAATAGATATAAATGTTACGCAAATAACAATATATAGTGATGTTTTCATAAGAAGAAGGGGGGGAAAAAACCCCCAAAAAGTTGTCATTTCACAAAATCAAACATATGAGCTAGGTTTTCAAATGAATTAATTATGAGACAAACAAGAACCGTCGTGCTTATGAATAATAACTAACCTAGTTCAGACAAATGCTCTTTCCAGGAATTCATATTTCTCTATTTTTACTTCTCCATTAATATCTTAAATCTTAGTGCGGCTATGAGGTCTTGGTATGACACTCGCTTTCAGATCGGAAGGTCTTGGGTTCAAACCTCGCTAGGTGTATAGTTTGAGTCCTTGGAAAAGACTCTTTACTCACATTCTCTCACCATACTCGGGTGTTGTCTCTGTTCTAAAGAAATGTTAATATCACGTTATAGGCGTCATTTCCTGTACTAAATGTTAAATGCTGCTGTTGGCCCAGAGATCCCTTGTAAGCGCTAGGAGCACGTTTAGTGGATGTTGCGTGATATAAAAGCTCAATTAAATTCATCTTTAAAAAATATGAGAATAAGGTTACCCAACAATGCTGCTTTAATATCAAATATCAATGTTAGAAAATTGTTATAGAAGACTAACTAACTCAACCCTAACACCGACTATATCCGTAGTTTACCTGGGTTACTTTTACCCCATGACTATTTATTACATTTTTCTGAGACAAATTATAGGGGTAATATCAAAGCTAATGTTTTTAATTTTTGCATGTTAATGGTAGTTGAATAAAACTATCTATGTAAATGCTCATTTTAAATACATTTTTTTTGTCCAAATTTGAAAAACAGCAAAAAATCTCTAGGATTGAGTGAGTTAATACCAAATAGTAGAATGTGTTCATTCTTACCTGACCCATCTTGATGTTGGGATATTAAAGCACTCTTCTGTGGTTGTTGATGATGATGATGATGATGTTGCTGGTGGTGCTGGTGCTGGTGGTCGGTGTGGTGACTATAATGATGAGGATGTGAGTGTTGCTGATGCGGGTGGTGATGTGGCTGCTGCTGCTGCTGTTGCTGATCTGCAGGCATCATGGTAGATATTGACGAAAACGACGAGAGTGACGATGAGGTAAAGGCTGGGGAAGGGGCTGAACCGTTACTGCAGTTGCCAGCTGATTCGTTCGAGAAGTAACCTTGGTCAAGAGGTGAATCGACCGGAGTCCTCACCGTTGTGAGGTGAGATGGCCCACTGGGCCCGCTGGGCGGGTGTGGCATGGGAGGGCCGTGCACCTGCTGGAAGGGAGCCCCGGGGTACATGGTCTTGTTGTAAAAACTAGGGTGGTGGGATGGCTGATGAGGATGTTGATGTGCGTGATGAGGATGGTGAGAGGGAGCCGTGGTGCTGTCCATTTGATGGTGGGGATGTTGTTGATGGCCTGATTGTGCCCATCTGGTATGTAACAAATAACAAAGTTAAAATAATGAGTTATTATCATAAAAAGACAAGTCTTTGTATTGACTGATAAAAACAAACAAACGTGACCCACTATCTCAAATATCATGCCGGGACAGCAGAAATTTGAACCCGAAGCTATGCATCGGTTGTTTTCGTAATACATTGACACAAAAAAATTATTTTGAAAATTTGTGGAATGGAATAAGTTTCCACCAATCTCTCTGGGTTGAATAATGAAAAACATGGAATAAGTTTCCACCAATCTCTCTGGGCTGAATAATGAAAAACAATCTTAAAATTGAGTGTCTGGCACCAAAAATAAAATAGATTGAGAATAGCATTTCAAAGTTGATACTAAGTCACATCATTTTTTGTCCACTTTGGACCTAGTGCCTCAACACGGCATTTTGTCCAGTTGATTTAGATAAAAGAATAACTGAATATATAAGCAAAACTTATGCTTAACTGGGGAGAATGGATATCTATTATTTTTTTAAAGCAACAAAACCTAAAATTTCAGTTCTGTTCATTCAGTTTAACTTCAAAAATAATTCTATGGTAAATGTCTCACCACGACATAACAAAAAATCTGTTTTTAGGGTCACATTTCGTCATTACTTCGTGCCAGACCCACATTTTAAAATTAATTTTTTGTTGTTGTTGATTACTTCTGATGAAATTTAGATCCTTTTTTATAATTCTATGGCTTCCCTAAGTCTAATGCAATCTATAGAACTTTAGCTTCAGACAGAGGACTACGTGCGATTAATTGGTGCATTTCATTTTACACCTATTTCACTTCGATATAACAAATGAACAATGTTGCAACTCTCTTCCTAACTTTTTTTTCTTCTTTAAATTAAGAATGAAAAAATAAAATAATAAATAAATAGTAAGAAAAATAAAAATTTTAGGCAAATGGTGATTTTACCGAAATTTACAGATAAAATGATAGCTCAATATAACTAATGATTTTTGTGCGAGTACTACGTACAATTTTGAGCCTGGCAACTCAGACCAAATTAATAACTTCATACCCAATTAAACAGGCTGATTGTCTCAACTAACAGAGTAGGACCCCCTCTGAAGCCAGTCGCAGACAATAACCACAGCCTCTTCTAGACCTTGGTCAAAAACCAAATACATTTGCAATTTATTTGTGCCATGTTTTACGATATTGTGGAATGTCCTGTGGACTGCAGGTCCCTGGTTTGAGTCTTTCCGTGATAGAGAAAAGTTGAGGCTTTGGAAAAGGCTTTTTTACTTACATTCTCTCATCATGTTTAGGTAAAAATGAGTACCTGACACCCTCTCTGTACTAAGGCCTAAACAGTGTCATACCTAGCTCTACAATAAACGTTGTTGTTAGCCTGTTGGCTTAAGACTTCTTGTAAAGCACTTTCAGCAGATCTAAATCTAAATGGATATTGCACTATATCCTTCGTTTGTTAAAAAGCTCACAATCTCAATCTCTCATTCTTAATTAAGGACATTTAACCCACCCACCTGTTTTGATGCATTTGTTGCATATTCTTCACATTGATATTGGGTGGAGGCCCTGCAGAGGTTGGAGCCTGTGTGGTCGGCATCCCATTACTTCCTCCAACTCTCTGGAACACACTGGTATCTCGACCTCCCAACTGCTGGGTGCCTTTTGAACTTGGGGAGACTGGCTTAACAAAATCACACGGGGAGCTAGGCACATCGTTCATGGGAGACACACTCGGCTCTTTTTTAATAATATCAAGGTTAACATTGTTGTTATTATTGCTATTATCCTTACTAGAAGTAACATTGTTTTTGTGGTTATTATTACTGCTGCTTACAGCATCTTCAATATCACTAGAATCACTAGCCTGGCAGGAAGTTGTTTTGTCCATATAATCGACTTTTGACATCCCAGAATTACTTCCATTTCCAGACATTATTCTTGACTGACTATTATTATTATTGTTTGATAAGGAATGGGTCGATGAGGCGCTGGAACCCTGAGAGCCTAAAGAATGAACCGGGGAACTAGCAGGAGCACCCTGGGGATACGAGTGACTCCGCTTTGTCATCACAGAAGAGCCAGCAGCCGGCTGGGGCATTTTGAAATAGGACTGAGGTCCACTGGCGTTGTTGTAACTACTGCTGCTGTAGTCCTGATTGAACCCGGAGTCTGAGATCCCACTGCTGCTGCCGCCATACGAAGGAAGAGATGAATTGTGATAGTTGCTTTGGTGCTGATGGAGGTGATGGTGGTGGTGATGCTGTTTTGGTTGATTAAAGCCAGGAGGGGTTTGGGATCTGCCCTTGTTGGGACTGGTGTCGGTCGACACGGATAAATGCAAACGTTTCTGGGCAGGGCTGTTGTTCTCGGATGAGACGACTGTATTGGCACCCGAAGAAGGACCTGAACTCGTATTGATGATGGGGGATGGGATCTGACTCAGCCAGTCGGAGTCATGGCTGAAGTTAGGTTTGAACAAGAAATTGGGGGTCATGCTACTGCTATTGTTATTGTTGCTACTAGAAGAAGGGCCCAGAAGAGTAAGGCCTTTGGATGTTTCGTTGTTGTTATGGTTATTAAGGTTGGCAGACGCCTTGTTATTATTATTGTTGTTGTTATTATTATTACTACTTCCATCTTTGTTGCTATGTTGACTCCCAGATCCGCTTCCACTATTGGAGCCTGTCCTTGACCCCATTCCACTGCCACTTCCGGTGGGGGTTGAGATCGTTGACCCAGCAGCGCTGAGGACAAGAAGAACACTTTAATCAATCAATTTTTGTGGTCATTTTAAGCACAAAATTATTTCAGCAGGAAGGAAAAAGACTATGTGACTACACATTAAAAGTTCACAATCTGTATTTTCCCTTGCGACAGCAGACTACTTGATTACTTTAGAAAAGCTCAGCTGTCTATTGAACTATTTGTATATTTGACTTATTGTAGTGAGTGATGGAGGAATTTGGTTAGATTTGGGCACAACATTGATTAAGATAATATCACTGCTGTAAAAATAAAATAAAAGAAAGAAAGAGAGATACAAAGAGAAGAAGAAGAAGAAGAAGAAGAAGAAGAAGAAGAAGAAGAAGAAGAAGAAGAAGAAGAAGAAGAAGAAGAAGAAGAAGAAGAAGAAGAAGAAGAAGAAGAAGAAGAAGGAGGAGGAGGAGGTGTGTGAGGAGGAGGAGGTGGGGGAGGAGGAGAAAGAGAAGATGACGCCCACAACAAATTTTCTGAGAGAAAAATAGAAATAAATTTTTTTAAAAATAATTTTAAAAAACAAACAAACAAAAAACCCATTAAAAACAAAAAACATACATGTACACAAAAACAATCAATTTACCTGTTGTAGGCACCAGATGAAATGGCCTCCTGGGTCATGTAAGCATGAGGGTTTGTATCCTGCTCCATCAAGAACTCGACAAAGTCCAGCTCCATTCCTTCCTTCATGCCGATATCCTCGCAGATCTCGTCCAAGAGCTCGTTGGGCAGTCGCTGATCATCCCGGGAGGAGGATCCACCTGACATGTTGACGGCTTGCATGGCTGTAGGGGAAGGAGGTGATGGAGGAGAGTTGAGCCGGTCACCGTCCAGAGCAGAGGATGAGGTGGCCACACTGCAGGCACTTGGGCTGGAAGTCCAGTCTCTGTATTCCATCAACTGTGGGAATGAAAGGAAAAGTTTTTTAAAAAATTCTCCATTTAACTATAACTCGAGCTTTTATACAGTGCAATATCCACTACATGTGCTTTACAAGGGGTCCTTGATAACAGCAAAACGTATGCGTGGAACGAAACATGGCGCCTGTTAGGCGGTATTACAATTTTTTCCAGAGAGACAACGCTGTTAACAGCCAGGTAACAACTTTACATCTGAGTGCGGTCGGTGAGAAAATGTGAGTAAAGAGTCTTTTCCAAAGACTCGACTATGTGTCAGTATGACTATGAAAAGCTGTAAAATTTGTATGCAGTTAGTTTTGAATAATTATTTAAAATACCCACTTCAATACCGACTACCCACTTCATTGTGTGGCCTTGAGCAAGTTACCTCGCCCTAGTTCACTTTGCCGCGCTGCACTGCGGCTGACGCCTGGATTATTCCAGTCTTCCCTTGGAATAGACCCTAAAGACAAATTTCCTCTTGGGCATGAACAAAGGGAATTTTACTTATATATTTATTTAAAAGCGTTATATTCAAATCTGAAATCAGATCCCCAATATTCTGGAAAGCAGTAAGACCGGACCGATGCCTCAGTCACATTGCTTGTGATGTTCGCTTGTATGCAGTCCTTCAGAAGCATTCGGCCTATGGAGCCGGAGTTTATACTGGTATCTATAGCATGAAACAGGTGGCAGCAATTTCTTGCTACCCTTTGGACAGGACTCTATCGCAAATGTATTTTCTGTCAGATCTAACAGACCCAGCTACCTAATCACTCCTGGGTGGTCAGGAGGAATAGAAAAACATTTCTATTTCACCTGGAATCTATCTCGGTCCCTTTACGTTTGAAGCGAGTGCTCTAGCAACTGAGCTATTGGCACCCCAGTTACTGATGAAATGATGACGATGATGATAATAATAATATTGAGTACATTTATAAGAGTGCTTTATGTCGAAACCTCAAAGCGCATATGTGATAGCTTTAATCAGATGAATAATGGGGAAGAAATTAAGATTTGAGAAGTAACTTGCCACCGCTGGGACTAATACAGACAACTGGCCACAAGGACCTAACAAACAAAAAATTTTTTTTTTACCCATCATCAACCCCCCCCCAAATTCTCTCCCCCAAATCTTAATCTTTGTCATTCTCTCATCTCTTTTTCCCCCCACCTTAATTTTTTTTTTTTTTCTTTATCCATCCATCCATTCATTCATTTTCCCCCTCAAGCTTCTCAGCTATTTTCCTATATGTTGGTTATCCCAAACCCTATTTTTACTCCATTGTCTTTTAACCTTTAATCCAAAAACCATGACAGCATGGGCTGCCATTTCTTTTTCTTTTAATACTAGTATGTACTCAATCAGTAAATGTGTAAAAACATTCTCATTCTACCAACTACCGCTATTCTATCTATCACTGACAAAACAGTGTTTCCATATGTGTGTGTTTTTTCTTCCTCCATTTTTTTGCCAGAGGATTAAACCTTCAAAATCTTCTTGATCGACTGAGATAACCTCAAAACAAGTCACGATGAGACTTCAAAATTTCTAAGACTAAGAGGCCTCGGGCTTCACAAGCTGAGGGGCATCATAATCAATCAACATTTGATATAAAAGTGTTCTCTTCAAATAAGTATTATTGTCAGCACACGGTAGATTTCTATCCCCCTCCCACCCGAAATAACCCCTCCTGTATAGCACGATAGATGCTTACGATTCAATCTACACTGCTTCTTTATCAAATATCAGACGGCGTCTCTAGTTCTCGTTTCCTTCCCAGGCGTCTGGCTGAGTCTAGACCTGCTGATGGTCTGGCCCTGCCTGGCCCATCCTTCCCTTCCTTTCAACAAATTTCACTTATTCTTCTGACGGAATAAAACAGGTGGTGTTGAGTGCACGAGGACAGAGAAGAGTGGAGGGTACAAAAATATTTGAGAAGGGTTGAAAGATGGAGAGAGAGGGAGAGAGAGAGAGAGAGAGAGAGAGAGAGAGAGAGAGAGAGAGAGAGAGAGAGAGAGAATAGTCAAAAATAGAGGAAAATATGTCTTCTTTTCCCCATTAAAAACTAAGTTAGTAGTTGGGGTACACTGGGAGAAATGGAGGGGGTGTAGTGTAGGCGAGTAGGTGTAGTGTAGAAATGTGGTGTGTGTTTGTGTGGCGGAGATGATGAGAATCAAGAAAACAATGCAAAAGAAGAATGTGATTATGATTCATCTAATACAAAAACTTAATAATTCCTGCGCTAGTCATTTTTGACAACATTTGTCGATTAAAAGACGCAGGCCAGTGAGTTGTGGTCACAAACTTCGTGTCCGCTGTGATTCGCGATGATGAGCACCGATCAATCGATGACATGTTTACACATTGAACTTATCAAGTTACCAAAAAGTTTTGCAGTTAAAAATGTTTTAAAACTACTGACCGATTTTTGCTTCTTTACCAGCATTGTTGGTTGTTGGTCAATTCTTAATCAGTCAAACTTTGTAAACAAATCATTCTGTCACAACAATCGGTCAACTATTTAAATTGGACTGCAGAAAGATGCGAAAGGGGCGGGTAACTCTCGCTCTCGCGAGTTAATTCTACTTTCACTTTCGATCGCGTGACTAACACACATACACAAAAAAAAAATTGATGCGTTTTGTTTGTTGTTGGCCCCCCACCAACCCCCGTTTCCTGAAATGAACAAAAGGTCATGAAAAAGACTGACAGTGGCCAAAATAATATGGGCGTAATTATTCAAATTATGTATACGATTTGCCCTTAAAATGTCTTCAATAGTTGGTTACTGGGTCATATGAGAGAGAGAGAGAGAGAGAGAGAGAGAGAGAGAGGGGGGGGGGGGGGGGAGGGAGAGAGAGAGAGAGAGAGGGGGGGGAAGAGAGAGAGGGAGGGGGAGAGATGGGGATTTTCTTTTCATTGGAGTGGGACAGGGGTAAGGATCCGAGAGACTGAAATAAAATAAAATAAATAATATTGTTTTAAAACTGCCCCCCTCCCCTCCCCCTTAATAAAAAAAAAAACGATAGAAAATAACCCCCACCCAAAACAACTATTATTGTGATGATGGTTAAAGATTAATCAAATATATTTCAACATATCAGACTCAAGTAGTACATCGCAGCATTATTTGTCATAAAGTTATGATTAAATCGTGATGAAATCAAAATCGACTGATTACAAGAGAGATAGTTCACCTGTAGAAAACTCACTCAAGAGGCTCAAGGGTGTATCCGTATAAAAATTTGGATCAAAGAAAAATCACAAGACTTTTTCTTCATCCCGAATGGAAACCATAATTTTTTTTTTAATTAAGTATAAATCTGATGGAGCCGTTGTGGGAGAAAATCAGTTCGCTATTTATATTTATTTATTTTTGTACCCCCCCCCCCCCCCCCCAATTCTCTCTCTATCTCTCTTTCTCTCTCTCTCTCTCTCTCTCTCTCTCTCTCTCTCTCTCACACACACACTTTCCTTAGAGAACGTCCTTAGGAGACTAACTGAAGCCTCTCAATAGAGAACAAAAACATACAACAGTGGGTCTGTTGTACAAAAACGATTAACACGCTATCGTTTTTCTTGAATTGACCAGATACCTAATGAAAAAGGGAGGCTTGCATCACAAGAAAAACATAACTGACAAATGTTGTTGTCTTCTTTACCATACTTGGATTAACTTTTATTTTCCAGTCGGTTCTGGTGTAAACAGTGAATCATCATCACAACAGCCAGAAGAGTAATTGATCGTTGGAACAACCTACCAACTCAGTTGCGGAAGCCCCAGACCTAAACGCCTTCAGATGCAATTTGACAGCCTCTGTCTAAACTACAGATTCAGCTCAGTTGAGCCCCCCATCAAACTGAGATAACTGCAAAGGATTACCCATATCCTAGATTTATGAGCAAAGGCACTGAAAGCCTAATTCGCTGGATACGGTATACTACTACTATACTACTTTGTAAATTGGTATCGCAGGCAGATACGAAAGGGTTGCGGGAAAACTTCCGTCGCTTCTCAAATTCTACTTTCGCTTTCGATTGCGGCGGGGTATCGGGTAGTCTTCTCAATAAAATAAAAGAGTCATTGAAGAACAGCGTTCAAAGGAACCTTCTTGGGGTAGGAAGATTCAGGCGAGTTAAAACAAAATCAGTGGTACAAAAGGAGCAGTTAACTCTTGTTGCTGATTTCACTTTCATAGGCAAATGTTTTTGTTTTTGTGTTGTTCCCTTATATTATGAGTCACATTTACTCGCTCTATCTTTCTCTCCATTTTATTGGCTCATTTAGGCACCTCTAGTTTTTGGTCAAATCAGGGAGATACAAAAACAAAAGTAAATAAAATCGACAACGGCCACGATATTTTTTCTCTCTTTTTTTTTTTTTTCTCTAAACTGAACCAGTCTCAAAACCAAGATGTAATATAATATTCAACAAGCTCTTGTGTGAAGTACAGGTCCCTAGTCCCTACGAGCCATCGAGCCATCGACTTGACAACTTATGATATGTTGAATCATGAGATAAGAGTATGTGAACTTCGATTGCTGTGATAAATAAATAAATAAAAAACTATTAAATAAATGGTTACGACGCTAGATGGGCATGCCATAGCCATAAGAGGCAGACAATTTCAAACGAGGAAATGAACCGATTCATGATGACCGATTGATAGAATAGGCAAGTGCACATGGTTGGGAAGGAGATAGTGAGATGAGGAGAAAACTAAAAAATATATTGTAAGATAAATTGGTAAATTTAGCAGAATATATATTAAAGAAAGTAAGAAGAATTAAGAGAGAGAGAGAGAGAGAGAGAGAGAGAGAGAGAGAGAGAGAGAGAGAGAGAGAGAGAGAGAGAGAGAGAGAGAGAGATTTAAGGAAAGCTCGTTAAAAATAAAAAAAGAAAAGAAAAGGACCGATGCTAAAGATAAAGTTATAAT
>NC_088371.1:16444291-16447068 GCF_034508935.2 Berghia stephanieae
TAGTAGTAGTATAGTAGTAGTTAGTAGTATAGTAGTATTAGTAGTAGTAGTAGTAGTATAGTAGTAGTAGTAGTAGTAGTAGTAGTAGTAGTAGTAGTAGTAGTAGTAGTAGTAGTAGTAGTAGGTAGTAGTAGTAGTAGTAGTAGTAGTAGTAGTAGTAGTAGTAGTAGTAGTAGTAGTAGTAGTAGTAGTAGTAGTAGTAGTAGTAGTAGTGTATAGTAGTAGTAGTAGTAGTTAGTAGTATATAGTATAGTAGTAGTAGTAGTAGTAGTAGTAGTAGTAGTAGTAGTAGTAGTAGTAGTATTATTAGTAGTAGTAGTAGTAGTAGTAGTAGTAGTAGTAGTAGTAGTAGTGGTAGTAGTAGTAATAGTAGTAGTAGTAGTAAGGTGAGCTTTATTGTCCATAAAGCCAATTTGATACTTGGTTTAGAATGTTCTTATTATTGAAATAAAACATCTGGATTTTTTTTTAAGTGAACAAACTATTTCAAATAAAAGTGTATTTAATTAATAAATAAATTACTTACATTTCGAAAACTACTGGCTACATCTTGGTCCTTCATGTCCTTCCGGTCCAGAACGGAAGTGACAAACTTCTTGACGGCTGCGCATGGCCTGTCGTCCATGGCATCCTCCTCAAGCAGCTTGAAGCCACCGGCCTCTTGGTTGTTGAGTCTCACCGCCATCTTGCTATTTGGAACTCAACGACGACGACCTTCTTGTCGTCGTGGTTGATAATGATGATGATGTCGTGGCTATGATGATGTAGTTATCGTCCGTGGGGGGTGGGGGGATGTTACTGGCTAAGGCATATTCTCTTTATGTGTCCCTGAAAATGAGAACAAAAAGATGAATGAGATATTCTGCATCTTGAACATGCCAAAACCAAAGTCTCCACCTTTTCCTTCTTCCTCCTCACCATACATTGAAATAGCGGCTTGACGTTAAATTGGGAAAAAAAAAGAGGACAGTTGTGTGGAAATCTAGGATAGAACAACTTAGAATTCCATTTCTATTTATATCTAAAAATAAACGCTGACATATATTGAATCTCAGAGAGCGCAATTAAAGAAGACAAAATTCTAACGATACGATTTAAATGTCAAGACAAAATATGAACTTTTCTGAATTCCAATTTGACGTTATCCTTCATTAAAAACCTGACATATCTCACCTGTTTTTTTTTTTTTAATCTATATATATATATATATATATATATATATATATATATATATATATATATATATATATATATATATATATATATATATTATCATTATTATTATTATTTTTGCTTTGTTTTGTTGTAAATTAATAATGATAATAATGATGATAATAATAATAATAATAATAATAATAATAATAATAATAATAACGATGATGATGATGATGATGATGATGATGATGATGATGATGATGATGATGATGATGATGATGATGACGATGATGATGATGATAAGATATGTTGAGTTTTGGTGCCTAGTCTGAAGCTGTATCCTTATAATTTTACAGTCCTGGGAAGAGAGGTAAGGGGGCATTTTTGGAAAAACCCAAGCAAGAAATTTAATCAAACAAGACAGGGAAAACTTTCAACGTCTAAATATTTGATCTATTTTAAGGCCAGGTAAAACTGGGATAAGGTAATGGTCCGGCTACGGATGATTAACGTACATCAAACATTCCAACACAATACACACACACGCTAACCCGCGCGCGCGCACACACACTGGAGACTGCCACTTTGAAAACCAAGGGAAATTCATTCACAAGTGAATTCTGTAACTGCTGTACGGACGTGCTTGGTGTGTGTGTGTGTGTGTGTGTGTGTGTGTGTGTGTGTGTGTGTGTGTGTGTGTGTGTGTGTAATATATATATATATATACAGAGAGAGAGTGAGTGAGAGAGAGAAGAGAGAGAGAGAGAGAGAGAGAGAGAGAGAGAGAGAGAGAGAAAGAGAGAGTTCGACACAACACTCATGGGCAACCAGATCATACATCTATCTATCTATCTATCTATCTATCTATCTATCTATCTATCTATCTAACTTTCTCTCCCCCTCTCACTCCCTCCCTTTTTGAGTCTTGGAAGGAGGGTAATGAGGGAGCGAGAGATAGATGATAATACACATTGAGATGAAGAAGAAGGAAAAACAAACAAGATAAACAAACTAAAAGGAAGAAAAAAAGGTGTGTGTGTGTGTGAAGGGGGGGGGGGGGGTACTTTGCAATTTATTTAGTAATTCAATCTTCATCCAATTCAAAATCTCGTGAGAGGAAAGGGAGGGGGAAAAAAAAAAAGAAAGAAAAACGGAGAGAGAAAAAGAAGAAGGAAGAAATGAATTATTAATTTTTTTTTTTTTTTTAAATTTTGCAATGTATGTGGTTCTTGACAGCTCTAATTTAGTCGGGTCTCATCTCTAGCGTGTACAAAACATGTCACTCATAAAATAAATTATGTTCCTTGCTTCTCAGTTCGGCATCGGATAAATAATAACTAGGCCATGCGGGATTTATTAAGGTCACTTTTCCTTTATATTCCATAAACTTCCGACTTCTTCCAAAAGGTTATATTTAGGGTGAAGGGGTGTACAGTAGTAGGTTGACATAACATGGCCATCATAGACTAGCGATTGATGCTATGTGTTTAGGTAAAATAGTCACAACATCCACCAACCGGATATAATGTACTAACACACAAAACCGTGTGTAACCTTGACCGTTTTTGGTCTGATTAATCACCAAAATGACAGTCTAAAATAAAAATAATAACAAAGAGCTG
>NC_088371.1:16447167-16464667 GCF_034508935.2 Berghia stephanieae
GAGAAGGGGGGGGGATGAGAGAGAGAGATGAGAGAGAGGGGGAGGGGAGAGAGGGAGAGAGAGAGAGAGAGAGAGAGGAGAGAGAGAGAGAGATTTAAGGAAAGGTCGTTAAAAAAAAAGGAAGAAAAAAAAAAAGAAGAAAAGGGCCAAATGCTAAAGATAAATTTATAATTAATGCAAGACATTATTAAGGGTGACTATGAAGAATAACATGGTGGATTTCTAAATTGAAACAGAAATTGAAATTTTAAAGCAAATCGGAACTCCAAAACTCTGGAAGAGACCGAGCGGTGGTGTCACACAGAAAAACCCGTGTCTACTCGGGAAATAAATATAGAGGAGAATAAAAGAATTGATAAAGTTTGAATCACTAACCGATTTTCTTTTCTTGCCATTATTCGCTGTCAAAATCAAATTGTGAATTTACGAAGCTCTTTAACTTTTTTTTTTTTTTTTTTTTTTTGGGGGGGGGGGGGGGGTCTAATTTGGAAGGATTGTAAATGACTGAAAACGGGCTTAAATTCAAATGATGTCAACCTTGACCCCTGAAGGGAAATAACTCTGAATGAACACGGTAACCAATGTCAACATGAAAAGGATGCATAATTAAATTTCCCCGGCAAACTTGGGGCAAGGATCGAGGCCCGTGAAACTCTGATACAGACTTTACCAACACCAAAAAATTAAATAAGTTTTCTTTTCTTTTTTTTTTTCAAATATTAAATGGCCCCCCATTTTTTTAAAAAGGAAGAAAAAAATGATTGAGAGAGAGAGAGAGAGAGAGAGAGGAGATGAGAGAGAGAGCAGAGAGAGAGAGAGAGAGAGAGAGAGAGAGAGAGAGAGATGGGGGAACCTACGACGAAATTACTTTCATTTCCTTCACCAAAAACTATAATATATTATTACGGTATAATTTCTATTGTGAACCGCTAGGATTTTGTATTTTAAGGAAAACTTAAGAAGGAGAGCGGGTGGTGGTGGTGGTGGTGGTGGTAGTAGTAGTAGTAGTAGTAAGTAGTATAGTAGTAGTAGTAGTAAGAGTAGTAGTAGTAGTAGTAGTAGTAGTAGTAGTAGTAGTAGTAGTAGTAGTAGTAGTAGTAGTAGTAGTATTAATAGTTAGTAGTAGTAGTGTAGTAGTAGTAGTGTTGTAGTAGTAGTAGTAGTAGTAGTAGTAGTAGTATGTAGTAGTAGTAGTAATAGTAGTATTAATAGTAGTAGTAGTAGTAGTAGTAGTAGTAGTAGTGTAGTAGTAGTAGTAGTAGTATTAGTGAGTAGTGGTAGTTAGTGGTAGTAGTGGTAGTATGTAGTAGTAGTAGTAGTAGTAGTGTAGTAGTAGTAGTGTAGTGTGTAGTGGTATATAGTGGTAATAGTATAGTTGTAGTAGTAGTAGTATTTAGTTAGTAGTAGTAGTAGTAGTAGTAGTAGTAGTAGTAGTAGTGTAGTAGTAGTTAGTATAGTAGTGGTAGTAGTAGTAGTAGTAGTAATAAGGTGAGCTTTATTGTCCATAAAGCCAATTTGATACTTGGTTTAGAATGTTCTTATTATTGAAATAAAACATCTGGATTTTTTTTTAAGTGAACAAACTATTTCAAAATAAAAGTGTATTTAATTAATAAATAAATTACTTACATTTCGAAAACTACTGGCTACATCTTGGTCCTTCATGTCCTTCCGGTCCAGAACGGAAGTGACAAACTTCTTGACGGCTGCGCATGGCCTGTCGTCCATGGCATCCTCCTCAAGCAGCTTGAAGCCACCGGCCTCTTGGTTGTTGAGTCTCACCGCCATCTTGCTATTTGGAACTCAACGACGACGACCTTCTTGTCGTCGTGGTTGATAATGATGATGATGTCGTGGGCTATGATGATGTAGTTATCGTCCGTGGGGGGTGGGGGATGTTACTGGCTAAGGCATATTCTCTTTATGTGTCCCTGAAAATGAGAACAAAAAGATGATATGAGATATTCTGCATCTTGAACATGCCAAAACCAAGTCTCCACCTTTTCCTTCTTCCTCCTCACCATACATTGAAATAGCGGCTTGACGTTAAATTGGGAAAAAAAAAAAGAGGACAGTTGTGTGGAAATCTAGGATAGAACAACTTAGAATTCCATTTCTATTTATATCTAAAAATAAACGCTGACATATATTGAATCTCAGAGAGCGCAATTAAAGAAGACAAAATTCTAACGATACGATTTAAATGTCAAGACAAAATATGAACTTTTCTGAATTCCAATTTGACGTTATCCTTCATTAAAAACCTGACATATCTCACCTGTTTTTTTTTTTTAATCTATATATTAATATATATATATATATATATATATATATATATTATATATATATATATATTTATATATATATATATATATATATATATATATATATATATATTATCATTATTATTATTATTTTTGCTTTGTTTTGTTGTAAATTAATAATGATAATAATAATGATGATGATAATAATAATAATAATAATAATAATAATAATAATAATAATAATAATAATAATAATAACGATGATGATGATGATGATGATGATGATGATGATGATGATGATGATGATGATGATGATGATGATGATGATGACGATGATGATGATGATAAGATATGTTGAGTTTTGGTGCCTAGTCTGAAGCTGTATCCTTATAATTTTACAGTCCTGGGAAGAGAGGTAAGGGGGCATTTTTGGAAAAACCCAAGCAAGAAATTTTAATCAAACAAGACAGGGAAAACTTTCAACGTCTAAATATTTGATCTATTTTAAGGCCAGGTAAAACTGGGATAAGGTAATGGTCCGGCTACGGATGATTAACGTACATCAAACATTCCAACACAATACACACACACGCTAACCCGCGCGCGCGCAACACACACTGGAGACTGCCACTTTGAAAACCTAGGGAAATTCATTCACAAGTGAATTCTGTAACTGCTGTACGGACGTGCTTGGTGTGTGTGTGTGTGTGTGTGTGTGTGTGTGTGTGTGTGTAATATATATATATATATACAGAGAGAGAGTGAGTGAGAGAGAGAAGAGAGAGAGAGAGAGAGAAGAGAGAGAGAGAGAGAGAGAGAGAGAGAAAGAGAGAGTTCGACACAACACTCATGGGCAACCAGATCATACATCTATCTATCTATCTATCTATCTATCTATCTATCTATCTATCTATCTATCTATCTATCATTATCTATCTATCTATCTATCTATCTAACTTTCTCTCCCCCTCTCACTCCCTCCCTTTTTGAGTCTTGGAAGGAGGGTAATGAGGGAGCGAGAGATAGATGATAATACACATTGAGATGAAGAAGAAGGAAAAACAAACAAGATAAACAAACTAAAAGGAAGAAAAAAAGGTGTGTGTGTGTGAAAGGGGGGGGGGGGGGTACTTTGCAATTTATTTAGTAATTCAATCTTCATCCAATTCAAAATCTCGTGAGAGGAAAGGGAGGGGGAAAAAAAAAAAGAAAGAAAAACGGAGAGAGAAAAAGAAGAAGGAAGAAATGAATTATTAATTTTTTTTTTTTTTTAAATTTTGCAATGTATGTGGTTCTTGACAGCTCTAATTTAGTCGGGTCTCATCTCTAGCGTGTACAAAACATGTCACTCATAAAATAAATTATGTTCCTTGCTTCTCAGTTCGGCATCGGATAAATAATAGGCTTTTAACGAAATCGGGTCGAACGCCGAACCCGAACGCCGAACCCGAACGGATATAGCCTTCTCACGTGACCATGAACGAGATCTGGATAGTGAAGACTCTCAAGCGGTATGCAGCATCGGATCTAAGGTCACGTGATAGAGGATAGCTTGGGTTGCTGTTGGCTTGTGTTAGGGGAGGGGCAAGGTCAGTGTCATTCAATAGTATATAATGTGCATGTGGCGCTCTATACAGAGAGAAAATTATAAATTGATTACGGGGGAAGGTGGGGGGGAGGGGGGGAGGGGTGGGTTGACCCACACAACGATCGAGGTGTTGGGCTTCGGGTAGACCATGATACGAAATCAAAGAGAAAAGGCCGCTGGTACTTGGATGGTGGAAATGGTTGGGGGGGGGGGTAGTGACAATCAGCATGGGATGTATATATTAACATTAATAATATAGGCAATAGATGACCAGGGATGTGTATTGTTTGTATATGTTTGTGTGTGTGTGTGTGTGTGTGTGTGTGTGTGAAAGGGATTACACAAAAACACCTTTCTCTGTAGCTTCCAAATGATTACGTATACGATAAATTTGAAACCCACATTGTTTGAATCAGCTCACTAATTAATTCCTGAGCCTTGAGATGGTGACGCAACTATTACATACAAGACCTTGCAGTCGAGACGGCAGGGCTTTTGGGTTACACAACCACTATTTACCCATCGGTCAGCGGTACTCTTTGATGTATACAACACTCACCGCCTTTACGCAAAGCCGCCTGCCCATAAATCAAGAGATGGTCTCCTAACTGTTCACAAGCGAACTGTCAAACGAGCAATCGATGATTGGATAAGAATCTCAAGATCTCATATAATAAGGTAAGTTTTGGAGAGGTGATATCCCCCCACCCGTCATCGGACAGAACTTTCATTGCGTTATATCATATGAGCTCCGCCTCCTCTTTCTATTCGGGAGTGACGAGATTAGACGAGAGGACGCGAGAAAAAAAATGGTCACGTGTTGGGCAAGTCGTTCGTTAGGCGAGCTTCGGTGTCTAACTATAACTCCGTAATAACTAGGCCATGCGGGATTTATTAAGGTCACTTTTCCTTTATATTCCATAAACTTCCGACTTCTTCCAAAAGGTTATATTTAGGGTGAAGGGTATACAGTAGTAGGTTGACATAACATGGCCATCATAGACTAGCGATTGATGCTATGTGTTTAGGTAAAATAGTCACAACATCCACCAACCGGATATAATGTACTAACACACAAAACCGTGTGTAACCTTGACCGTTTTTGGTCTGATTAATCACCAAAATGACAGTCTAAAATAAAAATAATAACAAAGAGCTGAGTGACGCCAATTTCGTTCCTTGTATAACTAGCGAACTCCATTTATGGAGAAACCGGAATAAACTCTGATTCTATGAGCTTCAAAGGGAATGTAGGACTGGCAACCTTTTTGAAAAAAATAAAAATAAATGTTAAAAAAAAGGGGGGGGGGGGCGGTTGTCGTCATCTTTAACTACCGATGCACTGATATTATGTCATGAAGAATGAGAGTAATTGCGCCAGAACCACAGCATGTGGGGCGAGTAACTGGTCTGAAACTTGAAGAAAAGTGCTTTCCCAATGGCAAGAAACATGAAACTGAAGTGATTCATGCCCCTCAAAATAAAAAATAAAAAATAAAAAGAAAAGAAAAAGAAAGAGCATAATATTATTTTTTTATAAGGCTTAACCTAACTGGTTGCGGGGTGGGTGTGGGAATCACGTAAACGTGGTCAATAATTCAATAAATTAAATAACAGTAACAAAATACAACAAAAAAACGCCCAGTTGTAGGAGATACAGTAAAACTCGGCCTTAATGAGATGTTCGTCTTCATGAAACGAAACATTAAAAAAAAAAAATAAAAAAAATAAAAATAAAAAAAAAATAGCCTGGCTCGACGGAGATTGAACCTCAGTCCGATGTACGTAATGATTCGGGGTTGTTTTTTTTTTAAGAAAAAAAAAAGAAAAGAAAGAAAAGAGAAGAAGAAAATGAAACCCCCCCCCCCCCCCAACCTTTCAGATAAAGATAAAAAGAGTGGTAAACGCTTCCTATACAGGCGACTCACATGAGCTGTCAGAAATTGGACAAGTACAAATGGCACAAAATGACCATAATCACTGTAAATTCTTCCTGCCCCCCCCCCCCCCCCCCCCCCCCTTCCGTCTCTCTCAAACACACACATTCTTCCCTTCTACCCCTCCCTCTTTCAGAACTCTATCTCTCTCTCTCTCTCTCTCTCTCTCTCTCTCTCTCTCTCTCTCTCTCTCCCTCACTCACACACACACACACACACACACACACATTAAACAAACAACCCCCCCCCCCCCAAAAAAAAAAAAAAAATACAACATGTATAATACAGGTAGTACCGGGAAGAGACAAGAAGAGACCTCCCACACTCCAAATTCTCTCTCTCTCTCTCTCTCTCTCTCTCTCTCTCTCTCTCTCTCTCTCTCTCTCTCTCTCTCTCTCTTTCCACCTATTATGATGTACACATTATGTCATTCTAAATTTCATTCAGCTTCTTTCTCTCCCATCTTTCCTCCCCTTCTTCTCCTCACGCCACTAAGGCAACAAATTAATAATCAATTCGTGTTTTTAAAAGGTAAATTTAATCAATCATAACAAATAAGGCCACCGGGATCGATAATATTGTAGTTAATTTGGTCAGTACGTACGCCTCTCCGCACCCTACCCCATTTTTAAACAGTCTGTAGACACGCCGTGTTTAAAGACAGAACAGAACAGAACACACACACGTACATAAATACATACGTACGTAAACACACACACACACACACACACACACACACACACACACACACATGTAGTAATGATCATACGACTAGTTCGTTATGTTAACTCAGATATGTTATTATAAACATAAATAATAAATTAAGATAAATGAAGAGATAAATATATAAATCGAGCTAAATTAACTGATTAAATAATCAAATTCTAAAGGAATGGATGGATTGATAAATGACAATAATAGTGAAGAAGAAGAAGAAATTGAATGAAAGACTAAGTGAAAGTAATAGAGTAATACTGGGAAAAAAAAAAAGAAAAGAAAGATGAATGATTGTGTGAATGACTAAAATGAATGAATGAATGAATGAATGAATGAATGAATGAATGAAACGAACGAACGAACGAACGAACGAACGAACGAACGAACGAACGAACGAACGAACGAATGAATGAATGAATGAATGAATGAATGAATGGGATATCTTTAAAACATAGTATAAACCTTGCTAATTTTATCATCACCACCACCACCACCACCATGCAACATCATCGAGGGCACAGTAAGTAAGTATTACCAACGGCATCTATAGAGCACAGTAAGTACCCACCGCCCTCGCTCCGCAGACGCTAATCTGCCATTCATGACTATGTATTTACTTGTCAATTTATTTACATATTATGTATTCATTTTGTTTGTTGGTTGGTTGGTGGGTGAGGGCCAATGTTGGTGGGTGAGGGCCAATTCAAATGAGATTATGTATACTTACACGCTTTATCGCTCTCTCATCAAAATCCAATCAACTTTAATTTCATAATCATGAGGATAATATCACCACAATTATTCAATTATGATAATCATCTCCGTCTCCCCAACACACACACACACACACACACACACACACACACACACATACACACACACACTTTGATTAACATAACCATTCTAATATTATAATTTAATCTCCATGACACTACACAAACGATAGGGGGATGTACGGTTTGGTGCGTGTACACAAGAACAAACATATACAACCATATTATACTCAATCGGTAAAGCACCCGAGTGACACACAAGTGAACCCGGTTCAACCCCACGATGTGTCCAAATCCCCCAACCCCCACCCACCCTTTCTCTCCATCCCTCTAACGAGAGAGAGAGAGAGAGAGAGAGAGAGAGAGAGAGAGAGAGAGAGAGAGAGAGAGAGAAGAGAGAGGGAGAGAGAGGAGGAGAGAGAAAAGGAAGAGAAGAGAGAGAGAGAAAGAGAAAGAGAAAGAGAGAGAGAGAGAGAGAGAGAGAGAGAGAGAGAGAGAGAGAGAGAGAGAGAGAGAGAGAGAGAGAGCTATCAGGCCTTATGAGGACGGATGACTGAATTACCATTTTAGGGATTTATGGATGGATGGCCGTCCGTACCGATGGACGGAGAAATGGAAGGACGGATGGATAGTCGGATTCGTGGACGGCCAGATAGACGGATGGATGGATGATGGATGGGTGGGTGAATAGATGAATGGATAGATGGATGGGTGGTCGTACGTAACGATGGTCTCTGGGAGACGTACCGATGGAAAGTCGGATTCATGGACGGCCGGATAGACAGACGGATATGGGTGATGAATGGATGCATGAGTGGATGGATGAGTGGAAGAATGAAAGAGTCGCTTCGTGTACTTTTTACAAAAGTCGGACAACCCGAATTATTATTTTTGAATTAAAATAAAATATTGTCAAACAAAGCACAGTACAAGAATAACATGCTAATTATATGTCATATGATATCAGACTTGCAAAAATGTACACACTTAGACCCAATCATCCAAAAACTAATAATATACCCCCATGATCATGGTTTCATAACTATAAAATATCACCGTCATCATCATCATCATTACCAACAAGTACAGAATAAATAAAACAACAAAAAGAAAGAAGGGGAAAAAAGATTTTTTAAAAATATCCAATCCTCAATATTACTATTACCCCCATTAATTCAATCATGGTAATTGTGCATCCCAGAACACTCTCATAATTTGTGGCGCCACCATGAGACCGCCATGTGCAGTGCGGGATCTTGGACGGGCAAAAATCCAGGACGGGACGGGACGAGAAACTTCTATAGAGTGCTTTAAGCAGAAGGTAATGGATGGGTCGGAACGGGACGAAAACAAAATCCAACGTACATCTGAACAGTTTTCAATAGACACACAGTCAAATAAGTGACCCACCGTCTCTCTCTCTCTCTCTCTCTCTCTCTCTCTCTCTCTCTCTCTCTCTCTCTCTCTCTCTCTCTCTCTCTCTCTCTCTCTTGGAAAATTAGGACAGTCCCAAGAGAAGTCGAGAAAGGTTGATGACAATATACAATTATAGATTTTTCTCTCTCAATGAATTGGGTTAATTGTCTATAGAAAGTTTAAAATTCCAATAAATAAATAAATAAATAAATAAATAAATAAATAAATAAATAAATAAATAAATAAATAACAGCAATTCAGTAAGTTTTACACATTCAATTGGAAATGATAGTGTGGATCAATCCAACGTTACCTTTAATTAATTCAATTCATCCCCCCCCCCCCCCCCACATACAAGAGAGAGAGAGAGAGAGAGAGAGAGAGAGAGAGAGAGAGAGAGAGAGAGAGAGAGAGAGAGTAGAGATTTGGACGGGACGGAATTATCCGAGACCTGAACAAAATCGGGAGATCTGCCCAGCATCGATACTTGGGTATGAACATTTCTAGATACACCTCGACTACCACCGCTACTCCAAACCTGAAGGAGCCCAGCGATTCCAAAACAATGCAACACACTCCACACAGAGTGTTTGCTCTAAGGCGGAGCAGAGTTCCGTGTTCAAACACCACGGAGACGACGCACTTAGAGCGTGTACACAGAGAATTAACTAAACACTACAATGGGTGAAACACACACACACACACAAACACACACACACACATATATATACACACACAAGAAGAAGAAGAAGAAGAAGAAGAAGAAGAAGAAGAAGAAGAAGAAGAAGAAGAAGAAGAAGGAGGAGGAGGAGGAGGAGGAGGAGGAGGAGGAGGAGGAGGAGAAGGAGGAGGAGGAGGGTGATGATGATGAGGAGGGTGATGATGATGAGGATGGTGATGATGTAAAGGAGGAGGCGGAGGAGGAGGAGGAGTTGAAGAGATGGAAAGAGAAGAATGACGAAGAGGGCGAAAGGATAAAAAGAAGTATATAGTAATTTGCACCGTACAAGACGGGGGAGAACTGACTTCTTGTTATATTGTTTTGTTTTGTTTCACTTGCTTTTTATTTTATTTTATTTTTGTTAATTTCGAGATGTTCAACTTATTTACTTTTTAACCTGTAGTAGGTGTACATCTGTTACTTGCTTGAAGTGTCTTGCGCGTGACCTGCCAAATATGCAATGCTTGCGACACTTGTATATTATCATATCAGCGCCTACTATGTCAATCTGTAGAACTTGTTTTACTTGTTAGAGGCATTAGAGAACAAAAGAATGATGTAAAAAAAAATACTGGTTCCAAAATCATTGGAAGTGTAAAACCACTCTTCCGGGGGACTGGTTTCAGAGTGGTATTTTTTTTAATAGAAGAAGAGGAAGAGGAGGAAGAAGATGAAGAAAAAGAAAAAAGAAGAAGAAGAAGAAGAAGAAGAAGAAGAAGAAGAAGAAGAAGAAGAAGAAGAAGAAGAAGAAGAAGAAGAAGAAGAAGAAGAAGAAGAAGAAGAAGAAGAAGAAGAAGAAGAAGAAGAAGAAGAAGAAAATTTGATAAGATATAATGTAGGCGAGGTCACTGGGAGACAAAAATATTCTTGAACTATGAACTCTTGCGTTTTTAATGTCACCTTTGTTTCCAAGCTTGAGTGGATATCGAAAATCTTATTCTTGTGATTACGAGATAGATAGGAGACACAGATTGTGTTTATCGTGAACATTTCTGATGTGTGAACTAATGGGTCTGTGCCTTAAGTTTATCGCTGATGAGATGGGAAGAAATTTTTTTTTTTGAAATATGACTTCGAGTTATTTTATTGATGGGGTCTACAATTATTGAGAATCTTTTTATCATCATCATCATCGTCATCATCATCATCATCAACGTCATCACCATCATCATCATCGTCGTCGTCGTGCGACTATGGTCCTGGGTTCGAGTCGCGCTCTGAGCAGCTGCTCATAGTTGAGTCCTTAGAAAAAGGCTCTTTACTCACATTGCTCTTTACTTACTCAGGTGTAAAATGAGTACCTGGTCGTTAAAGGTGTTGTCTCTATCAGGGGGAAAAATGTAATTGAAAAAAAAAGGCGTCACGTCTCGTCCCAGATATTAAAGCAAACGTTGCTGTTGGTTTGGGACCCACTATAAAGCGATTTGAGCACGTTTAGAGGATATTGCGCTTTATAGAAAAAAACAACTCAAGTTTAAGTTTAATCCTCGTCATCTGTTGTTGTTATCATGAATGAAATGTACGACTGTCACGGTGAGTTTTCTTTATATATCGTAAGTGATGCGAGGACAAAATGTTTGTATCGTTACGGTTTGCCTAGTTCGTAAGAGTTATGAATGTGTCTTATAAATTGTTGTTGTTGCAACTGTTGTCTTCATATTTGTTTTTATGTACAACTTGATTCCAAAACCACACACTCGTCCATTAATTAATGTGCTGGAGGTTGGTTGGTGATTCACCACCGGTGACAATGTTTCTTTCGTATTGTGACAAAGTCAATCAAGCAATGATTAAATGAACGTGGCCAAATTGTAATATCGCCTAACTAACAGATGTCAGTCATGTCTCCTTCTACATGTTGCGTGTTGCAGTTGGTTAGAGACCCTTTGTAAAAGCGTTGTGAGCACATTTTGTGGTTAGATTGCGTAATAGAAAGCCACGTGATTTCATGTTAATTTTTTCGCGGCGGTTGATGCGTTTTGTTTGCCTGACGACACTTTTATGCAACTTGTCCTAGATCTAGTAGTGGTTACCTTGGCTATTCATAGACAGAAGAAGGTTGCTTTTACAAATCAATGGCATATGACTGATTTTTAATTCTTGAGACCGCCGATTCGTTCGTACACCACCATCGCGAATAATTTTGACCAGCAGTTAAGCTTAATAGCCAATATTCTCAACACAAACGTATAACATAGAAACGATGAGACATTGAGTATGCTCCGGTGTATGGGGTGAATTTTTAATTCAGAAAAGTGAGTGGAGCAGGCACTTATGTTGGTAACAACAAGATATGAAGTGAATAGAAAAGTGCCAGAAGACAATAGAGAATAAAAATTTTTCGCGGCGGTGGTGGGGTTTGAACCTGCGACCTTATTGGTACGACAACTCCGCCTGGCAGGTGAGAGCGTGGCTCTACCGTGTGAGCTATCCACGAACACAAAAATATTCGTTTCAAACTCAAAGTCATTGAGCACATTTTAGTGGTTAGTGCGTTACATAATAAGCTCACGTGTTTTCTTTTTTTTTTCTTTTTGCCAGTTTATTTTGCTTTTTTTTTCTTGTTTTGTCTGACACGACACTGTTTCATGCAGACATTTTGTCCAGATCTGTATGGGTACCTTGGTATTATACTATAGGACAGACAGACAGGTCTGCTTATTTCTACGACAATATCCACGATGGCCCATAATGTATTGATTTTTTAATTTTATTTTTATCTTATTGTTATTTATTTAATTATTTATTTATTTATTTTATTTTATTAAATTTTTATCTATTTATGTTTTATCATTTTATTTTATTTTTATTTTATTTTATTTTACAAACCATTTATTCCTACCAGCAGCAGCGACGAGGCTTGGGCCTCAATGAATAAGTTGTCGTAATATTGTTTAGTCGAGCCTGTTCTACGTGTATATATAATTATCGAGATACAAGATCACGAGACCATTAATTATTATCATAAACGCAATTTCATTGAGAAGAATAACGACGTGTGAACGGACGGGTAAATAAGTTTTGTATAGAAAAAAAAATACAGGAGGGGGAAAACTGGAGAGGAGAGGAGAAGAGAGAGAGAGAGAGAGAGAGAGAGAGAGAGAGAGAGAGAGAGAGAGAGAGAGAGGGAGAGGGAGCGAGAGAGAGAGCGATGTCAATTTTTGGTTGATTGTAAGCGTTCCCGCATTATTTTTATTTATTCATTTTTAAAAATCTATTACACAACCTCTTATAATTTAAGGTGATTTAAAAAGAAAAAGATTATAAAAAAAAGGAAAAAAAAAAACGCAAACAAAACAAAAACAAACTTGGCTTGGACTTCGTGAGAGAAGGTTACATGTTATGAGTGTTGAAAAATGATGGGATTACCGACTTGCCGTAAATACTCAAATAGTGTCCTTAGTATAACATCATGGGAATATGATTATTCATTGAGAAAGAATACGATGTGCGAACGGATGGAATCAAAAAAGGTTTGTAAAGTAAGCCGCTGAGTGGAAGGAGAGAGAGAGAGAGGGAGGGGGAGAAAAACATAATGTAAATATTTAGTCAGGGGGAATATCGGGAGATGTCATAGTCCCCGTGCTATTTCAATTTCATTCTTCCCTTACATTCCTACATCGACACCCGATCTCTCTCTCTCGTCTGAACTCCACTTCCTAACAATCCGTTACACACGGGCATAAATTATTTAAACGGACAGCACCCCCCCCCCCCTCTCCCTCTCTCACACGCTCACACACACACACACACACACACACACACACACAAACACATATATATCTGTTCGTTTGAGTGAGTGAGTTAGTGAGGAGTGTCTCACTCACTCACTCACTCAAACGAACAGAGAGACAGAAGAGAAAGAGAAGAAGATCAAGAGAGAAAGAAAAAAAAAAGATATATATAGGCCCTATAATATATATATATATATATATATTATATATAAATATATATATATATATATATATATATATATATATTATGATGAGAGAGAGAGAGAGAGAGAGAGAGAGAGAGAGAGAGAGAGAGAGAGAGAGAGAGAGAGAGAGAGAGAGAGAGAGAATATTCTCGTCCCTCTAATTAATCTCTATTATTTTCTCTCCCTGGCCCCTCTTCCGTAACATCTCTTACTTTCCAGATTCAACACTCAATATCTATCTATCTGCCCATCCATATTCTCCTCCTCCTCTTCTGCTTCTCCTGTCTTTTCTTCTTTGTCTCCTCTCTGTCAATGTGTCTATCTATTTACACGGCGGCTAGGTACATATTTATATATTATAAGTTTGGCCATTGAGGGGGGAGGGGGGGGGGGGGGGGATATCCTTTCTTTCCTTTTTAAGCACACATGACATTTTTGTTCCTTTGTATCTCTCTCCTCCCACTATGCACACATTATATCGTTCATGTAAAAATAAAAAAATGTGTTTATATTACAACACAACAGCAGATAGTCGCATGTTCTGATTGGCAGTTGAATCAAGGATCGTTTTTTTTTTTTTTTTTTTTTTTTTGGTGGTTAAAAAAAATTACTCGAGTATAAGGAAAGTTTAAATATTTATATTATTTTTAAAAATCATAAAACAAGTTGTGTACATACATTCTTAAAGTAAATAAATGATACAGATTTTTGAATGAAACATTTGATACGTAATATGTTAACAGATACGTTTACACGAGTAAATCGGTAGCGCTCTATTATCTATTTAAATAATTTCTTTCTTTTTTCTTTTTTTTTTTTAAAGTATGGTCAATCGTGTAAATAACAGGTTGGAGTGGGGAGATTACTTATAGTGCTCGAAACTTTAAGGTATACGAGCATCTAATAGTAAATCAATATACATAATAATATGTAAATTTTGATGGATAGGATTGTGTGGGGAGAAAGATGAGAAGGAAGACGATGTTGAGGAGGAGGAGGTGGAGAAGGTTGAGAGGGAGGAGGGGTGGAGGAGAGGGAATGGGGGGAGGGGGGGGGGTGGACACTGATTAAAAAACAAAAAAAAAAAAAAAAAAAAAAAAAAAAAAAAAAAAAAAAAAAAAACAAACAATCGGGATTTACAAAAAAAAAAAAAAAAAATTGGGACAGAAAACTCATCCTCCAAATTTCGATCGATTAAAGTAACATCTAAAAAAAACTCTCCTTGAAGACCCAGGTTTGAGCTTAAATGTCCTTTTTCAGAGAACAACATTACCGTGATTGAATTTTTTTCTTTCATTCCCGCCTTACTCACACAATATAATATTAAAAGAAAGAAAGAAAATCTTTAATCATTCTCACTTCCTTTTTCTCCTCTTCATTAATTCATCACAGATTCCAGATCCCGTCGTCGGCTGGGTGAGTAGTCACTGCAACTGAACACCGACAAAACACCATTATTATTTTTTATTTTGACCAGATGTGTTCTATAATTTTAAATAGTTCGTTTTAAAAATTAAAAAAAAAAAATCCCTTTAGTCCCTAAGGGAAATTTTTTCTTTAGGGTCTATTCCAAGGGAAGACTGGAATTACCCAGGCGTTAGCCGCAGTGCACCGCCGCAAAGATTGCTAAGGCTAGGTAACTTGCTCAAGGCCACGCAGCGCAACGGCGGGTAGTCGAACACGGTACTTTTCGGGTACGAAGCAAAGACCATACCGTTGAGCCACGCTGTCCCATAACGACATGTCGTAGTATTGTCAAAAGAAAGGTCTTTCAAGCGCCATTTCCTTTTTGTCTCCGTCTTTATTCAATCTCATTTATTTAAAGGAGAGTCCCCGATAGTTCAGTTGGTAGAGCACTCGTTTCATACGCAAAGGGAGAGAGACCGATCCTGGGTGATATCGAGATTTTATTTTATTTTTCTGGACCCCCCCCCCCCTCCCCCCTCCCTTTCCCCCAAGTGATTGGGGACCTCAGTTTGTTAGACCTGGCAGAAAAGGCAGACAAGCGTCCCATCCAAAGGGTAGCAAGCTATTGTCTGCTCTACGTTACAGAAGTCGGGATAAACTCCGGCTCCATGAGCCTTACGGCTCTGAAGGACTGTTTTTTTTTTTTTTTAATTGTACTATTGACACGGTGTAATTAAAGAAACCTGGCTTGGTCATTTGTAATATTATATATATATATATATATATATATATATATATATATATATATATATATATATATATATATATATATTATATATAGTGAGAGAGAGAGAGAGAGAGAGAGGGGGGGGGGGGGAAGAGGTGGTGAGTACAGCATTGAAAAATGGGGTGGCCAAATATAATATAATAAATATAATATAAATATAATATAATATATAATATCAACCAAATATCGATGACTTCAGATGACTTGTAAAAATTATTAAACCCGAGACTTCTTTGCTTGATTTAAAACTTCAAAAAAATAATTTTTGGACAAGTTCCGGGTTATCTCACTTTACAGTTATTAGAATTGAAAACTTTTAGATCAAAATGATGAAGAAAAAAAAGTCTTTTTGTCAACGATTTGCAGAATAGCTGGGCGGTAATCGTCGACCTCTCAGACCCCGGGATCGAAAGAAGTGACGGGCACGGGTCATTGATTCCTTTATTTTCCCCACTTCATTGGTGGCCCGGTATCGATTCGACTCACTAATTCGATACAGAACTTAATCACAATCCCATACATCACGATACAATATAAAAAATGTTTTGTCATTTTTTTGTTAGTTTGTTTTTGGGAAAAAGGAGAGGGAAAAGAGAGAAAAGATTCCATCCTATTCGTCTGCCTATTTGTTTTATCGACTACGGTCTTACCTGCCAAATGTTTGGATCAAAGACCAGGAGCGAGAGAAAGAGAGAGAGAGAGAGAGAGAGAGAGAGAGAGAGAGAGAGAGAAAGAGAGAGAGAGAGAGAGAGAGAGAGAGAGAGAGAGAGAGAGAGAGAGAGCATGCGTTAATGACCAACGGATGATTCTACTCGTATCAACAACAACAATAGACCTGTAAATGAGCTCTATAAAAATTGACTGAAACTGAAACTCTTCGTAATTCGTCGTAGCGGTAAAATCCAAAGAATCAAAATGAAAGGTAAACAGCAAGCTCACTTGAGCAAAGCAATGGCAGAAAACTAAATTTCGAGGGAATTAATTAGGTTACTTACCATTGTTCCTTGTAATTAGGTACCCAATCAGTGAAGAAACTTAGAAACGGTCAACCAGTTTGTTTACAACATGAGGTAATCGAGATGTGCTTGTAGCAATCATTTAACTTTCGATTTGAAGGTGTCTCCATAACGAACTTCCGGTGTTTCGAATTTTTCTTTCTCATACTTTTCCTGTCCTTCAAGTAAATGTGGTCAATTTTGGCTAAGACGAAACAGTGAAATTTATCGCTCGGCGGCTCAGTTAAAATTGGCTACGACAGGTTTCGAAAGTGAAAAAATAATTTCACGAAGGCTGTGTGAAAATACACTGGGGTGTGTTCAGACACGGCAATTCTAAAAAGCGTCGCTTAGCCTTGGCAATATATATATATATCCATCATTAATATAAACGGCCCATGAGCTATGCGTGGGGCTGTGGAACATTCCTAGTTAACTTAACAGTCAATCGACTACGATTCATGAATTCTTTCTTTATTCATTTCTTTTTTCCCTTTTTAAAAATATTTGAATTTGACGAATTGACTGATTTCAGTTAATTGACTGAGAATTTACAGGTCTACAACAACAAAATTAATATATTTTAAAACGGGGGAAGGGGAACCAAAAAAAAAAACAAAAACAAAAAAAACAAAACAAAACAAAACCCAAAACAAATATTTAAAAAACCCTGAATGTGACCAACTACGACAATTGTAACGGGACAATGAAAAAATAACATGCCTGTATTTAATGGAAGAACGTTCACCCCACAACTATCTACTTTCTAGATTTAAAATACTGTATTGGGAACGTTGGTCAATTCACTGTAAAAAAAAGAGGATGATAATGATAATTAGATTGATAAATAAATTATTCGTCCTGCCATGCGACCGACAGCCCTATAGGTCATCAACCGTAACTCTATATCGCTAAATGACAAAACTTCCTCGAAGGGAAAATTGTCAGAAAAAAAAAAAAAACAACAACAAAAAAC
>NC_088371.1:16469667-16474667 GCF_034508935.2 Berghia stephanieae
TGGTTGTAGTAGTATTGGTAGTGATGATGTGGTGGTGGTGGTGGTTGTAGTAGTAGTGGTAGTGATGTGGTTGTGGTGGTTGTAGTAGTAGTGGTAGTGATGATGTGGTAGTGGTGGTTGTTGTAGTAGTGGTAGTGATGATGTGGTGGTGGTGGTGGTGGTTGTAGTAGTAGCGGTAATGATGATGTGGTTGTGGTTGTTGTAGTAGTAGTGGTAGTGATGATGTGGTGGTGGTGGTTGTAGTAGTAGTGGTAATGTGGTGGTGGTGGTTGCAGTAGTAGTGATGATGATGTGGTGGTGATGGTTGTAGTAGTAGTGGTAGTGATGATATGGTGGTGGTGGTGGTTGTAGTAGTAGCGGTAGTGATGATGTGGTTGTAGTAGTAGTGGCAGTGATGATGTGGTGGTGGTGGCGGTTGTAGTAGTAGTGGTAGTGATGATGTGAAGCTGGTGGTTGTAGTAGTAGTGGTAGTGATGATGATGTGGTGGTGGTTGCAGTAGTAGTGGTGGTGATGATGTGGTGGTGGTGGTTGTAGTAGTAGTGATGATGATGTGGTGGTGGTTGTAGTAGTAGAGGTCGTGAAGATGATGTGGTAGTGGTGGTGGTAGTAGTAGTGGTAGTGATGATGTGAAGCTGGTGGTTGTAGTAGTAGTGGTAGTGATGATGATGTGGTGGTGGTTGCAGTAGTAGTGGTGGTGATGATGTGGTGGTGGTGGTTGTAGTAGTAGTGGTAATGATGTGGTGGTGGTGGTGGTTGTAGTAGTAGTGATGATGATGTGGTGGTGGTTGTAGTAGTAGAGGTCGTGAAGATGATGTGGTAGTGGTGGTTGTAGTAGTAGTGGTAGTGATGATGTGAAGCTGGTGGTTGTAGTAGTAGTGGTAGTGATGATGATGTGGTGGTGGTTGCAGTAGTAGTGGTGGTGATGATGGTTGTAATATTAGTGATAATGATGATGAATTGGTGGTTGGAAAGGGGGGGGGGGGGGGGGGGGGGATCCTTGGAACAAATTGACCTCACCGGAAATTGACGGAAGTTGCCCGGAGCCCGGAATTTTTTGCTCCAGACCGGAGTTTTTTCCGGTGAAACCGGAGTTTTGGCATCACTGCTTATAGATAGATAGATCGAAGTTGACGTCACTAAGGCTTTGTTATTGTGTTTCTTTTTCTTTTTCTTTTTTTTTTTCTTTTTGCCATCCACGTTTATGAGTAATTCTCACTGAACTGTATAAACCAGACTATAATTGTTCATGGTTACACATAGTTTTGTGTGTTGGTCCGTTATACTTCCTTCCGGATGACAATGTTGTGAGCTTCTTTGCCAAGCGCATACTATCTATATACCAGAGTGTGGGTTTTAAAAGGTAAGTGCACTCCACCGATCTTATCATCATCACACCGTGTACCAATCTTCGTTTATAGATAGTATGCGCTTGGTAAAGAAGCTCACAGCATTGCCATCCGGACGTTTGACGGACCAACGCACAAAACTATGTGTAACCTTGAACGTTGATAGTCTGGTTAATACAGTTTAGTGAGAATTACTCATAAACGCGGATGGATGGTAAAAAGCAATAAACAAAGACCTGAGTGACGTCAACTTCATAATAATATCTATAGCCGGGAAGGTGTACCAGGGCCCGAGTGAGGGACAACGCGTTTGAGGTGCATTCATTCACATTCCAATCCGTCCAAAGACACAATGACAAGAATAGTTTGCGAGCATTGACATCCATGCTAAATACTTTGTTTAAAAGAAAGAAAGAAAGAAAGAAAGAAAGAAAGAAAGAGAGAGAGAGAGAGAGAGAGAGAGAGAGAGAGAGAGAGAGAGAGAGATAAAGAAATAAAAAAAAAGAAAAGAAACGAAATCGGGCATTTTTTTTAAAAGCATGGAAAAAAGGAGGAAAAAAGAAGTCACGCGAATCTATCTATGGTCACCCCGAGAGTCCCGTATGAAACAGATCCTGCAATCGCGTCACTAAATAATTATTATGTATCGTTATACTAACAAAACAAACGACGGCAACGCACGGAGGGTGAATGTTGCCTTTGCATTTTTAAAAAAAGTATGTCACTATCATTGGGAACCTGTAGGTTAATAATTATTGTCCAGGTGCCGCCGTGGCCGCACAAAGTCGAGTTCTTAAGAGATTTTAAAAAATATACAACTTTAGTTACATTCTCCCACAATTAAGTTGTGCAAGTAGTACCTCGCGTTGTCTTTGTCAATAAATAAATAAATAAATAAATAAATAAATAAATAAATAAATAAATAAATAAATAAATAAATAAATAAATAAATAAATAAATAAAAATCAAATTAAAATAAATTCTAAAAAATAAATAAAGAAATAAAATTATTTGGCATTACAGGCTTGATGCCGTCGAGATCGACGTGATAAGTGTTGCTGTTCGCTTGGGATCAATCCTTTGCAAAGCATTTTGAGCACATATAGTGGATTTTACTCTATATAAAAGCTGAAGTGTTTTTTTTTTCAAATCCATTCTTTTTTTTTTTTTTAAAGAAAAAAAAATCCCCCACCAAAAAACAACAAAACAAAACAAACAAAACCAAGCAAACAAACAAAAAAAACTATCTGGCAACTGTGTGGTGTAGACAGACAGTCGTTGATCCAATATCTATTATCATCTGCGATATGATTGTTTAGCAAGTACGCGATAACAGTTAATCATTTCCTATCAATACCACACAGACAAAAAAAAAAGGAGTTACACGACGTGACCCTACTGGGCTACACAATAAACCCGACCTTACAAATGCCCGCCCACTTGGCTCCGTTAGGAGATACGAGTCACACTTCACCGGATACAGGGTGTAGAGGTGTATATGTATATAAGATAGAGAAGGACAGATGGGAGGATAGATGGATGGATGGAGGAGATAGATAGATAGATAGATAGATAGATAGATAGATAGATAGATAGATAGATAGATAGATAGATAGATAGATAGATAGATAGATAGAGAACTATAATATAAATTAAACATAGTCGTCAGTATATATTGATGGCTTTTGTTTACCTTTTTAAAAATAGCACGGGAAATATCCATGAACCGCGCAGGTCGCTGGAGGTATCCCAATCAGTTTGGAGAGAGAAAAACAAAACAACACACATATACACACACACATACACACACAATACAAACAAACAAAAGAATGAAAGAAGAAAAAAGTATACTATCTAGTCCTGTAGGCGGAAGAGGGGAGGGTATGGGGGTGACGGCGGCGCGGGACAACCGCTAGTATGGCGTGAAGTTCCTGACAAATATGGGAGTGTTGACACCTCTGTAAAACCGCGATGACAACAAGCCATAAATCGTGATGAGTGTACGCGATACGGACGAGACAGAGAGATGAATTCGATAAGATTTACGACTAGGAAATTAGAAAATAAACCAGAATAAACCACAAACCCACACATCGTCTCTAACGCTAAATGGAATTAAATTGGCATCATCTTTTAGGTCAAAAGGTTTTAATGCAGCGAAAACATAGTCTTTTTTAAAAACAGCTAAAAAAAAAAAAAAAAGATATATATGAAGAGGGGGGGGGGGGGAGAAAGAACTACAAGCAATCAATAACACACCAAAAAAAATGAAAAAGAAAGAAAGACGGAAAGAAGAAAAAAAAAGAAAAAACATTATGTATTTTTTCGTTAGAAAGGGATCTAGACTATGTGTGGGTACAACCTTTTGACTCGGAGCAGCGTAAAACATTATTTATCTATATTATCCGACGTTATTTCATATCATACGCAGATTAAAAAAGTGCTCCAGTGAGGTGGAAAACGAGGATCTTGACAGCGTCAAAGAAGGGTTGGAGATTTACGGTGAGACGGGAACCCCCGTTGTGCCGTAGTTTTCATTACACAAAACTAGATCCAGAAAATTAACTTGACATTGACGGCGATCTACTAAGAGGGATATCTTTATCATTATTATTATGACTTTTATAAGGTCTCGACTGAATAATAAGATATATTACAAAGTGTGCGTGGGACTATGAGAGAGAGAGAGAGAGAGAGAGAGAGAGAGAGAGAGAGAGAGAGAGAGAGAGAGAGACGGGGTCGGGAAGGAAAACCTATAATATATTGTAAGAGAGTGAGCATTATACACTATCGTGTGTAAATTAGGGATGCCAAATTCATTTTGTTTATTAAAAAATGCCAAACAAGTAAGAGAGAGAAATCCAATGGTCTTAGAGAAAAAAAAAACAAAAAACGTCAACCCGTTTCTGGGCATTCATTAGTCAGTTTATCAGCAAAAATGGAGATATAAGTGAGGATAAATCTTAATTGCTACAAGATAATAATAATAATAATAATACACATTTAAATAGATAGCGCTCATTCTCGTGTAAAACACAAGCTCTGGGCACTTTACAATATAAATATCAATTTTAATTTAAAAAAAATAAAAAATAATAAAATAATAATAATAATAATAATAATAATAATAATAATAATAATAATAATAATAATAATAATAATAATAATAATAATAATAATAATAATAATAATAATAATTCATAGCCAAATCAAGGATTCATATAGAGTCAAGAAAAACAAATACAGTAAAAATGTGTCTTGAGATTCTTTTTAAAAGTAGGTAAAGACTTGCACTCCCTCAGACCACGTGGTAGTTCATTCCAAATCTTGGGGTCGAAACAAGCAAACGATCTATCACCAAATTTTGTTCTTGATCTTTTTTCCGAAATTTTCGTTTGGTCCATACATGATCTTAAAGTGTAATTTTCAAATTTACACATGACCATGTGATCTGTGAGATATGCCGGTCCTACAAGAGCCCCTTTTTTTTTGGGGGGGGGGGGGGGGGGGCGAAAATTTGTATATTTTGTGAAATTAGTGTCTATAAAACTGGTAAAATTTAGAAATTTAAAAAAATATGCCAAACTTCCAAACCAGATGTATCCTTGTCGAACGCCTTTTTAAAAATGTCAATTTTTAACATTTCAATTTTC
>NC_088371.1:16477423-16489923 GCF_034508935.2 Berghia stephanieae
GAATAAAGTGCCAGAAGACATAGAGAAAAAAATTTTTCGCGGCGGTGGTGGGGTTTGAACTGCGACCTTATTGGTACGACAACCCCGCCTGGCGGTGAGAGGTGGTTTTTACCTGTGACTATCCACGAACACAAATATTCGTTTCAAACTCAAAGCTTACTAGATCCCCTCTCACCCCTTCTTGAGACCCCCGATTCGTTCGTCCACCACCACGCGAATAATTTTGACAGCAGTTAAGCTTTAATCCAAATTCTCAACACAAACATATAAATAAAAAACGATTGAACATTGAGTTTGCTCCGGTGTAGGGGTGAATTTTTAATTCAGAAAATGAGTGGAGCAGCATTATTTTAAAACAACAAGATATGAAGTGAATAAAAAGTGCCAAAGAATTAGAGAATAAAAATTTTTTGCGGCGGTGGTGGGGTTTGAACCTGGCCCTTTTGGTACGACAACCCCGCCTGGCGGTAGAGCGTGGCTCACCTGGACTATCCACGAACACAAAAATTTTTTCAAACTAAAATCATTGAGCACATTTTAGTGGTTAGTGCGTTACTAATAAGCCACGTGTTTTTTTTTTTTTCTTTTTGCGTTTATTTTGCTTTTTTTTTTTTTGTTTTGTCTGACACCACGTTTCATGAGCTTTTGCCCAATCTGTATGGGTCCCTTTGGATTATACTTTGGAAACGACTCTGTTTTTCTACGACAATATCCACGATGGCCATAATGTATTGATTTTTAATTTTATTTTATTTATTGTTATTTATTTAATTAATTATTTATTTATTTTTATTTTTTAAATTTTTATCTATTTAGTTTTATCATTTTATTTATTTTATTTATTTTTTTTTACAAACCATTTATTCCTACCAGCAGCAGCGACGAGGCTTGGGCTCAATGAATAAGTTGTCGTAATATTGTTTAGTCGAGCCTGTTCTACGTGTTATATATTATCGAGATACAAGATCACAGACCATTAATTATTATCATAAAACGCAATTTCATTAGAAAGAATAACGACGTGTGAACGGACGGGTAAATAAGTTTTGTATAGAAAAAAAAATACAGGAGGGGGAAAACTGGAGAGGAGGAGGAGAAGAGAGAGGAGAAGAAGAGGAGAGAGAGAGAGAGAGAGAGAGAAGGAGAGGGAGAGGGACCCGAGAGAGAGAGCGATGTCAATTTTTGGTTGATTGTAAGCGTTCCCGCATTATTTTTTATTTATTCATTTTTAAAAATCTATTACACAACCTCTTATAATTTAAGGTGATTTAAAAAGAAAAAGATTATAAAAAAAGGAAAAAAAAACGCAAAAAAACAAAAACAAACTTGCTTGGACTTCGTGAGAGAAGGTTACATGTTATGAGTGTTGAAAAATGATGGGATTACCGACTTGCCGTAAAAAACTCAAATAGTGTCCTTTTTATACATCATGGGAATATGATTATTCATTGAGAAAGAATACATGTGCGAACGGATGGAATCAAAAAAGGTTTGTAAAGTAACCGCTGAGTGGAAGGAAGAGAGAAGAGAGAGAGAAAGAGGGAGGGGGAGGAAAAACATAATGTAAATATTTAGTCAGGGGGAATATCGGGAGATTCATAGTCCCGTGCTATTTCAATTTCATTCTTCCCTTACATTCCTACATCGACACCCGATCTCTCTCTCGTCTGAACTCCACTTCCCAAAAAATCCGTTACACACGGGTATAAATTATATAAACAGACAGACCCCCCCCCCCCCCTCCCTCTCACACACACACACACACACACACACACAAACACAATATATATCTGTTCGTTGATGAGTGGTGAGTGAGGAGTGTCTCACTCACCACTCAAACGAACAGAGAGAGAGACAGAAGAGAAAGAGAAGAAGATCAAGAGAGAAAGAAAAAAAAAAGATATATATAGGCCCTATACACAACACACACACACACACATATATATAATATATATATTTATATATAAGAGAGAGAGAGAGAGAGAGAGAAAAGAGAGAGGAGAGAGGGGGAGAGAGAGAGAGAGAGAGAGAGAGAGAGAGGAATATTCTCGTCCCTCTAATTAATCTCTATTATTTTCTCTCCCTGGCCCCTCTTCCGTTAACATCTCTTACTTTCCAGATTCAACACTCAATATCTATCTATCTGCCCATCCATATCCTCCTCCTCCTCCTCCTCCTCTTCTTCTTCTCCTGTTTTTTCTTCTTTGCCTCCTCTCGTCAATGTGTCATCTATTTACACGGCGGCTAGGTACATATTTATATATTATAAGTTTGGCCATTGAGGGGGAGGGGGGGGGGGGGGGCGATATCCTTTCCTTTTTAAGCACACATGACATTTTTGTTCCTTTGTATCTCTCTCCTCCACTATGCACACATTATATCGTTCATGTTAAAATAAAAAAAGTGTTTATATTACAACACAACAGCAGATAGTCGCATGTTCTGATTGGCAGTTGAATCAAGGATCGTTTTTTTTTTTTTTTTTTTTTTTTTTTTTTTTTTTTTTGTGGTTAAAAAAAAATTACTCGAGTATAAGGAAAGTTTAAATATTTATATTATTTTTAAAATCATAAAACGAATTGTGTACATACATTCTTAAAGTAAATAAATGATACAGATTTTTGAATGAAACATTTGATACGTAATATGTTAAACAGATACGTTTACACGAGTAAATCGGTAGCGCTCTATTATCTATTTAAATAATTTCTTTCTTTTTTTTTTTTAAAGTATGGTCAATCGTGTAAATAACAGGTTGGAGTGGGGTGGGGGGTGGGGAGATGGATTACTTATAGTGCTCGAAACTTTAAGGTATACGAGCATCTAATAACAAATCAATATACATAATAATATGTAAATTTTGATGGATAGGATTGTGTGGGAGAAAGATGAGAAGGAAGACGATGTTGAGGAGGAGGAGGTGGAGAAGGTTGAGAGGGAGGAGGGGTGGAGGAGAGGGAAGGGGGGGGGGGTGGACACTGATTAAAAAACAAAAAACAAAAAAAAAAAAAAAACAGAAAACAATCGGGATTTACAAAAAAAAATTGGGACAGAAAACTCATCCTCCAAATTTCGATCGATTAAAGTGACATCTCAAAAAAACTCTCCTTGAAGACCAGGTTTGAGCTTAAATGTCCTTTTTCAGAGAACAACATTACCGTGATTGAATTTTTTTCTTTCATTCCCGCCTTACTCACACAATATAATATTAAAAGAAAGAAAGAAAATCTTTAATCATTCTCACTTCCTTTTTCTCCTCTTGATTAATTCATCACATATTCCAGATCCCGTCGCCGGCTGGGTGAGTAGTCACTGCAACTGAACACCGACAAAACACCTTTATTATTTTTTATTTTGACCTGATGTGTTCTATAATTTTAAATAGTTCGTTTTAAAAATTAAAAAAAAAAAATCCCTTTAATCCCTAAGGGAAATTTTTTCTTTAGGGTCTATTCCAAGGGAAGACTGGAATTACCCAGGCGTTAGCCGCAGTGCACCGCCGCAAAGTTTGCTAAGGCTAGGTAACTTGCTCAAGGCCACGCAGCGCAACGGCGGGTAGTCGAACACGGTACTTTTCGGGTACGAAGCAAAGACCATACCGTTGAGCCACGCTGTCCCATAACGACATGTCGTAGTATTGTCAAAAGAAAGGTCTTTCAAGCGCCATTTCCTTTTTGTCTCCGTCTTTATTCAATCTCATTTATTTAAAGGAGAGTCCCCGATAGTTCAGTTGGTAGAGCACTCGTTTCATACACAAAGGGAGAGAGACCGATCCTGGGTGATATCGAGATTTTATTTTATTTTTCTGACCCCCCCCCCCCCCCCCCCTTCCCCCAAGTGTTGGGGACCTCAGTTTGTTAGCCTGGCAGAAAGGACTTGCGATAGACAAGCGTCCCATCCAAAGGGTAGCAAGCTATTGTCTGCTCTACGTTATAGAAGTCGGGATAAACTCCGGCTCCATGAGCCTTACGGCTCTGAAGGACTGTTTTTTTTTAATTGTACTATTGACACGGTGTAATTAAAGAGAGAGGTGGTGAGTACAGCATTGAAAAATGGGGTGGCCAAATATAATATAATAAATATAATATAAATATAATATAATATATAATATCGACCAAATATCGATGACTTCAGATGACTTGTAAAATTATTAAACCCGAGACTTCTTTGCTTGATTTAAAACTTCAAAAAAATAATTTTTGGACAAGTTCCGGGTTATCTCACTGGACAGTTATTAGAATTGAAAACTTTTAGGTCCAAATGATGAAGAAAAAAAAAGTCTTTTTGTCAACGATTTGCTGGGCGGTAATCGTCGGTCGACCTCTCAGACCCCGGGATCGAAAGAAGTGACGGGCACGGGTCATTGATTCCTTTATTTTCCCCACTTCATTGGTGGCCCGGTATCGATTCGACTCACTAATTCGATACAGAACTTAATCACAATCCCATACATCACGATACAATATAAAAAATGTTTTGTCATTTTTTTGTTAGTTTGTTTTTGGGAAAAAGGAGAGGGAAAAGAGAGAAAAGATTCCATCCTATTCGTCTGCCTATTTGTTTATCGACTACGGTCTTATCTGCCAAATGTTTGGATCAAAGACCAGGAGAGAGAGAGAGAGAGAGAGAGAGAGAGAGAGAGAGAGAGAGAGAGAGAGAGAGAGAGAGAGAGAGAGAGAGCATGCGTTAATGACCAACGGATGATTCTACTCGTATCAACAACAACAAAATTAATATATTTTAAAACGGGGGAAGGGGAACCAAAAAAACCCCCAAAAAAACAAAACAAAACCCAAAACAAATATTTTAAAAACCCTGAATGTGACCAACTACGACAATTGTAACGGGACAATGAAAAAATAACATGCCTGTATTTAATGGAAGAACGTTCACCCCACAACTATCTACTTTCTAGATTTAAAATACTGTATTGGGAACGTTGGTCAATTCACTGTAAAAAAAAAGAGGATGATAATGATAATTAGATTGATAAATAAATTATTCGTCCTGCCATGCGACCGACAGCCCTATAGGTCATCAACCGTAACTCTATATCGCTAAATGACAAAACGTCCTTGAAGGGAAAATTGTCAGAAGAAAAAAAAAGAGAAAAAAAAAACATGAACTTGAACTTTTATCTAGCGCAATATCTACTCAACGTGCTCTAAGCGTTTTAAAGGCGTCCCTGACCAACAGCAACACGTTACATGGGAAGAAATTTTATCTCTAGGATCGATTATTCCAAGGAAAGACTGGAACAACCCAGGCGTCAGCCGCATTACAGCGCCGCAAACTGAGCTAAGGCGAGGTGACCTGCTCAAGGCCACACAGTGGAGCAGACAGGTTTTCGAACTCGGTATATTTCGGGTACAAAGCAAAGACTGAACCGTTGAGCCACGCTGACCCATAATAAAATGAATTTAAAAAGAGAGAGTAGGAAGAGAGAGAGAGAGAAAGAAACCCCCAATAAACTTTGGTCATTTAAAAAAAAATTTCAAAAGGTGTTTTATCATTGTCAGAGAGAACCGGTGTAATTGGTATTTGAAAAAGATGATGATAGGTTGAAAAATTGATGCTCAGTCAGTGTCCCAAAAGGATCGATTCAAATTATCAGACTGGCGCATGGCGAGGCATGGGAAGGTATGATGATGATGATGCTGATGCTGATGATGGCTGGCGCCTGCTGAAATCTTCTTAACGTCGGACGGAAAATGTCAAATGATTGTAAAATTGAGATGATTGGCATGAAAGGTGGTTACAGGTAAAAGCATTAATAATGTATAAATAAATGTGAAAACAAAATCAGTAAAAAAAAAATTTAAAAAAAGAAAAAAAAAAGATTATTACCAGTAATAAAAATGATGGCTGAGGACGAGGAGGACAAAGACGATGTAGCGGTGGAGATGATAGTGAAATAAATAAACTCATAAATAAATAAATAAATAAAATGTTCCGAAACAGTTGCCACTGTTCTGTTTAAATTCAATTTGTCCGTGTCCTTTCATTCATCAATTTGTACATTTTCTCAGAATTTCATGTGTTCTCAATACTATTAATTATCATATTTACAAATTTCGCAATTTTATATTGGTCGACAATAGATCTAACTTCTATTATTTCTGTAGGACAGCGTGGCTCAGCGGTATCGTCTTTCTTTTTTTTTTTTTTTTTTTTTTTGTTTTTGTTTTGGAGTGGACCTTAATTAAAGACAAATTTTCACTTGAGGATGACTAAAAAGAATTAATCTTATTTTTGTTTCAAAAATAAATTGTCAATAAAATACATTAAGAATATTGGCAGGTAGAATCAGTAAGTACTCCCAACTGGACGGATAGGTATCGGGACGACGATTTCCTTCAGAGAAATAAGTGGATAGCTAAAATTATGTAGTTAGCGTGTAGTTTGGGTGGGGTCAAGACTACGAGCGTTCAAGGATGCCGTGGGTAATTTTGTTGTAATGGCTACAAGTTGGAAGTTGGAATATTTTTTTTTTCAATTTCAATGCATTACCTACCAATGCTCGCCCGTACGATCGTCGCCGTCGCCATCATCATCATTGAAGTACAAGGGGTTGTATTATCCAACGATAAGAGAATTATCATTTCAAAAAAAAATTTTGATTGAAAATGTGCTAGAAATTATGATTTTTCTTTAGACCTACTATGTCTTTTCTTATTTTTCTTTCTTTCTTTTTTTCTTTTTTTTTTCTTTGGGGGGGGGGGGGTGGGTTGTTGTTTGTTTGTTTGTGTGTTTGTTAGGCGGGAAAATCTAATGTTTCTGGTGATTACCATGACGTCCAGTAATGATAGCAACAATAAATAAAAAATAAAATGTGACAAGAGGAAATAGAGGAAAATAAAATAATGTAATCGACAATAAATCAAATAATAAACAACCCAGAGTTCATGACACTTTCATAAACCCACTAGACAATATATATATATATATATATATATATATATATATATATATATATATATATATATATATATATATATATATACACACAAATCAGGGTAACCGTCCTACAGACAGATGAGTGCGACTTCTCATTGGTTTATAAACGGAATACAATCCACATTTCACGGCTGGGCAGTTCGTAGGTTATTGACTGGGTCAACAATAGCTATCATATTATCATTATACCTCATCATTACAACGTGCAAATCGGGTGGAAACTTCATTATTCTGGAAATAAAATGGCAAGATTGACCTTATCATAATTTGGACCTATTTTTGGAAATCTATGTTATAAGTGCAACCATAAACCAAACCTGTACAATGTAAAACACACAAAACATAAACAAAGACACAAAACAAACCACAGAAATACAACACACCCCCCCCCCCCCCCAATACACACACACACACAAACACACATAAAAAGCAAGACACACAAAAAAGCTAAATTTCATGAGAAAATTCTGGTCTTACATAAATGCATGATTTCCACCTCTATTTTATAAGATTTGGCAATTAAAAAGAAAAAAGCTGTAGTTTAGATAAAATTGAAATCACACTCATATAATTTTAAAAAAAAAAAAACCTCGAAAAAAAAAAAAAAGAAACACACACACGCCAAAAAACAAACAAAAAACAACCCCGAGCATTTGCATAGAAGAATATCCACTAAAGTGCTCAAAGCTCTAAGTGGAACAAGGCTTTGTTTCATCTCTCCCTTTTGCCCCTCTCCCATAAAATGATAAAATTTGCATTGATAAAATCTGGGTAGCTGATAAGTATGCCGTTACTAACAGGTAAGGACCCTGAAGATAATTTATAAAAAAAAAATATATAGAACCAACTTATCTAAATGAAAAACACACACGCCGATACTATAAGATAATCAATCACGGCGAAGAACCCAAGCCACAACATGGGCAAAACAATGTTTTCATTATCGGAAAGCAAATTTAATCTAATTTAATTTAAGGCTGCGCGAGGGCAAGAAGATACATTCCACTGCGGGCAAAAAATAAATAAATACATAAATAAATAAATAATTTTAAAAATAAGAAGAAGAAAGAAAAAAAAAGTAATAAAGAAATGAGAGAGAGAGAGAGAGAAAGAGAGAGAGAGAGAGAAGAAAGAAACGGGAAATTGCAAGAGCAACAGCACAGAAGTTGACATTTTCATTTGACAGTTTGGAAATGGTATCGACTGAATTGGGAAAACTGCAATCAACATTGACGAGGCGCCGATTTATGGGTGGTCCCGGTAGCTGCCGGCGGCATTAGCACTTCATCAACGGTTCTATCGGAAAGAGAAAGGGAAAGAAATGTGGGAAAAGAATAAAAGAAAGGGTGGGGGGGGGGGGGGGGGGCAACCCTGATCACCGATCGATTTTGATTTTACTCTCGCAGCAAGTCATTGATCATCATCATGAGGTATTGATCGATCATTTTACAACTCTCATCTCTCTCTCTCTCTCTCTCTCTCTCTCTCTCTCTCTCTCTCTCTCTCTCTCTCTCTCTCTCTCTCTCTCTCTCCTCTCTCTCCTCCTATATAGAATAAAGCTATATCCAATTAACGTGCTCAAATCGATCCTCAAGCCAACAGCAACACTGAATGTCGCTCGAGGTAGTCTTATAGATAGATCGAAGTTGACGTCACTCAGGCCTTTGTTATTGTTTTCTTTCTTTTTCTTCTTTTTTTTTTTTTTTTTTTGCCATCCACGTTTATGAGTAATTCTCACTGAACTGTATAAACCAGACTATAAGTGTTCATGGTTACACATAGTTTTGTGTGTTGGTCCGTTATACTTCCTTCCGGATGGCAATGTTGTGAGCTTCTTTGCCAAGCGCATACTATCTATACCAGAGTGTGTGTTTTAAAAGGTAAGTGCACCATTATATTAAATTCCACCAATCTTATCATCATCACACCGTGTACCAATCTCCGTCTATAGATAATATTTGCTTGGTTAAGAAGCTCACAGCATTGCCATCCGGAAGAATAAAATAAAATCAAAATAAAATAAAATAACATTTTAAAGAATAAATATAGAAATTAAAAAAAAAACATTTTAATGCAAAAGAGCCTGGCATTACAGGCTTGATGCCGTCGAGATCGACGTGATAAGTGTTGCTGTTCGCTTGGGATCAATCCCTTGCAAAGCGTTTTGAGCACATCTAGTGATCTTGCTCTGTATAAAAGCTGAAGTTTTTTTGGGTTTTTTTGGTCTTTTTTTTTCAAATGCATTATTTTTTTGTTGTGAGCTTCTTTGTCAAGCGCATACTATCTATATCAGAGTGTGTGTTTTAAAAGGTATGTGCACCATTATATTAAATTCCACCAATCTTATCATCATCACACCGTGTACCAATCTCCGTCTATAGATAATATTCGCTTGGTTAAGAAGCTCACAGCATTGCCATCCGGACGTTTGACGGACCAACGCACAAAACTACGTGTAACCTTGAACGTTGATAGTCTGGTTTATACAGTTTAGTGAGAATTACTCATAAACGCGGATGGATGGCAAAAAGCAATAAACAAAGACCTGAGAGACGTCAACTTCATAATAACATCTATAGCCGGGAAGGTGTACCAGGGTTTAGGTGCATTCATTCACATTCCAATCCGTCCAAAGATAACAATGACAAGAATAGTTTGCGAGCATTGACATCCATGCTAAATACTTTGTTTAAAAGAAAGAAAAGAAAGAAAGAAAGAAAGAAAGAAAGAAAGAGAGAGAGAGAGAGAGAGAGAGAGAGAGAGAGAGAGAGAGAGAGAGAGAGAGAGAGAGAGAGAGAAAGAAAGAAAGAAAGAAAGAAAGAAAGAAAGAAAGAAAGAAAAGAGACGAAATAGGGGAATTTTTTTAAAAGCATGGAAAAAAGAAGTCACGCGAATCTATCTATGGTCCCGTATGAAACAGATCCTGCAATCGCGTCACTAAATAATTATTATGTATCGTTATACTAACAAAACAAACGACGGCAACGCACGGAGGGTGAATGTTGCCTTTGCATTTATTTAAAAAGTATGTCACTATCATTGGGAACCTGTAGGTTAATAATTATTGTCTAGGTGCCACCGTGGCCGCACAAAGTCGGAGTTCTTAAGAGATTAAAAAAAAACAACAACTTTAGTAACATTCTCCCACAATTAAGTTGTGCAAGTAGTACCTAGCGTTGTCTTTGTCAATAAATAAATAAATAAATAAATAAATAAATAAATAAATAAATAAATAAATAAATAAATAAATAAATAAATAAATAAATAAATAAACAAAATAAAAATCAAATTAAAATAAATTCTAAAAAATAAATAAAGAAATAAAATTATTTGGCATTACAGGCTTGATGCCGTCGAGATCGATGTGATAAGTGTTGCTGTTCGCTTGGGATCAATCCTTTGCAAAGCATTTTGAGCACATATAGTGGATTTTACTCTATATAAAAGCTGAAGTGTTTTTGTTTTTTTCAAATGCATCCTTTTTTTTTTTTTTTAAAGATAAAAAAATCCCCCACCAAAAAACAACAAAACAAAACAAACAAAACCAAGCAAACAAACAAAAAACTGTCTGGCAACTGTGTGGTGTAGACAGACAGGCGTTGATCCAATATCTATTATCATCTGCGATATGATTGTTTAGCAAGTACGCGATAACAGTTAATCATTTCCTATCAATACCACACAGACAAAAAAAAAAAAGGAGTTACACGACGTGACCCTACTGGGCTACACAATAAACCCGACCTTACAAATGCCCGCCCACTTGGCTCCGTTAGGAGATACGAGTCACACTTCACCGGATACAGGGTGTAGAGGTGTAGATAAGATAGAGAAGGACAGATGGGAGGATAGATGGATGGATGGAGGAGATAGATAGATAGATAGATAGATAGATAGATAGATAGATAGATAGATAGATAGATAGATAGATAGATAGATAGATAGATAGATAGATAGATAGATAGATAGATAGATAGAGAACTATAATATAAATTAAACATAGTCGTCAGAATATATTGATGGCTTTTGTTTACCTTTTTAAAAATAGCACGGGAAATATCCAGGAACCGCGCAGGTCGCTGGAGGTATCCCAATCAGTTTGGAGAGAGAAAAACAAAACAACACACATATACACACACACATACACACACAATACAAACAAACAAAAGAATGAAAGAAGAAAAAAGTATACTATCTAGTCCTGTAGGCGGAAGAGGGGAGGGTATGGGGGTGACGGCGGCGCGGGACAACCGCTAGTATGGCGTGAAGTTCCAGACAAATATGGGAGTGTTGACACCTCTGTAAAACCGCGATGACAACAAGCCATAAATCGTGATAAGTGTACGCGATACGGACGAGACAGAGAGATGAATTCGATAAGATTTACGACTAGGAAATTAGAAAATAAACCAGAATAAACCACAAACCCACACATCGTCTCTAACGCTAAATGGAATTAAATTGGCATCATCTTTTAGGTCAAAAGGTTTTAATTCAGCGAAAACATAATCTTTTTTAAAAACAGCTAAAAAAAAAAAAAAGAAGATATATATGAAGAGAGGGGGGGGGGGGAAGAAAGAACTACAAGCAATCTATAACACACCAAAAAAAAAAAAAAAATGAAAAAGAAAGAAAGACGGAAAGAAGAAGAAAAAAAAAGAAAAAACATTATGTATTTTTTCGTTAGAAAGGGATCTAGACTATTTGGGGGTACAACCTTTTGACTCGGAGCAGCGTAAAACATTATTTATCTATATTATCAGACGTTATTTCATATCATACGCAGATTAAAAAGTGCTCCAGTGAGGTGGAAAACGAGGATCTTGACAGCGTCAAAGAAGGGTTGGAGATTTACGGTGAGACGGGAACCCCCGTTGTGCCGTAGTTTTCATTACACAAAACTAGATCCAGAAAATTAACTTGACATTGACGGCGATCTACTGAGAGGGATATATTTATCATTATTATTATGACTTTTATAAGGTCTCGACTGAATAATAAGATATATTACAAAGTGTGCGTGGGACTATGAGAGAGAGAGAGAGAGAGAGAGAGAGAGAGAGAGAGAGAGAGAGAGAGAGAGAGAGAGAGAGAGAGAGAGAAGAGAGAGAGAGGAGAGAGAGAGACGGGGTCGGGAAGGAAAACCTATAATATATTGTAAGAGAGTGAGCATTATACACTATCGCGTGTAAATTAGGGATGCTAAATTCATTTTGTTTATTAAAAAATGCCAAACAAGTAAGAGAGAGAAATCAAATGGTCTTGGAGAAAAAAAAACAAAAAAACGTCAACCCGTTTCTGGGCATTCATTAGTCAGTTTATCAGCCAAAATGGAGATATAAGTGAGGATAAATCTTAATTGCTACAAGATAATAATAATAATAATAATAATAATAATAATAATAATAATAATAATAATAATAATAATATAATAATAATAATAATAATAATAATACACATTTAAATAGCGCTCATTCTCGTGTAAAACACAAGCTCTGGGCACTTTACAATATAAATATCAATTTTAAGTGAAAAAAAAATAA
>NC_088371.1:16494923-16504923 GCF_034508935.2 Berghia stephanieae
TACATAGCTATCTTTTATATCCATAAAAATATTCCATGTTTCATTTGCATCTTCATCATACATACATACATGTAATGACTGAAGGCACACCGAATGGTGGAGCTGCCGTGGAAAAGCATATCTCTTTTGTTGTTGTTGTTATTGTGTGTGAGTGTGTGTGTGTGTTGGGGGGGGGGGGAGTAATTTTCTCTCTTCTCTATTTTTGGCACAAAACTTCAATTATCAAAATATTCAAATGACCACATCAATTAGTCTCTCTCTCTCTCTCTCTCTCTCTCTCTCTCTCTCTCTCTCTCTCTCTCTCTCTCTCTCTCTCTCTCTCTCTCTCAGAGACGCCAAGTTTCAATTTGATTCACAGGAATTTCAGGCACCACTCGGAGGAATTTCAATGCCGAAAGAGGAATTTTCGCACACACAAAAAAAAAAAAAAAAAGGGAATTGGGATGGTATTTGATATTGTTTAAATATTGTATAGATCTTAATAGATAACTGATTAGAACTATATTATGATATATAAACACATTGCCAAATACAACCCCAAAGTTTCCATATTTCAAATGAATTAAAGTTCCAAAACCTAATGGAAGTGATTGTAGTAATGGTGGTAGTGAGTATGATGTTGTGTTGGTGGTTGTAGTAGTAGTAGTACTACTACTACTACTACTACTACTACTACTACTAGTAGTAGTAGTTAGTAGTAGTAGTAGTAGTAGTAGTAGTAGTAGTAGTAGTAGTAGTAGTAGTAGTAGTAGTAGTAGTAGTAGTAGTAGTAGTAGTAGTAGTAGTAGTAGTGATGATGACGACGATATGATAATGGCTTTTGTAATAGTAGTAGTAGTGGTGGTAGTGATGATGATGTGGTGGTGGTGGTGGTGGTGGTGGTGGTTGTCGTCGTAGTGGCAGTAGTTGTAGTAGTAGTGTTGGTGGTTGCAGTATTAATGATGATGCGGTGGTGGTGGTTGTATTAGTAGTGGTTGTGATGATGATGTGGTGGTGGTGGTTGTAGTAGTTGTGGTAGTGAGGATGTGGTGGTGGTGGTGGTTGTAGTGTGTGTGTGTATGTGTGTGTGTGTGTGTGTGTGTATGTGTGTGTTGTGAGAGAAAGAGGAGAGAGGAGAGAGAGAGAGAGAGAGAGAGAGAGAGAGAGCTGAAAGTGCATGTCGTGATAATTAGAGCAACATGAAATTGAAAAACTAACGAGGCTAACGTTTGAGGTCAAAGTATTTGTGATTAGCTATTATTGGCACGTACAGGAAGGTGAACATGGAAATTAATCCAGTGACCGCAATGAATTTGATTTGTGTGTGTGTGTGTGTGTCTGTGTGAAGAGAGAGAGAGAGAGAGAGAGAGAGGAGAGGAGAGAGAGAGAGAGAGAGAGAGGAGGAAGAGAGAGAGAGAGAGGAGATTTGAGCTAAATTTGTTTGAAGGGTTTTTACGGCGCTTGCAACACTGGTTGCAGGAGTATTGGTGGTGGTAGGGGTGGCGTTGTGGTGATTGTAATAGTAGTTGCAGGGATGGAGATGTGATGGTGGTAGTAGAGATGATGATGTAATGGTGGTTGTAGTTGTGGTGGCATCAGCGACATCTATATGAAGTCCTAGGGTGGCATGGATGGTGATGTGGTTGTTGTTGTAATAGTGGTGGTAGGGATGGTTATGTGGTGATTGTTGCAGTATGGTGGTAGGGATGGTGATGTGGTGGTTGTAGCAGTTTTGGTAGGGACGGTGATGTGGTAGTTGTTGTAGTACTGGTGGTAGGGATGGTGATGTTGTGGTTGTAGTAGTGGTGGTAGGAATGGTGGTGTGGTAGTAGTAGTAGTGGTAGTGATGGTTGTAGTAGTAGTGATGATGATGTGGTGGTGGTTGTAGTAGGAGTGGTAGTGATAATGGTGTGGTGGTGGTGGTTGTAGTAGTAGTGGTAGTGATGATAGTGTGGTGGTGGTGGATGTAGAACTAGTGGTAGTGATGATGATGTGGTGGTGACAGTTGTTGCTGTAGTGGTACTGATGATGTGTTGGTGGTGGTTATAGTATAGTGGTAATGTTGATGATGTGTTGGTGGTTGTAGTAGTAGTAGTAGTAGTTGTAGTAGCAGTGGTGATGATGATGATGATGATGTGGTGGTGGTGGTGGTTGTAGTAGTAGTTGTAATGAAGATGATGTGGTGGTGGTGGTTGTATTAGAAGTGACTGGATAGGGGGGGGGGGGGGGGAACCTTGGAACAATTTAACCTCACCGGAATTTGACGGAGTTGCCCGTAACCCGGAATATTTTGCTCCAGACCGTATTTTTTCCTGGTGAAACCGGAGTTTTGGCATCACTGCACTCTCTCTCTCTCTCTCTCTCTCTCTCTCTCTCTCTCTCTCTCTCTCTCTCTCTCTCTCTCTCTCTCTATCTATCTCTCTCACTCACTCACTCTCACACAAACACAATCTCTCAACTTATCCCCTCCCCCTCTCTCTCTCTCACTCTCGATCTCTATCTATCTCTCTCTCACTCACTCTCACACAAACACAATCTCTCAACTTATCCCCTCCCCCCTCTCTCTCTCACTCTCTCTCTCTCTCTCACACACACACACACACACACACACACTTAATCCCTAACTACATTTTATTTTCCATTTTCACAAAAAAATTTTTTTAATGATAACTGCGGGCAATAATTCATAAACCATAGCTGATGTACCTGCCTAATCCTTACAAGTAATTAATCCACGTGAAATCGTCGCTAATCCGGTGGTAAACAACGAATTTAATTCACAGTGTCTACATACATTGGCGCTATAACTTTGTCCCCCAGGTCGTAAACCTTGATCGTAATCCCAATTCAAATAACCGGGATCTCTGCATATATTTGTTTGGGAACCAAACATTTTTTCTTCTTCATTACAAAAATAAAAACAACAACAAAAAACAAACAAACAAACAAACAAAAAACAACAACACACCCCCCCCCCCAACACACACAAAAAGACAAAAAAAAAAAAAAGAAAGAAACAAAGCAAAACAAAAGAAAATTGTTTTTTAGATATTTTTATTTATCTATTTATTTGCCTACTCTATTCATTTAAATTTAGTTATGAATCAATTATGAAATAATTTCATATGTGGTGTAAAATACAAAACACAAGAAAGAAAGAAAGAAAGATAGTAAGAAAGAAAGAAAAGAAAGAAAGAAATAAAAGAAGGAAAGAAAGAAAGTTCCGCCCGACTGCAGTAGTGGACGTAGTTACACTACACTAATCACACCATGCCCTGCAAAACGAAAAATGGCCGCAATTTCAAAAATAACAATATGCAATATCTATTCCATATTCACAAGATGTAGATAATACAATAAATAATCTTTTCTTTTTTTAATGACTACGAAGTGTGAGTCATAATGAGAACAATAACATGCTATGTAAAATGTAGGTCTTAACTCATGAGTTATTTTAATGGGATCGTATGGCGATCTCCGTTTCCTACGAACTACGAAGACTTACCACATACTGCTGACTGCAAGACTACTCTACACGCCAGATCAGACAAAAACGTAAACACGAGAGAACTCATTAAATTTTATAAAATTCACTACACATTGCTTTCATTGTTTGTTGTTTCCAGTAAAGTAGATGCTACATTGGTGACCCCAACTTAAAACAACTTAAGAGATAGGTATATATTATTATTATTACTATTTACCAGTTCAACTCTTCACAAGAACATAATAATAATAAACATGTCTATCGACGCCGTAGCATTGAAATTGCCCACATTCTGGACCACTTGTCCTTCAGCGTGGTTTGCACAAAGCGAGGCACAATTTGCCTTACGCGATATAGCAAGCGATGAAACAAAGTACTACTATGTAGTGGCTGCCTTAGACTCAGACACAGCAACTAGAGCCCTTGCTATTCTATCATCACCACCCAAGGAAGGTAAATATGAAATACTGAAAAACTTCCTGCTGTCTGCGTTCGGCCTTTCGGAAACAGAGAGAGCGGAATCTCTACTCAACATGAATGGTTTGGGCGACTTAAAGCCATCTGAGTTAATGGACAGGATGTTAGTGCTCCTTGGCAAACACAAGCCCTGTCTGCTCTTCAGACAGTTATTCTTAAGACAACTTCCAGCAAACATCAGACTTCCATTAGCAAACTCGTCCAACCTGGATGATTACAGGGCACTTGCCAGAGAAGCTGACAATTTTTTCTACGCTGCTCACTCAAACTCTAACTCCTTTTCAATTTCTCATACTACTTGTGAAGTTGACACACCAACCATGACCAGTGAAATAGATTCCCTCTGCTGGTACCATCAACGGTTTGGTTCAAATGCCCGTCGATGTGCACAAACATGCAAACTCTTCAATTCATTTAAGAAAAACAAGAAGAACCAGGGAAACGCCAAGCCGGGTCAACAGTAAATTCTGCTGTCGACCCGGATTCTTACTCAGCCAACGCGCCCACATCAAAAAATCTCCAACTCATTGTCGTCGATGAAAATTCAAACCGACGTTTTTTAGTAGATACTGGAGCTCAAGTATCTGTCACACCCGCCTCTGCGCCAGACAAAAGCTTGGGTTCCTCTGATCTCGCATTACAAGCTGCTAATGGTTCTACAATAAAAACATACGGATGCTTCGAAAACTAACATACGTATTGGATCGCGTTCATTCAATGCACGACTTATCAAAGCTGATGTCAAACGTCCCCTACTTGGAGCAGATTTTCTACGTCATCATAATCTGCTTGTGGATATTCGCGGTCGACGCCTTATCGACGCTGAAACGTTTTCGCACGTACCTTGTTCAGTAAGTTCAGTTTGCGCAAACGCCGAACTCTCACCACTCGAGCCGAACTGCAATACATTCAGAAAATTATTGAATAACTATCCAGAACTACTTCAACCAACATTTTCAACGGCAACTGTGAAACATGGCGTGCAACATTTCATCACAACCAAAGGTCGCCCAGTATTCGCACGTGCTCGTCGCCTGGCTCCAGAAAAACTCTTGTGTGCAAAAAAAGAATTTTTCGAAATGGAGAAAATGGGCATAATTCAAAAATCAAAGAGCCCTTGGGCTTCCCCATTACACATGGTCCCCAAGGCTGATGGCACAATGCGTCCCTGCGGAGATTTTCGTCGACTTAACGATGCTACTATACCAGATCGATATCCTGTCCCACACATTCATGATTTTACAGCAAACTTAGACGGTAAGATCATCTTCTCGAAGATCGACCTTGTCAGAGGATACCACCAAATTCCAGTCGCTCCAGAAGACGACCCAAAAACGGCAGTGATAACCCCTTTCGGCCTTTGGGAGTTCTTAAGAATGCCATTTGGATTAAAAAATGCAGCACAAGCATTCCAACGTTTAATGGACTCCATTTTACAAGATTTAGACTGCGTATTTTGTTATTTAGACGACATTCTGGTTGCAAGTTCAACTGAGGCAGAACACATGGAACATCTCAAAATCGTATTCGAAAGACTTAGAAACCAAGGCCTCGTTATCCGTCTTGAGAAATGTCTTTTCGGCGTGAGATCTCTTAACTTCCTTGGCCATCACATCTCGCATTCTGGATCTGTCCCAATGGCGACAACAATTGAGGCTGTTAAACAATTTCCACAACCAAAAACCATCAAGTCACTTCAAGAGTTCCTCGGGATGTTGAATTTTTACCATCGTTTCATTCCGAGACTAGCTGAAATACTTCGACCCCTATATAGTGCTTTGAAAGTCAAAAAACAACGTCAAGCACTTACGTGGACGCAAGAAATGTTGAAAGCCTTTACTGACGGTAAAAATGCACTAAGTAACGCTACAATGTTAGCCCATCCTTGCTTGAACTCACCCCTCGCTTTAACGTCTGACGCCTCCGACCAAGCTGTGGGCGCTGTCCTTGAACAACTTAATCATCAAGGTAATTGGGAACCATTGGCATTTTTCAGCAGGCAGTTACGTAAACCTGAACAGAAATACAGTACCTTTGATAGGGAGTTGCTTGGCATTCACCTAGCCATCCGTCATTTCCGTTTCATCATTGAAGGGAGACAATTCGCTATTTTTACTGACCATAAACCATTAATCCATGCCATGTCCAAATCAACTGAACCATGGTCAGCTCGTAAACAAAGGCACTTATCTGCCATATCCGAGTTCACAACTGACATCCGACACATTTCTGGAAAAAACAACACTGTCGCAGATTGTCTCTCAAGAGCAGTTACAAACTCAGTCTCAATTGGCATCGACTATCAAGCTATGGCGGAATCCCAAGAAAATAGCATTGACATACAGGCTTACAAAACTGCATTAACAAGCCTCAAAATCGTCAAAACATCCGTTGACTCGGGTCCAGAGTTAATTTGTGACATCTCAACTGGCTACCCAAGACCTATCGTTCCTACCGACTTCAGAAGACCGGTTTTCGAAATTATTCACAATATGAGTCATCCTGGAGTTAAGGCCACAGTCAGACTTATCAGCAAGAAGTTTATCTGGCATGGTCTTAAGAAAGAAGTGTCAGCATGGGTTAAGCAGTGTCACAACTGCCAATCTTCGAAAATTCAAAAACATATACGAGCACCGTTAGAAACATTCCATGTCCCAGGAAAGCGATTCTCACATATAAACATTGACCTCGTTGGACCATTACATCAGTCAAGGGGGTTCACCCATCTCCTTACTATAATTGACAGGAACACCCGATGGCCTGAGGCAATACCGTTACAAACCACAACAACAGAAGAATGTGCAAAAGCCCTGATCTCCAATTGGATCTCGCGGTTTGGTATTCCTGTTGATATGACTTCTGACAGGGGCTCACAATTTACATCCACGCTATGGAAACAGATGGCCAGTCAACTTGGTGTGCAGATTCATCACACAACTGCGTATCACCCTCAGTCCAACGGCATGATTGAACGGTTTCATCGGTCCTTGAAATCATCCCTCAAAGCTCGTCTAATAACTCCAAATTGGGTGGATGAACTACCTTGGGTTCTGCTTGGTTTAAGAACTGCATCTAAGGATGATATCGGTCATTCTTCAGCTGAATTAGTATACGGAGAACCTTTAACTATCCCTGGAGAGTTTATACCTGACCATCCTTCAGACTTCCACGCTAAAGACTTTTTGGCAACCTTTCGGCAAAACGTGTCCCTTCATTCACCACGGCCAACACATCATCACGGCTATCATCAAACAAATTTACCCAAGAACTTGATGTCAGCAAAATATGTTTACATCCGTGTTGACACCCACCGAGGACCCCTTCAGAAGCCGTATACAGGTCCCTATGTTGTCATAACCCCTGGAGATAAACAATTCCTGATCGATGTTGGTGGCAAAGCAGAACGGATTTCGATCGACCGACTTAAACCTGCATTTGTCGATTCTACGCAACCAGTTTCCCTTGCCACCCCACCTCGTCGTGGACGCCCACCGAATACGAACAGAAAGTTATCGAACAGAAACATACAAAACTCCCGTACTGCTTCTGATGATACTAACGTAGTGCCTACTAAGAAGCTATCTCGCTCAGGACGTACCATTAAACGACCTCGGTACTACAAAGATGACTAGTCCGTGTTTGGGGGGGCATGTGTGGCGATCTCCGTTTCCTACGAACTACGAAGACTTACCACATACTGCTGACTGCAAGACTACTCTACACGCCAGATCAGACAAAACGTAAACACGAGAGAACTCATTAAATTTATAAAATTCACTACACATTGCTTTCATTGTTTGTTGTTTCCAGTAAAGTAGATGCTACGATCGTATGATAAAAGGTATCGGAGGTCAGGCAAACGGTTTTCGATTCTTAAAAACCGAAAAGAAAAAGACCCCCCCCCCCCCCCCCCAAAAAAAAAAAAAAAGCAACCAAACAAAAAAACCCCCCCCCCCCCCCCTCTTTTTTAAAAAACATTTTTCGTTCTTTCTATCATTAAAGCCAGACGTTTTACTCAGAAAAGATTGCTCAGTACATTTGCACCAGTTTCGGGGATTCGAATGTGAGGCACGTTTGGTCAGGCTACCTCATAAAATAATAATAATAATAATAATAATAATAATAATAATAATAATAATAATAATAATAATAATAATAATAATAATAATAATAATAATAATAATAATAATAATTAATAATTAATAATAATAATAATAATAATAATAATAATAATAATAATAATAATAATAATAATAATAATAATAATAATGTTGACGATGATAATGATGATGATGATGATGATGACGACGATGACGATGCACATTTGCCCGCTATATTATGCAGGCTCTGAGCGCGTATCTACACTGTCTGTCATGTACATTGTATTATGTATGTATGTATATCATGAATTGTGGACATGGGTATGGTGTCCTGGACGCTCTGTCAGTGTCATAATGGGTGAGGATGTCAGCAGAAGGGTGGTTTGGGGGGTGGGGAGAGAGAGAGAGAGAGAGAGAGAGAGAGAGAGAGAGAGAGAGAGAGAGAGAGAGAGAGAGAGAGAGAGAGGAGAGAGAGAGAGAGAGAGAGAGAGTATTGTAAAAAAAAAAAAAAAAAAAAAACAACAACAACAACAAAAATCTGCATGGGGAAATAAAACATTCCTTAAGTTTCATTTTGTCATCTTCTTGTAATAACAATATTGTTCTCATCGTGTGTCTTGGGATGCAATAGGGAACCAAAGTGTGATGTGTAAAAAAAAAAATGATTCCAATAGCATTGGAAGTGTAAAACCACTCTTCCGGAGGACTGGGTACATACCTTGAGTAACTGATCTTCTGGTTTCAGAGTGATGGCATCTTATTTTTTAGTCTAAATATACTCTGGTCATTAATCATTTATCCTCGCTCTCGCTCTTTAACGTCCGGTTAATCTTGGGAATCTGCTAATAAATCTTGCTACTAAAATTGTATACCACACGTTATGATTCATTATTTCAGCTATTCAATATTAGTCCACCGAAGGTCTGGTTACACAACACTTTCAATGCGTTTGGAACCGGAAGAGTAGACGGTGTGACGCCACTTCTCTGCCCTATAGTTGGCGGTATAATAATACGTTGTGCCCTAATATAATATATGGAATCCGATATGACAGCGGTAGAGCATTCGTCTTACAAAGGGGTTGGGAATTGAACCCCGATGATGCGGACGAGAGATATTTTCTGAACCCTCTGTCTGGCACCCATCATTGATTGAGTAAATAGATAAATGAATGAAAGGGAAGGCGGAATGGATGGATGGATGAATAAATGAATGAATGAATGAACGAATGAATGAAGCCAGTGATGAAAATGCGCGTTATAAATGTCATGTATTACTGATAGAATGAATGACCGGGATGGATGGATGCATGCACGCATGAACGAATGAAAGAACGAAAGAATAAACAACGAAAAAACGGACTGACGGATAAATGAATGAATGAATGAATGAATGAATGAACGAAAGAATGAACAACGAAAAAAACACACACAACGAAAAAAGACACAGACAAAAAAAAACAAACAGACTGACAGATATGAATGAGTGAATAAATGGATGAATGAACGAATGAACAATTCAGATATAAAAACGTCGCGGCCAGTATTTATGAACATCCCCACCTCATCATCCTCCTTGTCATCCCCATCATAAACCCGTCATACTGGGAAGCAAATCCACCACACCACATCTCATTCATAAGACCTGTATGTAAATCGCAATGAACAGCTGGCCCGACTTTCTTTAACGTATTTAAAATAAATATATCCCCCCCCCCCCCCCTCCTCTCACACACAAAAAAAAACCCCAACAAAAATAAACAACACAAAATAAAGATAAGAAGAAAAACAACAAACAAAATAAAAGAAAAACATTAACAACCGCATTTCAGCAGCAGCAGCAATACAATATGAGGGGGACGAAGATGAGAAGGAGAAGAGGGCTAATAATAATAATGACAACAATGACAACAACAACAACAAAAATAAAAATAATAATAATAATAATAATAATAATA
>NC_088371.1:16509923-16512423 GCF_034508935.2 Berghia stephanieae
CATTTTAGATTGCTCGATTCATTCCTCTCCAGTACAATATTACATGGAACGAGCGTTCCAACTCAAAACCGTAAACAAATAATCTGATTGGCACCTTCTTTTCTTTTCCTGGGATGTGCTGGCACTCTTACAGTGCACGTTACTGCCTATGGCCAAGTACGGTACCCATCAAACCCGAGTTGAGTTAGGTAATGTATGTAAAGCGCTTCGTCACCCATGATGACACAGTACCGGCGGCCATGCGTTTCATTACAATCATTGTCACCCATCCACTCAATGACCACCCTTGCCAATACGTGGAATCACTTACGATTAATTAGCCAATGACGCCTCGGTATTTGAAAGACAGTCGCCCAATAATTAATCACGGGTTTAAAAGTTAATGTGCAAATGCGGCTATGTGGTCTTGTGGTATGACACTCGCTTTCGGATCGGATGGGTTCGAACCTCGCTCGGCGCATAGTTGAGTCCTTGGAGAGGGCTCTTTGCCCACATTCTCTCACCGTACTCAGTGTAAAATGAGTACCTGACCGTTAACAGTGCTTCTCTGTCCGGATTTTTTTTTTTTTGTTGTAATATCGCCTAACAAACAGGCGTCATGTCCGTCCTAAATTATGTTAAATGTTGCTGTTGACCAGGGACCCCTTGTAAAGCGATTTGAGAACGGTTAGTGGATATTGCGCTATATAAAAGCTCAATTTAATTTAAATAAACTCGAGATTTATACGACTCTTGTGGTATTATATCTCGCCTAACTGCTGGTTGAGACCCCTTGTAGTAAAGCGCTGTATAAAAGCTCTTTATGAGTCTAATTAATATAACCCTACACTAAGATCTTTCAGTGAGGGCGTTGCCCCATGACCAGGAAAAGTTGACTGCTTGTCAAAGAACGATATAATAATAATAAAAACCATAAACCATCGTGTGTAGCATCTTCAAACTGTCAATCAACACAAACAACAAGACACAAAGGCACACGACACCATCCTACTCATCATTATAATAAGCCACGCCCCCCATCTTCAGCAGCAAGCACGCTTCAGATATCGAAACACCACAATCATCAGCGTCGCCACCATCTTCCCGCTTCCCCTCCCCAACCCCTGACCCCCCACCAGCCTGACACAGCAGACGACCAACTCGCTCGCCGTTGGTCTTCTTCGCTCGGCCCGCCTCGTTCAATGACGATCGCCGATCATAAGATGTCTGACAAGAAATCGCAAGGACGGCAGATCTCATACAAATCGTCAGCCCAATATACCAAAGAAATGACATCGTAACGTTCAGTTTTTCAATTAAAAACAAACAGAAACAAAACAAAACAAACAAAAACACACAGAAAAAAAACAACAAAAAACGATGATAATAATTTTTTTCCGTAAAGGGGCAAACACCACCACCACCACCATACCAACCATAACATTATAAGTTTAACACGAACAAAACAACTCCCCTACCAAATAAATAATAACAAAATAACGAAGCAAAACGAAAACGTAGGAACATCTGATTTCCCCCCCCCCCTCCCTTCCTCTCTCTCTCTCTCTCTCTCTCTCTCTCTCTCTTCTCTCTCTTCTCTCTCTCTCTCTTCCCTCCTTCATTCCGTTTTACTGTACTCGATCCTATACATCCGTCTGTCTCCCGACTGTATCTGAATAATACATTTCACTCTACCCCTCAACCTTTCGTACCCGAGTCCTGAACTGTCCCTAGAGGAACGCATGGCCACAACAAAAAGACTTAAAGCGAAGACACAAAGACATGTTGTAAACTCGCACAGGCAAAACTAAAACACTCACCCTCACATTCACACCACCATATGGTACTTGGTGGAAATCGTACCTTTTTTGATCTTCTCTTCCCGGAGGGAAAAGCTAGTCTCAGCTGACCAGTTTGAGTGAAATGTGAGACGAGATAACGCTCGTTCACACGATATTACGCCATCAGGATAGCAAATGGAACGGTGGGGAGGAGGAGGAGGAGGAGGAGGAGGAGGAGGAGGAGGAGGAGACAGGAGAGAGAGAGAGAGAGAGAGAGAGAGAGAGAGAGAGAGAGGAGAAAGAAAGGATGATGATGAGAGGAGGAGGAGCTGCAGCAGCAGGCAGAGGAGGGGGAGGAGGAAGAGGAGGGGGAGGAGGAGGAAGAAGAAGAGAGAAGAAGAAGAAGAAGAAGAAGAAGAAGAAGAAGAAGAAGAAGAAAGAAGAAGAAGAAGAAGAAGAAGAAGAAGAGAAGAAGAAGAAGAAGAAGAAGAAGAGAAGAAGAAAGAAGAAGAAGAAGAGAAGAAGAAGAAGAAGAAGAAGAGAGAGAAGGGAGGAGGACGAGCAGCAGGAGGTGGAAAACGTAGTGAGGTGTGGTGCGGAGGAAGAGGAAGAAGATGAGGAATCTATAAAATCAAATTGGACAAAGTAATTTTAAACTAAGATACCACAGTTTACACCATGTTGTTCTTGGTGCTACTGCTGTGGCTGTTATCAACTCATTAAATTCTACAGATTTTTGC
>NC_088371.1:16517423-16544923 GCF_034508935.2 Berghia stephanieae
CGACGGCGACAAGAACTAGAGCAACAACAACGGCGACAACAACAGCTCAGTTCTATTAATTTACAAAAGGGCAATGAATATTATGAATAAATTCATCAAATTCATGCGCAGGATTAATTACCGATGACGCCGGGGACAATGCATACCATTGGGTGCAAAACTAAAAATACGCCTTTTTCACACTATTCTAACATAACTATTGAATCGAGAGGATTATAAAGGTCGTTCCGTACCACATGCGCTAACTGCAAGCTTCTTGAAACAAAACAAAAAAAAAAAGAGAGAGAGAGAGAGAGAGAGAGAGAGAGAGAGAGAGAGAGAGAGAGAGAGAGAGAGAGAGAGAAAACCTTAGCAAAAATATCTCAGGGTGGTTAGAATTTCGTTTGGTTTATTAATTTATTATCTGGTCAATCGATCCGCTGACTGATTGATTTATATTCGTGTAACGATACAAACAAACAACCGTCTTAATTGTGGCTAATTTAAACTACGGTCGCTAAACGACTCAATGAAACAAGCTGAAGTGTGTTTACAATTTAAACTTGGAAATACATCTGGTACTCAAAATACTGCTCCTCTTGACTCAATAAATCTTGTTGAAAAGGAAAGTTTAATTCCGTGCAAAGGACCTATAGGTACGATGCACTTGGCTAAGAAGTTCACAACCTTGCCATCCGGAAGTATAACGACCAACACACAAAACTATGTGTAACCATGAACGTTTACAGTCTGGATGAATACAGTTTAGTGAGAATCACTCACAAACGCAGATGGCAAAATACAATAACACAGGCTTGAGTGACGTCATCTTCGTTCCATCTAGATTCAGGACTTTGGATCATGCTAATGGCAAATAATATATTTATTTCTAAAGCTGTCTAAAGTGACATTTTCTTTCTTTCTTTCTATTTTTCTTATTTTACTCCTGGGATACTACGAATTTTGAAATTTTAAGTAGGCATAGCAGAGCAGTGATTGAAATGATAAACACTCTCGACCTTGGGTAAAACAAACAAAACTAACTACAATAATCTCATCTCGTTACAACACGCATGCCTAAAACTGCGGAGTCCCGATAAACCGCGTGCAAACTCATTATCCCATTCATTGTCGTTACGTCGTCTAGACTAAATGATAGATCGTATCAGAAACGAAAACATAACCGGGGGTAAAAACGTTTATTGTTATGGACCTCGCAATGAGGTTTACAGCTATACCATAATGGCTGCATTATTCATAATGAGCGTATTATTGTCATAAAAGTTCTCACGGAAAGGCACAAGGGTAAACAAACCATAAAATAAATTGGCATGCGAATTAAAACAAAACAAAACAAAACATAACAATCTAAAATACATATAATATAATAATGATGATACAAAGAAAGAAAGAAAAAAAGAACCAACCATATTGCGTTGTACAAAATAAGACTACTCGGATCCCTGCATTTAGTCATCTGTATCGTGAAAATGAGTGCTGCCAAATTCAAACATGTATGATATCGGTCGAGTCAGATATATCAAGAGAGAGAGAGAGAGAGAGAGAGAGAGAGAGAGAGAGAGAGAGGGGGGGGGGGAGAGAGATAGATAGATAGATAGATAGATAGAGAGAGAGAGAGAGAGAGAGAGAGAGAGAGAGAGAGAGAGAGAGAGAGAGAGAGAGAGAGAGAACAAAAAACAAACAAACCTAAAACTCAATAGTTCAAGGAACTTTTCTTCACACATCCCAAAATATTAGCCTTCGTGAACTGGAGGTCGTACCCCAACCACAAACCACCTATTTACTATCTCTCAATGTGTCGACCAAAACAAATGCGTGTTGTGAAACGAAGAATATTTCCATGTGCAACGCTAACCCACAGACTTAACTTTAGTATCAAGGGATCCAGTGAGGCAGGTTCAAAACTCACAATATTTATCATATTATGAAGACGGACGTATTGTGTGTGTGTGTGTGTGTGTGTGTGTGTATATATATATATATATATATATATATATATATATATATATATATATATATATATATATATATATATATATATACCTGGAGAGAAAGAGAGAGAGAGAGAGAGAGAGAGAGAGAGAGAGAGAGAGAGAGAGGAGAGAGAGAGAGGAGAGAGAGATATTCAAATGGATTGGGGAAAAAAAAAACAAAGAAAAGAAAGAAAAATAAAATTAAATACAAACAATGGACAACAACAAAAAAAAAACATTAAAAAAAAAAAACAAAAACAACCGTACCTGCATCAGAACACACTTGCGATCCCAGCTCCACCTTAACTTCCTAAATACATACGTACCCATGTGACCTATTTTAAGGGAATGAAAACGACACATGTGTCAGTCTTCAACCAAACTGCACACTGTTGTTTAAAAAAAAAAAAAAAAGAAGAAGAAAAATGACCCCCCCCCCCTCCCCCGGCCAGAAAAATAAACAAATTCACACACACACACACACACACACACACACACACACACACACACACACACACAGACAGAGGGTGGCCAACATATTAACAGAGGAGATAAATAAACGCTTGCCAGACCGTTAAAATTGTAATTATGAGATTATTGGAATACAGTAGTCAAATGAAAGGACCCGCATTGTCAATAAGAATAATGGATTAATATAAATAACTAGTAGTAGAGACAGAGTCAGTCAATCAAAACTCCCCCCTCCCTTCTCTCTCTCTCTCTCTCTCTCTCTCTCTCTCTCTCTCTCTCTCTCTCTCTCTCTCTCTCTCCATCTCTCCATATGGCACGCACACACATACGTAAAAAAAAAACAAAAAAACAAAGATTACTCCCACACCAACTAACACACACTAAGCTGTTTTCAGAAATGGAATTATATTACAGAGTCTTTTTGTGGGTTTTTTTTTGTTGTTGTTTTTGGTTTTTTAAATGAAATTACTCATAGTGTTGAGCGTTTATTTCCATTTCATTGGAGAATTGTAATTGATCTCACATTTACAGGCTTTCCGATCAGTCGCACAGTCTTTAGGAGAAACGACGAAGTTATCTCTCAGATCTCAGTTATTAATTTTTAGACAGCCTGTTAGTGATTAGTTCTCACTAAACCATATCAATCAGATTATAAACGTGAGAGGCTACACGCAGTTTTGTGTATTGCATGATCTGTTTAATTTGGCTGGCGAATGTTGTGACTGATTTAGCTAAACGCATAGCACCGATAAGAAAAATAAACGGGAGGAGGAAAGATAGTACTAAGAAAAAAGAGGAGAAAGAGGAGAATCGTAAGGACAACGATGACTAGGTGAACAAGAGCAGAAAGGTTAACAGAAAGGAAAGCAGGAAGAAAAGACATGTTACCGTTTTTTGTTTTTAATGTTTTTAATGGTTTTAGGGTGCTTGCAACACGTGTAGATGGGTCACTTCAGCAGCAGTAAAAAGGAAGGAAATGGGATGGTTAAAAGTTCTAAAATTACAATCAAAGAACCGAAGAAAAAGGAAGACAAGGGGGATTAGTTCAAATAGATAACGGATGCAGATTCAAGAACACACCATCAAAGTAGGTACTTAGTTTGAGATCACCTAAATGCCTCATCCTGACACAAGCACAAGTCCCCACTAAGAGGAACACACTCAAATGTTTATAAATCATATATTATATAAGTAAAACAAAAATAATACAATGCATATCAGAGAGATGATTTACAAGAACGAAAAAAAAAAATATCATCTCACAAAACGCATTTTTACTCTACATTTGACAGTTTCCCTCCCAGCCAGGGTATCCAGCCAGGGTATCCGGCCAGGTCCAGGACAAAACCAAGTCATTTCATTCCAAGACAAAGACAGCCAGAAAGCATGTTGGAAAACAGATAAAAGGGGGGTAGAAGACACAGAAGTGCCTCCCTGTCCACTATGGGAGGTCAGGAACCTCGCGCAGAAGATTATGTTAAATTATGAAATATAAATTAACAAATAAATGAATAACGAATATATCATATGATTAAATAAATAAACGATTGAAAAACAAAAAGGAAAGATGATTAAGAGCAGGGAAAGGACATAACGAGAAGAAATCTAAAAGAAAAAGAAGGGAAAAAGAACAGCAACAAAATCAAACAACTAATACTAATACTAATAAATAAATAGAAGATAAAAGGCGAGTGTCTTCAACATAAAGAAACAGTTCCATTAACGAAAATACGGTTTTACGTTGGAAATACTAACGAAAGAGTGATAAGGGAGAGGCTTCGTATGGGAACAAAACGGTTTTACGTTGGGAAGCCTATAGGAAAAAGTTCAAAAGAATCAAAACAGACAATAACAATAACCTGGACCATTCATTAAAAAATCTTACTTACCTAAGTTTGCAAACGGGAAGAGTGCATTCCTCTAAATCACACACACATATATATATATATTATATTATATAATATTATATATATATTATATATATACACACATGTATAGATATATCCTCCCGCTGATAAGAATCTATAACAGGTAACAGAAGTGGGGTCCAACTACTACTAGTCCCGGTGGTATTGGTGGTGGTGGTATTGGTAGACTTAGTAGTAGCCGTAGCCAAGGACGATTTGGTGGTCGAGGCAGAATAAATTGTAGTAGTGAAAATATTCGGAAGTGTCGACCTGTAAATTCCAACGAAATAACAACACATCACACACATACACTACACACACAAAACTAAATCACTGCCTTGAATCAATTCTTTTTTACGACAATGAGATGGTGAATTTGAATGAGCTATATCCAGAGTTATCCAGTGTTTGGTATAATCCACGTTGACGGTAGAAGAAGAAGCGGTACCATCATCATCTTCCTTGTTCTTCATCACACACTATTACTATGCATGCGACCAAGTGGCGGTTGGTACACTGAAATGGAGGGAACAGAAAGAAAGAAGAAAAAAAAAAGTTAATATTAATGTGAATTAAAAATAATCAATACATTTTCTACAAATATATCTATTAAGTCAGCCTGGTATATAAACAAACAAACAAATAAATAAATAAATCAACACAATTTAAAAATTACTTAACACTTAAAATGTGATCACCAGAGATGCTGTATGGATTTGCATCCAAACGTTTATAACATTTAAAAAACAAAAAAGAAATTCGGAATTTCAATGGGAAAAAACGAAGTGCTATCAATAGTCATCAAGCTTGCATGATTTTTACACTTGTTATATAAAACAATCGTTACAAGACTAAACATAAGACGTTTTAAACGTTTAGAATTCTCATAACATTTCATAATAAGAACAAGGCCTCATAAGTGTTCTGGTCAAAATTTATTTTAAAGGGCTTAATTCTAGGACCTCGTATAGATATCATTGGCTTAATGTCATTGCAAGTGTAGGAATGCCCTATAGACTGAATGAAATTGACGTCACTCAGATCATTAAAAAATAAAAAAAAACCACAAAGACAACCAGGTGAGTGTTTTGTGTTTAGTTCTCATCAGAATCCAATGGTGAATATTTTACTTAAACGCATACCATTAATCGGAAATAGATACATACTTATTATGAAAAAAAAAAGAAAAAAAAGAAAGAAAATAAATTTTAAAAAGAAACACAAGCAAACAAACAAAACAAATATCTATATTAAAAAAAAAAAACAAAAAAAAAACACCCAAAGTTTATCTTATTTAAATTTCCTAATTACCATTTTTAGCCAATGACCTTAATCGCATACAAAATCACAAAGCATAAAACTACATTTACCACAGTTTTACTTATTTCACTCATCCATACTTAGGATATAATATTACCATGTTTTAGTATCAGTATCAGGCTAAACACAAAGATATTATCGTAATTTTCATCGAGTTCCCCTGTCCTCGTACGAATGACTTGATGTACTAGAATGTAACCATACTCTGACGAAACTCATTAGTTTTTAAAAAATCAATAACAATAATAATATAATAATAATAATAATAATAATAATAATAATAATAATAATAATAATAATAATAATAATAATAATAATAATAATAATAATAATACATAATACAATTATAATAATAACAATAATAATACTAATAATAATAATAATAATAATAATAATAATAATAATAATAATAATAATAATTAATAATAATATAATATATACAATAATACAAATAATAATAGTAATAATATAATAATAATAATAATAAACAAAAAACAAGCAAAACAAAACTGTATGCGCCAACTGTCGATCGATTAAATGGATGACCACAACAAGCGCTTCATACCCAAAACTGGATTTTAAAAAAACAAAAAAAAAAAAAAAACAAAAAAAAAAACACCCAACCCCGATCCTATGGAATCTGTAACAAATTCAGCACTCTTATTTGGCCCCAAATTGTTCTGTTCTTCTAGCTGGGGAGGTGTTCCATTGAAAATGGATAAAGTCTACCTTGCCGCTTGACCAAAATCAGGCAATCTTTCTCGTCCGGTGATGTTGGTTGGTTTTGTCAGAGGACTCTACTGCATTTCAAACTTAAAGACGACTCGCGTTTTAAAATTAATGAGAAGTCAGGGGTCGTATAAATTGATTGATCAATATTTTGAGTTAAAAAGATCTCTGGTATAATTAGTCAAAGAAGAAAAAATGTTTATAAATGTTCCATTGCGTGGAAGTAATGTGATCGTATTTATAAGGAAGGTTATTAATGCTATGCGTTTGGGTAAAACACTCGATATATATAACGCACCAACACACAAAACTATATGTCTGTAACCTTAAACGTTAATAGTCTTGTCTTGATGGATAGAATCTAGTGAGAACTAATCAATAAAAATGGCTGTTAAAAAAACAATTGTAAAGAGCTGATTGACGTCAATTCCGTTTTTTTTATGGGGGGGGGGGGGGGGGGGGTTGGTGTAAAGTAAAAATCTGAAACGGTAAGAAATAAAGCCAGACAACTGCAAAGAAAAAGTTTAATCAGTCTTGTTCAAATCTACTAAGGGGAAGTCGGAAGAGGGGGGGGGGGGGTATATAAATCTATTACAACTTTACTTTAATACTGGCTGGCAGCTGTGTAAAAGGCAATACCTACGGTTTTAAATACAGCGGCGATACGATTAACTACTGAATGTAGGAATTACAAACGTTTATATCATTTGCTTCACATAAATATAGCATCACGTTGAGAAATTAAAGAGCAGGCAATAGTTATAATAAGATAAAGATCTGAGTAAGAGTGTATGAAACAGGAAAACAACGTAAAAAAAAAAAACAAAACAAAAAAAAAAACAAGTACAAGAGAGAACAACCATCCAAAAAATCAGTCTTCGGGAGGCCTGAGGTTTTAATCTTGTTTTGTCTAGCACCGTTTAATACAGACTTTTTCAGATCTTTAATATCGCATTGTCTTATGTATTGATTTTTTTTTTCTCGTTAGCTTAAACCATGTCACAGCGTCAAGATGCCATGACTCAATCAACAAATGCCCTCTGTCCTTACATGCCATCTTTTTAATAACTGTCTCTCTCTCTCTCCATACACACAAACACACACACACACACACACACACACACACACACACACACACACAAACTTACACAACCGCGCGTTAATCGTCACGAATATAAGTTTGGTTTCCATTACAACAACACATCATTCCATCGAATGGATCGAATAATCCTTATCAACAAACTTTTACACACATAAAAACAGCAGTAAGAAGGTATCCAAAGATAATCCACCAATAGTTAAAAAAAATAAAAACCGAGAGAAATAGACAAAATCCACATGAAAATAAGAAACTTTCGGTCTCAACAAACTCTTCAATATGTTTACCTTCATTTATCATTTAGGACAAATATTACTATTATTATTATCATTATCATCATCATTTATATTACTATCACTATTACATTCTCATCATCAAAATCACCATTGTTATTATCTTTATTCCCAACATGCAAACCGAATTACCTCTCTACAAAAATATAAATAACCAAAATCACAAGAATATAATCCACTTTTTCCGAACTCCTAAAAAAATCCAACACGAGAGTGGAAAAAAACCGCTGAGTAAATAGACGTTTCTGTTCCCGGAGTCAAGGGTAACACGTTTTTTTTTTTCCTTCTATCTTTTCCCCTCACTCTCTATCTATCCGAAAACAAAATTGTTAAAAAATAAATAATAAAGAAAGAATGCAAGAGACGCACCTCTTCCTATGTCCTTCACGTCCAAATCTCTTACCCGTGGAGCTATTGCCGATGCGTTGTCTACTATTCTACATACAATACACACGAGTCTATACCACTTATTCTAAACACTCCCACCCACATCATTCCCTCCTCTCCCTCTCTCTCTCTCTCTCTCTTTCTCTCTCACCAAGTCTTACAACCAACCTACCTGTCAGACTATGAAAATGTTCGCTACCCCTCCTTTTCCTACCGCCCGGCAACTCGATCCTCCTCTCAGTTTCCACCACACTACCGAAGCGGCGAACCGCGACGAATACACACATACCGCCACCACAAGCAAGCTCGGAGGCTACTCGATTTGACGAACAAAAACGAATGCACGCTAGACGTACGTACTATTGGATCGGTAGAAAAAGAAACTTTTGGCGAGTTGGAAAATAAGTTACTGAATGAATGAAATATAATATATCCCCGCGCCAGAAGGCATGCAGCTATCAAAAACAATATATTTTTTTTTTTAATAATTTAAAAATCTGAATATGTTTCGGTAAAAATCAGAATGGGGGGAGGGGGTGGAGAATATGTAGATATAAATCCAACATATGATTTTCATCATAATATATATGAATAGTCTCATTAAAATATTTTGAAATTGGTGTGAGCATGTATCTATTAATGGGTAAAGTTAATTACATTCTCAATTTTAAACTTTAAAAATCCTGAACAAGAGCATACATTTCGAATTTGGCTAAATTTACGGTTGGGAACGGGTGGGGGGGGGGGGGGGGGGAGGGGAGAGAGAGAGAGAGGGAGAGAGAGAGAGAGAGAGTGAGAGAGAGAGAGAGAGAGAGAAGGAAAGAATAGAAAAGAGAAGAAAAAAAGACACAAATTAAATATATAAATGTTGATCAGAGAATCCGTCCTTCACATATCGATCTATCAAAATCACGCCTCATCTTGTCAAAAACTCGCGAACCTGGGTCTTCCTTGAAGTCCTATGTTCCCATGTTTCAGATGGGTTTTTTTTTTTTTTTTTGACAAGAGGCGGTTCATTTTAATCGATCGATATCAGTTGAAAGATCAGATACAGTCTTCTGGCCATTTTTTTTTTTTTATGTATTTTTTCATAGTGCGATAGAACAGAACAAAAGTGAATGAAATAACGACGTGGAACTGAACTGAACGAAAAATACCCCATAAAGCTGGAATCTTATCTAAGGAAGAAATCTAGAACCTGAGATTAGTTGGCTAAGCTGGAAGTACACATTACTTATATAAAGTACAGTGTAATATAATATGTACTAACTATGCCTATGAAGATATATATATTACTAATATATATATTATATAATATATATATATATTCATATATTAATTCATTTATCTTTCCTTTTGGGGGGGGGGGGGGGGGTGGAGACAATTTGAAGATCACCTTCATTCTGTAATATATCTTCTTCTTCTAGTTTCCATGCCTGGTCCAGGCTTCGGATACTGCATGAATTATCTCTCTCCATAATATATAACAGGTTTTTAAATAATCTGGTCCATGCGACCCGTCTCCTCTCCAGCCCCCCCCCCCCCCCTCTCCCGATCTTTAAAATAGCTGTACTTACATGCTGATTTATAACATCTACATGCTATGTCTTTGACACTCGATCTCATGGACTGTTGGGGATTGCCTTTTGTCTTAATATGCAATCTAAAATTTTGTTTAATCGTGAGTCGACCGAAGCAGTTGGAATGGGCGAATGAATGCAAATTGAAGAAGAAGAAAAAGAAGGAGGAGAAGAAGAAGAAGAAGAAGAAGAAGAAGAAGAAGAAGAAGAAGAAGAAGAAGAAGAAGAAGAAGAAGAAGAAGAAGAAGAAGAAGAAGGAGGAGGAGGAGGAGGAGGGGGAAAATTATCTTCAAAACCTACGCAATTTCGACTCTTTTCATCTTTTTTGTTTGTTTTTGGTTTTGTAACGCACAATGCACGGGTACTTTTATTGTCATACGTGCTATCCATAAATGCATAGATGCCTGAATTACTCCCTTGATTAAAAAAAAAAAAACGAGTAGTATTCAGACTACCAATCACTGAGTACAACTAACTGCACCCTACTCGTTCACACCTGAGTCGAATTTGGGAATGAGTTGCCAATGTGCGACAATAAAATTATATTTTATGCCTGCACTAATTTTAAATTATTTTTTAAATCATTATTACGACGTGCTCTAAATTGGGGGTTTTTAAAAAGATCCATAGACGGAAAACGTGCTACTAACTAGTCGGGGAGGGGGGGGGGGAGCTTAGCGTACAAAAACATCATCTGCTTAACTAACGCTAACAACCATGATCTCATCCCACACTAGACAGACAACAATTATGAAATATAAGATGACAAAGAGGTTCTTCTCCCCCCGTACATTTTCACCTTGCCCACCCATCATGATAATGGTGTTAATCCTCATCTATCACCCCCCCCCCCCTCCTAACCCAAGCGGATTCTATTGTCCACTTTAATAAATGACCGTTCTGAATAACCCCTCCCCCATCCACAGAAACCATCCCTTTAATTAACATGATTAACGACGGGATTCGATTTATTTCCAATCCTTGTTTTGTTTTTGTTTATATAGGTTTTATTTACGGCGCTTGCGACACGTGTAGGTCATATCCGGGCCGGAAAATAGGAAGAAAATCGGATATTATAAAAGTTCTAGAATTACAATTAAAGCACCCTAGAAAATTTAAGACGAAGGGGAATCGTACAAATAGAGGAATAGGTGTAGATTCAAAGAGCATAGTATCATTGTACTTTGGAATCACCTAAACGCATCAGCCAGACAAGAGCAAAGGATCCCACTTAGAGGAATACACTAAAATGCTTACATTACATTAACAATTACAAATATAATAAAATACATAACAGAGGGATGATTTACAAGGATATAAATATCATCTCCCAAAACAACAACTATACATTTGAATGTTTCCCTCCCAGCAAAGGACTCCGGCCAGGGCCAGGACAAAAAAAAATATCATTCCAATACAAAGAAAGAAGGCAAATCGGAAAACAGCTATAGAAAGTGCCTCCCCACAATCCTTATTACTTCCACCATTGTTTACCTAGAGCAGTTGTGTGATATAATATTTTGTTTTGCTTTCTTTGTTTAATTTTGTGTGGTATTATTTTATTTATTCTGTTATTCTTTGTTTCCTTTTTTTTTTTTTTTCGTTTGACACCAAAAGAAGTGATAGCAACGCGCCAAAGGCTTCCAATGATATCCGAGTCACATCGTGGTGTGAAAACGGCAAGATCCTACAGTCAGATTAGAATTAAATCGAAGCCCGCCTGCGAGGGTCAACAACGTTTATACGACGCCACCGCCACCGTTCCCTCGCCCCCCTCAGTGAGTTAATCATTGTCCATCTCATTGGTAGTGGATAATGGCGGTGGTGATGATTGTGGTGCTGGTGGTCATCCGTATTATCATTATCACCTCCATTAAATTGGATTAGCCTTGAGCAACACACACACACACACACACACACACACTCACAGACAGACACATACACACACAAAAGCACAGAGAGAGAGTGTGTGTGAAAGAGAGAGAGAGAGAGAGAGAGAGAGAGAGAGAGAGAGAGAGAGAGAGAGAGAGAGAGAGAGAGAGGAGATTACACGGTCACAAACACACAGCGATTACACAGAGACACACTCTCACTTTAACCCTTCCACACACACATATAACCATAGCCCTCTTGTCTATTGATGCTACGCGTTTCGGTAAAATACTCACAATATCCACAATCCGAATATAAAATACACTACACTGTGTGTAACCTTTAACAATTTACAGTCTGACTGATATAATTGTCAGGAAGTTTAATTTTTTCTCTCGCTTGCATTGTATTACGTTTATGGATATCTATCATTGTACCTACAAAAGAAGATTCTGATGACTATAGATTATAGTGATATGGGATGACGGGTAGGGAATGGAATATGAACAGTGACATCTATATTATTATGAAGTCCTAGAATATAAATGATTATACCTTTGGGGGGAGGGGGAGGTGAAGAGAACTAAAAGCTAAGGAGTGAATATTGAGCATTCAACACCCTCTCTCTCTCTCTCTCTCTCTCTCTCTCTCTCTCTCTCTCTCTCTCTCTCTCTCTCTCTCTCTCTCTCTCTCCGTATCAACCCCCCCCCCCACCCTCCAAAAAATAATTAAAAAATAGACAGACACAAGAGTTTTAAATAGAACAACCAACCCTGTTTGTATAAACCATAAATGCACGAAACTAACGTTTAAAATAAGTTTAAAATTTAGATTAATAATTTGTCCAAACGAATTTGGAGGGGAAAATCCGATTAAGCAAAATTTGGCCTTGCAGGTGTATCAGTCTTCTGTCTTCTTCATCTCTCTCCCATTAATGAAAACTGTTCTAGACAAAATTGAGACAACAATGCTATAAATATGAGCATCACCTTTGCCACTTCAACGCACAGCCTAATCTGTGGACGTAGCCAAATCAACTTTAACTATGCATTATGCATCACCCCCCAAACTCCAAAAAAGTCTCAACAGCATCTACACATTAAAATACCGAGGTGACAGTGATGCAGGTAACACACCATGTACAACTTTCTCTCACGGCGTGATCTCCGTCATCACACCTACACACCTGTCTCCAAATAAATTGTTATTGGGGGCTTTTTCCATCACAAAGGAATGAAATCGGAATATTTTCCTGTTGGCGAAAATATTTGAATTGTTTCTGTTTTTTTTATTTATTTGGTGTGCGTGTGTTTTAAACATAAATATGACTATGTGGTCTAGTGGTGTGACACTCGCTTTCGGATCGGAATGACCTGAGTTCGAGCCTCGCTCGGCGCATAGTTGAGTCCTTGGAGAAGGCTATTTACTCACATTCTCTCACCGTACTCAGGTGTAAAATGAGTACCTGTCCGTTAACAGCGTTGTCTCTCTCCGAAAAAAATTGTAATATCGCCTAACAGGCGTTCATGTCCCGTCCTCAATGTTAAATGTTGCTGTTGACCAGGAACCCTTTGTAAAGCGCTTTGAGCACGTTTTATGGATATTACGCTATATAAAAGCTCAATTGTTAAATACTTCAAGCGGCAAGATGCACTCGTTTGGGGGCTATGTGTTCATAGCTAGGACTTCATAATAATATAGATGTCACTGGTTCATAGCAATAATATCTATGTTTAGGGGGAACTATGACTGTGTTAAAATATTCCACGAGTCCAGCCGGCCGAGGCAAAAAAGCAAGCTTCGACGCCAGCTTTACCCATCATTATCATCATTATGATCATCATCGCAACCATTATCATTATCATCAACCCTTATCATCATCATTCAACCAGATTCCACTCTCAAGATACCCCGCCCTGCCTTCCATCATGTGCCTATGTTATGAACACCCCCACCTACCTCATCACTCCAAACCCCCCCCCCCCCCCCCCCCCCCCCTCCCCCATACCCCCAAACTCAGCTACCCGATTGGGATAATCGACTCACATGGGGCCAGTCACCGCTCGGGATCTGTCTCGTGTCCATTCAGGCGTGAAGTCTGGACCATGTAGGGGTCGGCTCCCATTAAAAATGAGTCTGATGAGGGGTCGGCTGACTTGTTAATCCGCGGAAATGCTATTCTTATCTCGCCCCCCCCCCCCCCCCCCCTTCCTTTAATCAGCTTGCTTTTTTTTTTCTTTCCTTTGAAAAAAAAAAAAAGAACCAATTCATTTTAAAAGCCTTCACTGCACAGCTATAACCAGAATGAATATAACACATTATAACGTGTTGTTGATCAGGACAATAATCTGTTTACTGGACACAGAAGAAAGACAAAGCATAATTATCATTGCAAGAGCAAAAAAGCTCTCCATCATATGTATGTTTGTTTTATAAACAAAACAGGGGGGGGGGGGGGGGGGGGGGGGCAAAATCGAGACTCCTTGATTAACATATTGGGAGTGCTATGGAAACAATGCCAAAAGGTCATTTCCGTAACATTTATGCGTGCTAACATTTCATTCGACCTAAACATTTTCAATATTATTATAATTTTCAGAACTTGGGATAATTTTCACCTAAACGTTTTAAAGAAAAGGCTTTTTGATCTGTGTATGTGTGTGTGTGTTTATGTGTGTGTGTGTGTGTGTGTGTGTGTGTGTGTGTGTGTGTGTGTGTGTGGAAGGAAGGTTGTTTTTTGTTTTGTTTGTTTCTCTTCATCTGAACTATGGAATGAGAGAGAAATTAAATGATGAATTCGAAATCACTCCAGTGGAACGATAATGTTGCGTTCAGAATTCTATAAAACCTGTTGGTACAGTGGTCTACGTTTATTAGCACTCCGGCTAGAAGCACGATCCGGCTATAATAAGCACGCTCGGGGCGCGAAACAGATTTTTAACGATATAAATTTAACCCTTTATAAACAAACTCGCCGAAAAGGGATTCTGCTTATAAGCACGTCCAACTTTCAATATCTATAAATAATTATTAAATATAATATTAAATAAATATTCCAGAAAACATTTTAGCGAAATAGCCCACGCATTTTGTATAGATAGAATGCGCTTGGCCAAGGAGTTCACAACATTGCCATCCGGAAGTATAACGGACCAACACACAAACTCTGTGTAACCATGAACTTTTATAGTCTTGTTAATACAGTTTAGTGAGAACAACTCACAAACGCGGATGGCAAAAACAATAACAAAGGCCTGAGTGACGTCATCTGCATACTATCTATATCAAAATTACATATATAACATCTAATGTATTATTAAACCAGCCGGAGTTCACAAATAGACTAAAGTCTCTCTAAGAAGACCTGCCCACTATTACGAAAAAGTCGTAGAATTACGAGATTTGGGCTCCAATTTCAAAACTTCACGAGCATCTTGAATCCATTCGATCGATCGATCCTACCACTTCAAGAAACAACAACAGTCAACAAAACAACTCAGTCCTGACGATGGCAAATTAAGCCTGAAACATTAATGTAGACTGTCTCAAACATTGTGGTAAATATTTTAAATAATAATAATTCGCTCCATTACTGCATGTCGAGCACTTTTCGTACCATATTTGTATCAAACACGATTCAATAGATAGATAGATAGATAGATAGATGGATGGATGTGTGTGTGTGTGTGTGTGTGTGTGTGTGTGTGTGTTTGTAATTGGATGCGTGTGAGCTTTTGTTCGTACGTCCGAATCTGCAGTGTAATGTTGTTTACTGATGGTCAATGTGAAGCGCTTCGAAGCTTCGGCATAAGCGCTATATAAATGTACATTTATTATTATTTTATTTATTATTATTTATTATTATTATTTATTATTATTATTATTATTATTTATTATTATATTATTATTATTATTATTATTTATTATTATTATTATTATTTATTATTATATTATTATGGATGGATGGATGGATGGATGGATGGATGGATGGATGGATGGATGGATGGATGGATAGATAGATAGATAGATAGATAGATAGATAGATAGATAGATAGATAGATAGATAGATAGATAGATAGACATAACACATTATGTATAAAGAGACAAGATTATGAGTATGTGAGTGAGTGAGTGTTTAATTTGTGTACGCATTGTACGAGTGTGAGTGTGTATTTGTTGTGTGTACACGTGTGTATTTTGAAGGGCCTCTTGTCCCTTGTCCCTATTTTACAGTATCCACCCCCCCCCCCCACCCCCCAAACCCCCGGGCAACCACCTCCCCCACGCGCTGTCAGAAATCATTGATGCGCATCGCTTCCATCCCACAGAGAATGGGGCACCACCTCCCAGGATCAATATCTCACCAACCCTTCAACAATTCTCTGGTCCCTCCACACATCATCAAGCAAAATGATGTAACTGACGTATTTTTATTTTTCTTGTTTTAAAAAAAATAATAATAATAATAATAAATGTTTTTTTTTTTAAATAAAGATATTGAGTGTTTTTCTTTATTTTTATAATTCATTCAGTCCAAGAACCACATCTATAGTTAACCAGATAACATGTCAAGATATCGTTCTCTCTCTCTCTCTCTCTCTCTCTCTCTCTCTCTCTCTCTCTCTCTCTCTCTCTCTCTCTCTCTCTCTCTCTAACACACGAACACATTCGCACAAACACAAAACACACTCCTTATGTACAGATTTCGATTTTTGTGAATTACTTGGGGGTGAGGGGGAAGAGGGAGGCCAGCCACAGGCAACAAACCAAAATAAATAAATAAATAAATAAATAAATAAATAAATAAATAAATAAATAACCTGTATTTTGTCATTGAAAATTAAAATAAACGTCTATGGATAGGGGAGACTGATCGTCAACCAATCACCCCCCCCCCCCCCCCCCCCCTCACGCATAGCAAAAGAGCCAGCGCCCGCTATGAGTATTGCCATGGTAAAATTCACCATTATTACTTTAAGTGTACATGGGACCAACTATCAAATGATAAAGAAAACTATTAATCTGTGTTATTCGGTTTGCGTATACGTCTAATTCTGAGTTAAAAACCACCAACATATATTTTCACTAATTTTCCCCTAAAACTTTGATTGGAAAAAAAATATACATCTGAAACTGGATGAAAAAAGAAAAGGAAAAAGTGTGTGTGTGTGTGTGTGAGAGAGAGAGAGAGAGAGAGAGAGAGAGAGAGAGAGAGAGAGAGAGAGAGAGAGAGAGAGAGAGAGAGAGAGAGAGAGAGAGAGAGAGAATCAAATCAAATGCAAAGCAACTTTAATATTATATTAGAGATTTGAGATTCATTACAACACTTTAAAATGGCTGCAGGCAAATGAAATCCAATGCTATTCATCAGATACGTCCATTCAACATTGCAAAGTGAGTGAGATATCAGACCAAACGTTCATCATGTGTGTATTGAATGGAATACGGCAATTCTCAATCATTCCACATTTTCATTCTCCGGCCCTCTACACACACACAATTCAATTTCCTTTCTGATGCTCTAACGTCGTTTTTTAACTAATCTATGCACATACACAGACACGCGCGCACATACACACACGCGCACACACACACACACACACACACACACACACACACACACACAAACTATCTAGCGAAAAGGTAAATTGAAAATAAATAATGACAATAAAAATAAAACTGAACACTTTGTGGACAATATTTTCGTTTAGGTAAAGACGGTCTAGATATGCTGGGAAAGAGCTTTTTTTATTATTAAAAGAAAGAAAACAAGATCATAAAAGAAAAAAGAAAATGAAAAAAAAAAGAAAAGAAAATATCTTAAAAAATAAACACTTGTTTTGTTTAAACCAAAAAAAAAAAACAAATAAACAAACAAAAAATTAAAAAACATTTTTAAATAAATAAATAAAATAAATAAATAAATAAAATAATAATAATAATAATAATAATAATAATAATAATAATAATAATAATAATAATAATAATAATAATAATAATAATAATAATAATAATAATAATAATAATAATAATAATAATAATAATAATAATAATAATATAATAATAATAATAATAATAATAATAATAATAATAATAATAATAATAATAATAATAATAATAATAATAATAATAATCCTTTTAAATAATTACGATAACTTTGTGGCGAAGAATTCGTGACTTGCGACTATGGGTTTTTGATAGAAAGAGAGATAGAGATAGAAGAGAGAGAGAGAGAGAGAGAGAGAGAGAGAGAGAGAGAGAGAGAGAGAGAGAGAGAGAGAGAGAGAGAGAGAGATAACATTCAACCGTATATGAATACTAAAAAGATAATATCTTAAACGTATCTGGAAGTTTGATTGTTTTTTGTTTTGTTTTTTCCTCATAAAAAAATCGACAGTGGTAAAAAAGAAAGGCCCACTATGTCTCGGGTAAGACCACACCTGTTTTAAAAATAACAACCCGGAGAAAGGCTGAAAACAACAGGTTAATTCAACACAATAATTTTTAAAAAATACACCGTGAACCAAAAAGGTCATTGATTCATAAATATATTGTTATATTTAAGGGTAGGTAAAGGTTCGATTCTTGCTTCTCCGCTCAACTCCAACAAATCACTTTTTTTTTTTCACATTTTTTTAAAAGTTGACTGTTAAAATATCACACCGGTTGTACTGGTGGTGGTGGTGGTGGTATTATCACCATCATCATGACGGCCAGCATTACTACAACACCACTATTACCACCATTACACCACCACCACCACCATCATCATCATACTACCACTACCATGATGATGATGATCATCATCATCATCATCATCATCATCATCACCACTACCGTACCACAACTAACACGACTATTACTATCACCACCACCACAATCGTCATCATCATCATCATCATCATCATCATCATCATCACCACCACAATCTACAACCACCACAATAAGCTCAACATATTTATACTATAATAATATTATTGCAAATAATTCATCCATCAAAGGGATACCTCTCCAGACCATAATAATATATCCACTATGACAGGAGAGAACATTACATGCCATTCCAAAAGCTCATTGAAAACGTCTCAGACAAAAACCTCTCTACATGTTCAAGTACCAGATCAACTTTTGACAGCTTCCTCCTCAAACTGCACGACTTTCAAAACTTCCTCAACCTTTCCTTCTTTTAATTTCTCTTCAAGACGCTTCTTTCCTTTAAATTTGAGAAGATTTAAAACTCCACTTAGAAGTCTGCCCTTTTTAAAATTCTACCCGTTACCTGCCATGTTTGCCCCATCCAAGCCAAGCAATTCTTTCCCGCCAATCTTCACCATGACTGCAAACTCTCTCTCTCTCTCTCTCTCTCTCTCTCTCTCTCTCTCTCTCTCTCTCTCTCTCTCTCTCTCTATCTATGTATCTATCACTCCCTCTCTATCTCTCAGAATTGTTCTCTCCCCCCCCCCCCCCCCCCCCCCCCCACCGTTTTTTGGCATCAAACTTCCATTCTATGACGCCGACATGACTAGTTGCAAGCCATGTAGAAATCCTAAAAACAGGTCGTCCTATCTTATTTAGCACAAAATATCTGGTTATCCGTTTTAATTAGTTAGCCAATCATTGCCCGTTTTGTTTCGTTTCTTCTTTTTTTTTTTTTTGGGGGGGGGGGGGGGGTGTCTTTGGTGTTGCTTATTTATTTATTTATTTATCTATTTTTTGTACGGGGAGGGGGTTAAATCTCATTGTTGTCATTCATTGTCCGTTTGCTAGTAGTGTTTATTTATAGAATATTCCGTCTTAATTAAAAAAAAAAAAAATCTCTTCTCTCGATCCCCATCCAACAAGAGAAAATGGAAGAAATAAACAAAGATCCTCGATGCAAGAAACTGATGTAATGCTCTTGTTTCTTCAAGTTATTTACAACTACAACCCTATCACCATCATCATAAAAACAAACAAACAAACAAAACAAAACAAATAACAACTTCAGCACAAGGCTCATTATCAACTAATGAGGGGTCCCTAAACTAACAGCAACACTTTACAGGTAGGGTAAGACATGACAGGACGTCTTTTAGGCGATATTACTCTTTTCTTTTTTTCAACAGAGACAACACTCTTTCTTAACGGCCAAGCCTACTCATTTCACATCTGAGTAAAGTGAGCGAATGTGAGTAAAAGAGCCATTTCCAAGAACTTTATAAATAACTATGCGCCGCTCGGAGAGGGACTCGAACTCGAGGACCTTCATTCAGATCCGAAGGCGAGAGAATCCTACAAGACCACGACATGGCCGCATCAACTCCACCAGCGTGGTGACATCTCATCCATATGATATCCTAACCCCCTATCCTTGTAACCTATGCCTGCACGATGCTTGGTGCCTGATATAAACAGTTCCATCTCATTACACAATAACCATCGAGACGAACGATGAGAAAACTCTTCACCCCCCCCCCCCCAACCCACCCCGTCGCCGCCTCTCGCCCCCCTTCAAAAGATCCAAACAGCCATAACTGTAAGCTTCTGAACAGAATACATTCCAAAACAAAACAAGAAAAGAACAAACGAAAAAACAAAAAACAAAACAACTGTATCCCAGAAATAAAAATAAATAAATCACAACCCATAATTTATGTTTTTAATGTTTTTACGGCACTTGTAACACATTAAGTATTAAGGTCATATCAGCGCAAGTAAAAAGGAAGAAAATGGGAATAGTAAAAAGTTCTAGAATTACAGTTAAAGTAGCACCCAAGAAAAGGTAAGACAAAGGGGAATTGGTTCAAATAAGATATCGGTGTAGATTCCAAGCGCATACTATCAAAGTACTTAGTTGGAGATCACCTAAAAGTCTCATCCAGAGACAAGCACAGGTCTAATTTATAATAGAGTATTTCCCCCAAATCAGCGTTTCTTCAACAGCTCCAAATCATGACAGACGCTATTTCCATTCCAAACAGTGCAATAAGTCGCCTGTTAGGCTTAAAAAAAAAAAAATTCTGGCTTTTAAAAAAAAAAAAAAACAATATCCTTCACTGCCTATAGCCAAGTACTCACTCATAATTGCGTCGAGTGAGAGAATGTGAGCTAAGAGTCGTACCCTAGGACACAACGCCGGTGACGTGACGGAGTTATGCAACCCCACTCCCCACCCATAAAAACCTGTTCATCACTTAATATCAAGCCGCCGCCGCCCCCCCCCCCCCCCCCACTTCCTTCAAATGGCCGCCATGCAGTGTAATATATCCCCCCCCCCCCCCCCAACCAAAATAAAAAATAAAAAAAGTAAAAAATCGAAAGTCATGACCCAAAAGAGGGAATATTATAAAAAGTCAGGAAGCGACAAGAGGAAAACGAGGATAGGGAGGATGAGGCGGAGGAGAAAGGAAAAGAGGAAGATAAAGGGACAGGGGGTGGAGGAGAAAGTACCTTGAGGAATCCAGTCATACAAATTCATAAGAGCTTCTCAGAGGGATGACAAGGATGCTCAAAAAGCAGCAGAATCCAGTTGACAACTTACACAAGCAGGTTAGGAACAATGACAAAACTCTTGTACTCTGATTAACCAATTTTCATTTTTGGTTTTTTGTTTTGTTGTTGTTGTTGTTGTTGTTGTTATATTATGTAAAACGAGTTTTGATCAGTCACAGTACGGCAAAAATCCCTTTACGTTTTATTTTACCATATTTCTTTTCTGATTTCATTTTGTTAAAGCTATTGCTATAAAAACTGGACACTGTATTACAGAGCTAATTTTTTCTAAACAAAATATAGTATAATATAGTCGTTACTAACTGTTTGAAAGATCTATGTTTGTGCTGGGTGAGTATGAAATTTCAGGTAAAATTCTGAAAATAGCTGATCAGGAGAGAGTTTAAATGGAGAAATGGCGTTTTGCCAGCACATATACGACACAGAAACCTATTCAAATCGCATAATTACACGACGATAATATTATTGTCATTCTCCATTTATCGTTTTATTGATGGTGGTGTATTGCGGCGAAACAATGCGGTTAGAAAGCACAGTCGATTCAAATGAAGTATTGTGAAGATGGGTATACAGGAAGGCCGTACATTTTCGTGTCGGTATGGCAAGTGTTATGCACTCAATATGGTAATGGAGGTTTGTCTCACTTGAATGACAGAGAGAGAGAGAGAGAGAGAGAGAGAGATAGAGAGAGAGAGAGAGAGAGAGAGAGAGAGAGAGAGAGAGTAGATAGTAGAAAGGCAATGTAAAGATGAACATATGACGATAATAAGAACAACAACAACAACAACAACAACAACAACAACAACAATAATAATAATAATAATAATAATAATAATAATAATAATGAAGGTGATGATGATGATGATGATGATGATGATGATGATGATGATGATATGACTAAAAGACCGGCCACCAAATGTGTCCAAGATCACTTTTTTAACATCACTATATATTATTATCTTGAAGTTGAAATACCTGTTCGGTGGTCTTTTTCTACAGTGAGGGAAGGGTACATTTTACCATATTATTTGTTTAATATCGCTTGATATAACCTATACTATTCAATCGGCAACCTATAATCTGTCAGTTTAACATGGCCCGTTTAACACATTTGCTGATGTGTAATCCATTTGTTTTAAACTCTAAACCTTTAGCCAGGTTCGATCACGCCTTGACGAGATGATTAATATCTGAGATACGAAAGTGGCGAAAATGATTCATAATTCTACACTAGGTCAGCGTGATAGTAAATAATTTTTAAAAATTAAAAATATAATAATAAGCAAGGAACAAATAAATACACTAGTTTAGAAAATATACCCCCCCCCCCCTCCCCCCAAATAAAAAAACAACACACAAACAAACAAACGAACGAACAAAAAACTAAACTAAATAATAAATAAATCAAAAACACGAAAACAAACACAGACCCCAAAAAACAACCCAAAAAAAAAACAAAAAAAAACAATAGTAGTTTGTTTTTAATGGTTTTACGGCGCTTGTGACACATTTAGGTTATATCAGCGCAACTAAAAAGGAAGAAAATGGGATAGTAAAAAGTTCTAGAATTACAATTAAAGCACCCAAGAGAAAGTAAGACAAAGGGGAACTGGGAACAAATAGGGGTCAGATGTAGATTCCAAGAGCATACTACCAATGAACTTAGTTTGAGATCACCTATAAGTCTCATCCGGACACAAGCACAAACTTCAACAAAGAGGAACACACTCAAATGCTTAAATTATACATTCAAAATAACAACTTTAATAACCCAATAGTAGCAGCAGTAGCAATAAACGACAATAACATTATTAACAACAACAACAACAAAACAACAACAACAACAACAACACTTTTTCTTTTTAAAATAACTCGTCAATTTGTTGTGACTATTGCTCTTCTAAACCCCAATCTAACAGTAGTGTGTGTATTCGCCAATATAAATAAAGGGGGAAATGTTTCGATATATATATATATATATATATATATTTCAATCCGAAGTTCAAAAGGTTAATATTATGTGGGACGCGTGCTGCGTTATCAAATACAACATCACCACTGTATGAATCACTTGCTCAACTTAAGGCATTTAAACTCACAATAAGATGAGGTCGGTGATACAGTATAATCATTGCAAATAATTTAACGTCCAATAAATTTAGATGCAATCTCCGTTACAACAGTTATCATTAGTAGTAACAATAACAATATTATTATGATTACTATTGGAATCAGACTAGACTGGGTGTAAACATCATAATATGAATTTATTTTATACCAAAAACGATTCACATTATATCCATTAAATGAAATCTCCATCCACACAGTTTATTACAGTAGAAACCAATTAAGAAGAAAACAAACATTACGTGAAGAAGAAAAAGAAAAAAAAAAACCCCATTGCAAATCGCATTTTTCTTTCTTTCTTTTTTTCTTTTACCATACCAGATATATTAAAAAGAAAAATACAATATAACAATATGATATAATTTAATATACCACGATTTGGTATAATACAATAAAAGATGATATAATAATAATAATAGTAAACAACTAAATATAGGAAATAAACTAACGAAGGAATGAATAAATAAATAAATAAATAAATAAATAAATAAATAAATAAATAAATAAATAAATAAATAAATTAAATTGTCAAAAATTCAACAAAAATGTTGAAATAAATTTAAAGATTAAACTACATCAAGAATTTCATTTAAGCCGGAATGGTGAGATCCGATTTTTCAATTTAAGTGGCATCGACTGTAGTCATAATTTTATTCATGCTATTGTCATTACATACGATTATATCGGGTGAAGTGAGTGGAAACAACAAGGCTTACTATAAAGCAGGTATCGAGACAGTAGTAAACCATTAATATATCACATTACACAAGCCGAACTAACGCATCGCGGGTATTAAATAATTTCACACCCCATCTCATCGTTATTTATTGGTTATTGTACTACAATAGTGACATGACTGTGTGAGTAGTGTAGGTGTGTGAGTAGGGTATGTGTATGTGAGCGCGTGTGGTGTGTGTGTATGTGTGTGTAAGAGAGAGAGAGAGAGAGAGAGAGAGAGAGAGAGAGAGAGAGAGAGTGGGGGGGGGGGGTATGAAGAAGCATGGATGGAGAGATAGATGAATAGATCGATAGAGGGATGGATGGATGGATGGATGGATGGATGGATGGATGGATGGATGAATGAATGAATGAATGAATAGATGGATGGATGGATGAATGAATGAATGAATGAATGAATGAATGAATGAATGAATGAATGAATGAATGAATGAATGGACAAACAATGTAAAACCATTTTACTTTTAGGGGTGTTATGTCGTTCACGCAACTTTTAGATTTGGTGAGACGGGAGGGTGTAGAGCGATGGAGAGATTGAGAAGACACACAGAGACAAACACAGAGAGAGAGAGAGAGAGAGAGAGAGAGAGAGAGAGAGAGAGAGAGAGAGTCCTCATAACCTCATATATAAAAATAAAAATAATACGTTTCTATATTAGTAAATCATACACGACAAACGCTACAAACCTAGAGCAAACACGAGTGAGTCTCTCTCTCTCTCTCTCTCTCTCTCTCTCTCTCTCTCTCTCTCTCTCTCTCTCTCTCTCTCTCTCTCAGCTCCTAATTTATAGTCCACACTTGCTCCCACTAATCCCAATTCCTCACCACCCCCTCTCCCTCGCTTCGCCCTCCCCACTAATTGTCAAGGTACCATTTCACCGGCCGCCGGACCGATAGAGTATCGATAATTGGTCATGTTGACTGTTGACCCTCCGCCATTAATTTAGGGGTTAAATCAAATAATGCTGCTGTCCCATAATGTAAATGGTGCTGCTCGAAGAAACGAATAACAATGTGAAATTGAATGTAAGCTTCAATTTAATATACGAAAACAGATAAAAATGGACGAAGAAGAAGAATCATAATAATAATAATAATAATAATAATAATAATAATAATAATAATAATAATAATAATAATAATAATAATAATAATAATAATAATAATAATCATAAACAACAACGAATAAAACATACAATGAGAATAGCACAACATAAACGACGTGACACCAGTCATGTAACCAGACTAAGTAATCTCTGACAATCTAGAGAGAAAAAAAAAAAATAATAATAATAATCAGGTAATGAAGAGACAACGGCGAAGATATGGAGTGAAAGCATTATCTACCAAATTCAGTCGCTTTGTGGTCAAAGAAAAATTATCGGTGTTAAGGCTAGTTTTTTTTTTAACATGATTTGTGTGATTTTGTGAGTTTTGTTCACTCGTAGAAATCATCGAGCCCAACAAAAATAAAACAAGTGTTTACACGTGTGCTGTCCTCTTAAAAAGTATTCACTGCGTTGGTAACAACTAAGGGACAGAATCTGTTTTAACCGCATTCACCGAATAGTAATAGCATGAAAGCACAAGGAGGAGAGAGACGAAAAGAGAGTGTGATCGAGATAGGACATGCATTATCTTAACTCTCTCTCTCTCTCTCTCTCTCTCTCTCTCTCTCTCTTTCTCTCTATTTTATCTTAACCTTATCTTCCGCCCTTCGCCTTAATTTTTCTCTCTCCAACTCGTCATCTTTTTTTTATCACTTGCAAAGGAATTTAAAGATTGCAACATCAGGTCTGCCGCCAACCGATAAAATGCTTTTTTTTTTCTCTTTCTTTTTCCCTTTCTTAATTTTGGCCAGAAAAGTTTATTTACTTAAAATAATATCGAATCGATAAATATGACCCCGAATTTATAATTTTAAAAAAATATGTTCTAAGTCTAGATAGATAGAGCGTTCAAAGAAGTGATTAATTTTTAAATTTTAATTATCATTTTTTTTTTTTAAATGTGGAAATGTGGAGTCAATTTCATCCATCGATATGGGGAAACAAAAGTTTTTAAGCCAAAATGGTAAAAAAAAAAAAAGACGTTTCGTTCGTCAGTTCAATGTGAACGAAAAAAAGATTGTCTGTCTGCCTTGATTGAGTTTTGATAATGGTAGGTAGCCATGTCTATCCACTTTGGCGTAGTCGAAAGTCCTTCAGATGACAGCCAAACCACTTCAAAATTTGAACACATAAAAAGAAAAAAGACAAATGAAAAAAAAATTAAAATTGAAAAAAAAAAAAGATTAAAAATATCATTTGTAAAGAACAAATTACCGTCAGAGAAAGCATAGAACAAGAGAAAGAGGGATGATGAGAAAGAAATAAAGAAAGGAGAGAGAGAGAGAGAGAGAGAGAGAGAGAGAGAGAGAGAGAGAGAGAGAGAGAGAGAGAGAGAGAGAGAGAGAGAGAGAGACTGACTCCTTTGAAAAGAGTTCAATTAAATGTGCTCGAAGTGCTTTATTAGGAAACCACAGCAAGCAACAATACGTAGTAATACGTGTTGGCCACATGTAAGGCGCGAACGCAATATATTTCCGACGGCAACAGAATACATATAGATGCTATGCGTTTAGTTAAAAAAAAACTCATAACATCCGCCGGCCGGATATAGATAAAATGCGCTTGGCCAAGGAGTTCACAACATTGCCATCCGGAAGTATAACGGACCACCACACAAACTCTGTGTAACCATGAACTTTTATAGTCTGGTTAATACAGTTTAGTGAGAACAACTCACAAACGCGGATGGCAAAAACAATAACAAAGGCCTGAGTGACGTCATCTGCATACTATCTATAAACACAAAACATAATATACATACACACGAAACTGTGTAAACTTAAACGTTTATAGACTGATTGATACAATTTAGTGAGAATTACTCATAAAGATGGCTGGCACACAAAACAAAATAAAATAACAAAGAGCTGCGTGACATCAATTTCGTTCTTTCATAATCAAATTTCACACAAGAGTATGGTGAGAAATGTGGGGAAAAATCTCTTTTCCACGATTTCCATTTTTCGCCGTCCATATTGGACTTGAACCATGCACGTAAGGTCCCTTGCCGAATGTCATACCACTAGATCATGAAGTCAGCGCTCCATATAATAATACTATAATATGGTAGCAGATAATGGTGAACATAACAATTGAGGTTTAAGTTTTGTTGTTGTTGTTGTTGTTGTTGTTGTTGTTGTTGTTGTTGTTGTTGTTGTTGATAATGTTGTTGTTGTTGGGTTAAAACAAATTACGAATTTTCCATCACTGGTCTTCAGGTTTTCCCATGTGTGTTGTGCGAATGTGTATGTGTGTCTGTTCATGTTGATGTGTATGTGTGTGTGTGTGTGTGTGTGTGTGTGTGTGTGTGTGTGTGTGTGTTATGATTATGTGTGAAGCAGGCGCCTGGCTCGACATCTCGCCTGACACCAACACCGCACAATACATATTTTCTTGTCAGAT
>NC_088371.1:16549923-16567423 GCF_034508935.2 Berghia stephanieae
ATATGGCTTTAAGTGTCCAACTTAGGAATTTTTTTTTTGGTTGAAAACAATGATATACAGACTTCAAATAAATAAATAAATTAATTTAGAAAAAAAAAAATTTAAGATGACCCTCAGATTCACCCAAAACAATTTTTTCTTTTTTATTTAAATACCGTTCGACAAAGTCCATATTATTATGTTAATCTAAGATATTATGTTTATCAAAATTATGGACAAAGCAACGGGTTTTTTTTTTTCTTTTTAAATATTTATATTACGATGATTGACTTGGTGATTATCGTATCGATATGCTAAGCTTTTGATTTTAATCTAGTTATGGGGATGGAGTGGGGGGGGGGGGGAGAGAAATCGATTGATTTAATATATCATTCTTCTCGTATCTCGATATCTAAGCTTTTGATTTTAATCTACAATGGGAATGAAGTAGGCGCGGGGGTGTTGGGAATCGATTGATTATATATATCGTTCTGGTATCGAATTTCTAAGCTTTTGATGTTAAATCTGCTATGGGGATGTAGTGGGAGAGCATAGATCGATTAAATATTATATCACCCAAAAACGACCACCCCTGGCCGTAGAAGTTTGTGAAATTGTTTTCAACTATTACATGCGACCAATTGTTGTGGTGGAAATACTCTCAAACCAACGCAAATTATAGTCCATTACAACAACAATGTTAAATTAAGCCAATTAATAATTGTGTTCGATTATCCGACTTGCAAATAAAAATGTGCACCATGACAAGGTTACATAGGTGCACTTATTTGCTGGTCTGATGACCCAAAATTGTTATGGAATTGCTCTCAAATCAACGCAATATATTTATTGTCCATTACAACAATGTGGAATCACGTCCTAAATTGGGTCCCGTTATCAGGCCTGTAAATATGTGCACGTCGATTATAACCTAATTACAACAAATAACCAAAAACTAAAAGTTTAAAAATAGACACCTCAACACAACAAATAACCAAAAACTAAAAGTTTAAAAATAGACACCTCAACACAACAAATAACCAAAAACTAAAAGTTTAAAAATAGACACCTCAACACAACAAATAACCAAAAACTAAAAGTTTAAAAAAAAGACACCTCAACACAACAAATAACCAAAAACTAAAAGTTTAAAAAAAGACACCTCAACACAACAAATAACCAAAAACTAAAAGTTTAAAAAAAGACACCTCAACACAACAAATAACCAAAAACTAAAAGTTTAAAAAAAAGACACCTCAACAGAACAAATAACCAAAAACTAAAAGTTTAAAAAAGACACCTCAACACAACAAATAACCAAAAATTAAAAGTTTAAAAAAAGACACCTCAACACAACAAATAACCAAAACTAAAATTTAAAAAAAGACACCTCAACACAACAAATAACCAAAAACTAAAAGTTTAAAAAAAGACACCTCAACACAACAAATAACCAAAAACTAAAAGTTAAAAAAAAAAACAACTAAAATTTATTTAAAAAAAAAAAAAGAAAGACAGAAAAGAAGAAGAAAACATTTGACATTCAAAAACAAACAAACAAACAAAAAGGTATCGATACGTTAAGATTGACAAAGCCCGGACATTAAAACCAGATACCACCCATGGCGAATTTCCCCACCTATCTCTGCGAATATCGGATCCATTGCATTGCACAGGAATATGCCTGGCGACAATGAAAGGCGCATCGATCCCGTGATGATCTGATAGGGATACAGAAAAAAAAGGGAGAGAGAGAGAGAGAGAGAGAGAGAGAGAGAGAGAGAGAGAGAGAGAGAGAGAGAGAGAGAGAGAGAGAAGAGAGAGAGAGAGAGAGAGAGAGAGAGAGAGAGAGAGAGAGGGGGGGGGGAGAGAAAGATGATCAGAAAACGAAGATGTCAATGACTTTAGAAAGCCGAATATTACTAATGAAGAAAAAAAAAGAAAAGAAAAGAAAAGGGGGAGGGGGGGGGGAGTGGGGGTCGGGGTGCTATTTATTCACAAGCTATATTATTTTAGTAAAATCCCCCAATACAAAAAGAAAGAAAGAAAGTAAAGAAAAGCATTATAGGAAGCTGATGGGACGACCACCCATGACGAAATTTCCAACATATCTCTGTAAATATCGCTGTGGCGATTGATAATCATCGAAAGAATGTCGAAAACAGAAAGCGAATCGATGTTTGACGGTGATGGTGATGAAGATGATGACGATAATAATGATGACGACCTGATCCAGACTTCATTAAAGTGATCGAAAGGCAATCTTTAAAAAAAAAAGGAAAAAAAAAGCCACGGGGAGAGAGATCGCACAAGACCAAAGACCAATTAAGGTCTTAAAACGCAACGTGCAATTGGAATTAATTCCCCTTGCGTCCGTCATCAGATAACTGTCAGAAGCATCAAAAATATAAATAAAACTACTCTCTATAGCCCCCCCCCCCCCCCTCCAACTCCCCGCCCCCTTTCAATTAAGAAGATAGAAGAAAATGTTATTTTTTTCCAAGAAAAGCATCTTGAAGTTGGAGATATCTAATTTTTCAAAGAAATATTCCATCTTTTTTTCTTTTTTTTTTTTTTAATTCAGTCTCTTTTGTCTTATATTATAATTTGTTATGTTGTCTGAACATGCCTTGATAAGATCACTGATCGAATCGATTGCATTAGCAATAGATAATTTTACGTCATCAGTAATGCAGCGGCGATAGTGATGATGATGATGACGACGACGACGACAACGACGTTAACGAGTGTCGCCACGCATGCAAAACAGCAGCTATCCTATTTTAAATCTATACCAAAAAGGAAATCGGCCGTCGGGGGGGGGGGGGGGGGGGGGGGGGGGGGGGGAACCGATTACAATTGTAGAAGTTAATTGAGAGAGGTTAAGAGATAAAGATATTATTGGGTAAAGCGGAAGATTCGACGCTTGATATAGAATCTCGTTTCGTTTTTACAATATTTCCAAGTTGTTGTTGTTGTTGTTGTCGTCGTCGTCTTGGAGTGAAAATCGAACAGGGGAAGATGGATGAAGAGGTGAGGGGGAGGGAAGAGGGGGAGGTGAGGGGGAGGGAAGAGGGGGAGGGAAGAGGGGGAGGTGAGGAGGAGGGAAGAGGGGGAGGTGAGGTTAGAAGGGGGTCAGGTCATTTAGGCGCCAACGATAAGGAGGATAATGGAAAAATAAGTCTGCAATAGATAACATGGGTGGCTCGGACAACATAATATGTATATTATTGGGGAGTGTGCGTACACTTGTGCACCCACACACACATACACACATAAGCGTGCGCACGCACGAAGGCATACAAACATGGCACATAGAAGTACTCCCCCCCCCCCCCCCCCCCCCCCCCCCCCCCCCCCCCCAATATACACACACGCCATATTGGACGAGATGGCCGAGAGGCTAATGCATTGCATTTAGCTAGACCCGGAAGAACAGCACTCAGATCTGGCAGAAAGTACTTTGCGATAGACTTACTAGCGTCCTATCCAATGTCCGTTTCGTTTCACGCTTCAGAAACCGGGGTAAACTCCGGCTCTATGGGCCTCAAGGCTCTGAAGGACAACTTTCATTCATTCATTCATTATATATCTATTTTTTAATTTAATATTTCATGTATTCGTGTATTTATCCATTTATTTATATTATATTTATTCACATATCCATTTATTTGCGATTAAAATTCCACCCATCGCTTATCAATTTTCTTCCTAAGACCATGAATCAACAAACTAAGTAAGATCAGTCCTCACAAAACTAAAAAAGAGAGAGAATAGAGCATTTATATAGGGCAATATCCACTAAACGTGCTCAAAGTGCTTTACAATGGGTCCCTGGTCAACAGCAACACTGAACATGTCGGACGAGACATGACGCCTGTTAGGCGAAATTACAATTATTTTTTGCGGACAGAAACAACGCTGTTAACGGCCAGGTACTCATTTCACATTACACCTGAGTACGGTGAGAGAAAGTGAGTAAAGAGCATTTTTCCAAGGGCTCAACAATGCGCCGAGCGAGGCTCGAACCCAGCACCTTTCGGTCCGAAAGCGAGTGTCACACCACAAGACCACATAGCCGCACGGACTAACGAGAGAACGCAACGCGGCCGCACGGAATGGGTCGGGTGACGGGCGACCGGGTCTCATTAAGAACGCCATACCAGGTTATACTTCATAATATCGTGGATACAGTTTGATAAACATACACAAACACACACACACACACACACACACACACAGACAAAACAACACACAAAAAAAAAAAAAAAAAAAAAAAAAAAAAAAACAAACACACACACAACAACAACAACAACAACAACAACAAAAAAACGCACCAAACTTAAAAATAGCAGTCAGTGGAATTATCGACCGATGTAATTAAATACGGATCGATCGCCTAGCTGATCAATGTTGACATTATTTGCTGAGACGCGAATAATTTAAATTCAATTGAGAAATGATTGGCTGGTTCACCGTTCATTTGTGGCGCGGTGTACGGAAGACGAACTTGTTAGTAGTGAATGGAATGGGAGAACGTCGGTGTGTGTGTGTGTGTGTGTGTGTGTGTGTGTGTGTGTGTGACGGGGGGGGGGGGGGGGGGGGGAGAATGGGGTTAATAGGGAAAGGAGAGCACGGTTGAGTACGACTTGTGTTCTCATTTTTAGGTCTGATAACCCAAAGTATTATTATGGGCTCCTTGTTGTAGTTAGTTGTAATGGGATCCCGGGAATATAATAATAATAATAATAATAATAATAATAATAATAATAATAATAATAATAATAATATATAATAATAATAATAATAATAATAATAATAATAATAATAATAATAATAATAATAATAATAATAATAATAATAATAATAATAATAATAATAATAATAATAATAATAATAATAATAATATTGCGCCCACTCCTCTATACAATAAAGCTCCAGGCGCATAACAATAACTTCAATCCATTCAAATCTCTCTCTCTCTCTCTCTCTCTCTCTCTCTTCTCTCCTCTCTCTCTCTCTCTCTCTCTCTCTCTCTCTCTCTAACTCTATCTATCTATCTATCGCACTCCCAGTCTCTATCGCTCTCTAACTCTCTCTATCACACACACACACACACACACACACACACTCTCTCACACACAAACCTTCCACCATCCAACTATTTAAATATACTCGACCCAAAGCAAACTATTGTCCATAATAACAATGTTAGATCAAGCTCATAATTGCGCTCGGTTATCAAACCTTAAAATATGTGCATAACGGTGCGAATATAGAATATAAAAAAAAATTAATTAAAAAACAAATGACCTTTTATATAGCGCAATATCCACTAAAAGTGCTCAAAGCGCTTTACAGGGAGTCCCTGGCAACACTTAACATGTAGGACGAGGAATGACGCCTGTTAGACGATATTACAATTATTTTTGTTCGGACAGAGACAACGCTGTTAACATTAACAGCTAGGTACTCATTTTTACACCTGACCACAGTGAGAGAATGTGAGTAAAGAGCCTTTTCCAAGGACTCAACTATGCGACGAGCGAGGGTCGAACTCAGGACCTTCCGATCCGAAAGAGAGTGTCATACCAGTAGACCACATAGCCGCAAATATAAAGAAATAAAATATTTTTTTAATCAGGCATTTTCTCCACGTCACTGGTATATGGTAATAATATAATGTAACTCCGTTTTCTGGGGTATTTAGACTCGCCATCTTTGTCAAACATCTACTAGAACTACTTGCAAGGGTCAGCTAAGGGTTGATTTAATTGTTAAAATGGCTAGCGCATTTATTACACCATTTAGTTAACCCTCTCCTTACCAACTATAAGAAAATCATCACATTCGTTACGATACATACAACCAAGCCCTTTTCTTATTCAATTTTCTTTTATACATCATCAAATTTAAAGAAATTGAATATAGCGTGTTGTAGAGCATGTTGTGCTAAAGAAATTATGTATCGCAAGAATTTTACTGCTTTTATTTTATCTGAGTGATAAAAAATATATTTTTATGCAAGTTGGGTTTGAAGTTTTGGGGGAAAATCCTGAAAATGGCTGGTAAGGAGAGAGTTAAGGTCTGATGACAGATGGAGAGAGGATTAAAGAGACATAATCGCCCGCCCATGTATGCACTTCACTGAATTGAATTCCGAGGACTTTCTTATGAAAACAACGAGCCCTAAAAAAAATAGTTTGTTTTGATAACAAATTGGTCCCGTATTTAGACAGGCGGTCACTGGGATAAAAATTTATTTCAGATCTTCTAACATACCAAAAGCCATTATTACCTCCTTCCCTCCTCTAGCAATGTCGAACGAAGAACTCCTACCAGCGATCCTAATACACGTGACGTATCGCCTCATAACGGTATTATTATGTCGGGTGAATTAAACGCTGCAGTAGAATAAATCAGAGCTGATGGTGCCAAAGAGTGAAGAAAAAATGAAGCAAGTTTTAAACGAATGCCTATAAGCCCCCATTTATAAAGCTCTACTTTTAGCTAAATTCTGGAGAGTGGGTAACTGCATCTATTTATTTTGTTCCACCACACATCACGTTTCTCACTGCTGCCCATACATTTGATTGGGGGAATTTTTCAAAGAAGGAAATTCCTCCTTTGACTCCAAAATCTCGCGGATTTCCGCGGATCCGAGGAAAACCACCAGTACTGATAAATATTATGTCTTGAATTGCAAAAAAAAAAAACAACAAAAAACTATAATTTTATAATTTCCGATCACTTTAACATGGTATTAAATTTCCACCTCCCGGTTCATCCCGACTTAATACCGATTTGAGGCTGTGGGTCACAAAAATGACTGGAACAGAGTCCGTGCGGAACCCGTCCCGCTGCGTGTCAAAGAGGATTTCTAGACAAAATAAGGGGACGAAAACACCACGAACAACTTGACCAGCAGAGGGACAAAGGAGGGAGAGAACAATGGTCATCGGAACGAGTAGGAGGGCGACGAGTCTGAGGCCGCCTCGGCATTTCTGCCGCATTCTAACGACAACAAAATAAAAAAAAAAATAAATAAATAAAAAGAAGAAAAATTCTCTCTCTAAAATATAGCCAGAAAACCTTTTACTTCAAACATTGATTGATAAAGTTGACCCTAAACTCTAGTCTAAAACATGAGACTTCCTATGCATTCTAAGGTTTGAGGTTGGGTTGTTTTTTTTTTATTTTGTTATTTTTAAAAAAATATCATTGGGCTTTAAGGTCTATGGTGCTTTTTTTTTCTTCATAATTTCCTGTGTGAACAAATTGGGGTATTTACTTGTAACCAATCAACGGTAGCGATTGAAGTAAAATGTTTATGGCCAAAATAATAATTTAAAAAAAAAAAAAAGTTTTCTATCAGAATACGGAAGATTTGGCTAAGACGACGGCGACGATGACGACAACGGCGACAGCCACTTCAAGTGGCATCCAGGGAACTTATTAGAAGACCGTTACGGCAGCTACGACGTCACTTTAAAATGAACCAGGCCGAATTAGGCATGCTTGCTAATGCTATACAGTAGCCCACCACTTAAACCGAAACTTACGTCCAGTAAAGCAGTATGAGAGAGAGAGAGAGAGAGAGAGAGAGAGAGAGAGAGAGAGAGAGAGAGAGAGAGAGAAACTTCCAGCAGTGACCAAAAGAATGTATTCCCCACAGCGGTTAAGTCAGAACCGCGATCCACATTCATCGCATGAATAGTGAGTAAGAAGAACATAGAAGAAAAAAAAAAAACGGAGGAAAGTTCAATTATATAATATATTTTTTGTTGGAGTAAATACGGTTTATTTTCTATTTTATTGTATTATGGAGATGTAAAATATAAATATATATAATAATGAACAAATTTCTCAGTAGACAGTCAATACTGGTGTCAAATCCAAAGAAAAAAGAAAAAAAAAAAAGGAACGAAGGAATCGAAGTGAACAATCAGGCGCAGAGAGTGAAAAGCATGAATGCTACAGTAAAACTACCAGAAAACTAAGTTGCACAGGAATTAGGCCTCTAATTAAGTGCAGCTACTTTTGTTTTAATTACGTAATAGGTCGTAAAACTATATTAATTTAATGGTTAAATTAAATATCCTTTACTTATTTATTTATCTAATAAGTTAACAAATTGATTTATTTATTTGTTATAGTATTATTTTCAGATTATCTAGTTAGTCTATATTGATATAGATAGACTTCCTCTCTCCCTCCTTTCTTCATTAAAAAAAATATTATTATTATTATTATTTTAAATCAGGAATTCGCATCTCTGCTGTTACATTTACTTTTGAACTGCACCTAATTGTACTATAAAAAATACTTGTTTATTTTTACTTTTCATGACGACCCCTTGCCAACGTTATTTTACCCCCCCCCCCCCCCTCTCTCTCTCTCTCTCTCTCTCTCTCTCTCTCTCTCTCTCTCTCTCTCTCTCTCTCTCTCAATTTGACAAATTGTCTTCTTTCGGTCAATTGACTGAGGATTTACAGGTCTACAATCGGTATAACGATAATATTAAGCAAACGTTTGTTTTGAGTTGTTTGTTAATGTTTTGTGTTTTTTTTTTTTTTCTTTCTTTTCGCTTTTTCCCCCACAAAATTTGAACAGGAAATAAGAAGGAAAGAAGTAAATCCAGAAAAGAAAAAAAAAGTGCCTCGCCAATACACGGCAGTACGAACAAGAACAGTGAGTAATACAGTATCTGCCCACCTAACCGGGACCACTTGAATTGTGAAGTGGCATCAATCTGGGACTTAGGCAAGGGATTTGCAAACGTCTCGGACTGGATTAACGAGGTGGATTATCGCGAGGCTTGAGCAGAGGCAGGTCATCGCAGTGGGACGGGCTAATAGATTAGGGAATTAGGAAGAACATACGAGCCACAGTAACAGTAGGACGAAGACAACGACAGCGCCATGACGACGGTTTCTATTAAAAGGAAACGCTCGCTATCGGTCAAATCATCAACTTGTATGTATGACGCTATCCGAATAGATACATACCCACTCGTATAGATACGTATGGTATGGCACTTATGTATGTATCAATGTCAATCGATTTATCTCTTGCAAAACTACCAAGATAAAGAAAGTGAAAAATTTGGATATTGCAGACACGAGTGTAAGTGTAAGACAAAAATCTGAAAAGGTCTATACATGAAACAGTGTCAGACAAATCAGAAACAAACAAACAAAACAAAACAAAACAAAAAAAAACAAAAAAGAAATCAAGGAGACAAAAAGGTCATCTCCAAGACCAAGCCGGCCTTAGAATTAGGATATCCCTCTTTAGCTCGTTTTCTTGTCTCTAGTAGTTTGTGGCACTATTTGTTCTCACATTTTAAACGATAATTGTGTGTGTATGTGTGTGTGTGTGTGTGTGTGTGTGTTGGAGGGGGGGGGGGTAAAATAATAAATCTAAAAAAAAGAAGACAATGCGACGTACACATATTTTGCAGATCTGACGGTCGAACAAACGCAGTTGTTTGTGGGCTTGGATTTAACATTGTGATTTATGGACAATATTTTCCGTCGTCGGTTGGGGAGTATTTCCCATTACAACAATGAACCCCATCACAATATTATGGGTTATAAAATAACAAACCTGCCATTACGATCACGTCAAGGAAGTACAAAAAGCCACAAGAACAACAAGTCGGTGTAGATTAATTTTATAAACTTTCGTGAAAATACGAATTCGTGAAGCATTCGGTACACGTCTGTTATTGGAATCAAACAAGTATTGTGTAATACATTAATAGTACCTAAAGTAGGACAGGTCCGTCGTACTCTGGGAAAAAAAAAACATATTAAAAAATTTGGCCAGAAAACTCGTCCTTTAAATATAGATCGATTTAAATGACCCTCATCTTGGCAAAAAAAAACTCTCAAACCTGGGACTTCGCGAAGTCCCAGATTTGAGAGGGGTTTTATTTTTGCCAAGATGAGGGTCATTTAAATCGATCGATATTTGAAGGACGAGTTTTGTGGCCATTTTTTTAAATATGGGTTTATTTTCCAGACTACGGCAGCAGGTAGTATTAGTATTGTAGTAATGATTCACAAGTTAAATATTGACGTCGGGTGCCACAATGCCATACATCTGACAAAACACTTTCTGAAGGAAGACAAAAAAATGGCCAAAAAATATATTACTTCAAAAAATAACGATATTATACGAAGCAAGATGCCAGCCAATCCCAAATCACTCAACTTGTCAAAAAAGTCTTGAACCCGAGACTTCTCTTACTCTTAGTGTTTGACAAATTTGGGTGCGAAGGGGGAGGAGTAAGGAGATGTCATCTTATGCTAATAATAACAACAACAACGACGACGACGACGACGACGACGATGATGATGATGATGATGATGATGATGATGATGATGATGATGATGATGATGATGATGATGATGATGATGATGATGATGATGATGATGATGATAATAATAATAATAATTTTTCAGATTTCTTTTCGGGAAAAATATCGAAAATTCGGAACAATTTGGACCTCGTGCAAAATGAAGATATAAATTTCCACCCTTTTTCGGGTTCACAGGGATTCTCTTGTTTTAAAGAAACAACTGAAGAAGAGATTTCTAAAATAATTTTTTCATCTTCCTCGAAGTCATGTGATTTAGATCCTTTACCAACTAATATTTTGAAATTATGTCTTCCTGAATTGATACCTTGCATAACTTATATTATAAATCAGTCACTTATCTCAGGACAAGTCCCAGATATCTATAAACATGCAATTGTAAAGCCTCTCATAAAAAAGCAAAATCTCAATGTAAATGACCTTAGTAACTACCGTCCCGTCTCAAATCTGCCATTTCTTTCTAAAATCCTTGAAAAAGTTGTACTCAGACGTCTTTCACAACATCTCCATGAAAACAATCTATGGGAAAAATTTCAGTCAGCTTATCGTTCTTACCATAGCACAGAAACTGCTCTGTGCTGTGTTGCGAGTGATTTGCTTGATGTTTTAGATAAAGGTTCTGTTTCTCTTCTGACATTGTTAGACCTTTCGGCGGCGTTTGATACTATTGATCACGGTATTCTCATTAAACGACTTAATATAACCTTTGGCTTGTCTGGGACTGTCTTGCAGTGGTTTGAATCTTATTTAGATGGCAGAAAGCAACAGGTTATGATTTTAGATAAACTTTCTCGTCAACATACATTGTCTTTTGGTGTTCCTCAAGGCTCTGTTTTGGGTCCAATTCTTTTTGTTTTGTATACTTCTCCATTATCTAATGTCATCACTGGTCATGGGCTGCGCTATCATCTCTATGCAGATGATACGCAACTTTATGCTACTGATAAAACTAAAAATCTCGAAAATATTGTGAAACGTGTGGAAGAATGTGTGACGGATGTGAAGGAGTGGATGGATGCAAACAAGTTGAAAATGAATGAGTCAAAAACAGAAGTGATGATTGTGGGAAATAGAGGGCAGTTGAAGGTGAATGATGGTCTTGAGGTGTTGATTGGGGGTGAAAAGATCAAGGTTTCAAAGACTGTGAAAAATTTGGGTGTCTATTTTGATTCAGAAATGAAAATGTCAGCTCACATTTCTGCTCTCTGTAAATCTTTATACTTTCAATTGAAGAAAATCAGTTCAATCCGTCAGTATATTGCAATTGGAACATGTAAAACATTGGTTGTTTCCCTCATTTTTTCGAAACTAGACTATTGTAACTCGCTGCTTGTCAACTTGCCTCAGGCTTCTATTAAACAATTGCAACTACTGCAAAACAGTGCAGCAAGATTAGTTTTTGGCAAAAAAAAATTTGATCATGCAACCCCTTTGTTGGCCTCTCTCCACTGGTTGCCCATTGAAAAGCGCACATATTACAAAGCAGCGTGTCTTGTTTATAAGTGTTTGGCTGGTATAGCACCGGCATATCTCACAGATCACGTGGTCATGTGTAAATTTGAAAATTACACTTTAAGATCATGTAATGACCAAACGAAAATTTCGGAAAAAAGATCAAGAACAAAATTTGGTGATAGATCGTTTGCTTGTTTCGGCCCCAAGATTTGGAATGAACTACCACGTGGTCTGAGGGAGTGCAAGTCTTTACCTACTTTTAAAAAGAATCTCAAGACACATTTTTACTGTATTTGTTTTTCTTGACTCTATATGAATCCTTGATCTGGCTATGAATTGTTATTGTTATTATTATTTTATTTTTTTATTTTTTTCACTTAAAATTGATATTTATATTGTAAAGTGCCCAGAGCTTGTGTTTTACACGAGAATGAGCGCTATATAAATGTGTATTATTATTATTATTATTATTAATAATAATAAGAGAAATTCTGGCCAAAACGTAAAAAAAATAATTTAAAAAGTGTTATGTCAATGTGAAGCAGGCAGCAAGCAGCAGGGAATAAGTCAATTCGGAAGTACGAGTACGGGTTCGCTTGGTGGCGCCAGAGTATTTATTATACACACAAACATTCCGAGCCTTAAGATTGTTGTCGTTAAGTTACCAGTACTCGACCATCCCCCCCTGCGGATTAGAAGGGAAGGCTTAAGAGTTAAAGCCAGGTGAACCAAAAATATAATCGAAATTGTGTGATTATTCGTGACGCTGTGCATTAAAAAACACTTTTTCCCCCCTCTTTCTTAAATTGGCTAGAAAAATCTCAATTCAAATATCGATCACATCAAAGAGAAGAATAGCTATCCACGAAGCCAAAAGTTACAAACTCGAGCTTTCTTTGAAGTCCCTGTGGTTTTTATGGGGTTTTGTTGGGTTTTGTTGTTGTTTTTTTTTTTTTTTTTTTTGTTTTGTTTTTTTGTTTTTGTTTTTGTTTTTTTTTTTTTTTGGAGGGGGGGGGGGGGTGGGTTGTTGAATGACAATTTAATTTAGTCCACCAATTTACTGCGGAGTATTCGGGATTCAGCACAAAAGAAAAAAAAAAATATTGTGTAGAGCGATCTGCCATTATTGCTGTAAAGAACACGGCATATGCCATTTGGTTATTGTTGCGCATACTCTATGTTTTAAAATAACATTTTTATTAGACTTCATTATACTGAAATATAGATTAATTGAAAGCTTTGTTAAAAATTGGGTGTCAATTTACACAATTTACAATTAGACGTCTAGCAATCGATCGTTTTTCAAAGTAAACAAATTCTGAGAACAACGTGGACCAAAGAAAAATCGAAACTGGAGGTAACGCTCAAACGCTGGACACTGAAAAAATACGTTTTCTTATATATCTATTTATTTATTTACTTATTTATTTATTCATATATTTACTTATTACTTTCACACACACACACATACGGCATAAAACCGATTTGTCACCATCGTCCTATAGATAGTTCAAAGTTGACGTCACTCAGGACTTTGTTGGTGTTTTTCTCCATCCGCGTTTATGAGAAATTCCCAATAAACTGTTTTAACCAGACGATAATCGTTCAAGGTTACACAGTTTTGTGTGTTGGTCCGTTTTCTTCCGGATAGCAATGCTGTGAGTTTCTTAGCCAAGCGCATACTATCTATATCATACCATATCATTTTCTATCTAACACTGATGTGGTGGGGGAGATCCTCCTCGTATAAAATCACTCAGATCCTCATTCATTCCATTCTCTCATTATGCCCGGACGCAGCCGGACAAGTCCGATCTCTATTTACAATATTTTGACATCCAGACTGAAATTAACACTCTATTATCATACCTTGTGGGGCGTCGCTGTGTACAACAACAAAAACAACAATCACTATTTTATTACACACTAAATACAAGATAGCCGTGGGTGATTCGGCCAGTGAGTAGCAATAGTAAAATGCGAGACTTTGCTTTTAGACAGGACATTTAAAAGAGAAAGAAAGGGGAAAATCTTTTGTTTTTTGTTTTTTAAAGGGAAAAGGCAGGTAGGCAGCAGATCACAAAGCAAAGGATCCGTGTGAAATTATTATAAACCAGACCGACCTTATAAAGTGTACCTCATTTACCAGCCCGTCACGCAACGCAATAATAATAATAATAATAATAATAATAATAATAATAATAATAATAATAATAATAATAATAATAATAATAATAATAATAATAATAATAATAATAATAATAATAATAATAATAATAATATTAATAATAACAATAACAACAAACAAACAATAATAATAATAACAATAACAATAATAATAATAATAATAATAATAATAATAATAATAATAATAATAATAATAATAATAATAATAATAATAATAATAATAATAATAATAATAATAATAATAACAGAAGAAGAAGAAGAAGAAGAAAGAAGAAGAAGAAGAAGAAGAAGAAGAAGAAGAAGAAGAAGAAGAAGAAGAAGAAGAAGAAGAAGAAGAAGAAGAAGAACAACAACAACAACAACAACAACAACAAAAACAAGAACGACGACTGTTGTCACCTTCGAAAACAGGCAGTCAGACCAAAAATTAAAAACCATGGACAATGGACCCGTGTGAGAGTTGTTCTATTATTATTATTATTACATATAATATATCCAGACCAGACGTGTACCCCAGACCTCATAACATCTCAATTACCGGCCAGTTACTCAACCCAATCATTCAATAACAAGAATGATAATAATGGCAAAATTTCATTACAACCGACCCTCCATTATCACCAGTATAATCATGTTGCTACTGTTATTCATTTATCATATTTCTTTCTTTTCTTTCTTTTTTTTTTTTTTCAATAACGCAAGTTAGTAATCCCCCCCCCCCCCTCTCCCCCCTCCAAAAAAAAAAAACCAAAAAAAAAAAATCCTACTCTGTAGTTACTCTGATGGGAAAACTTTTTTCTTCATTTTTATTTCGTTTATTTCTGTTCAAAAAGTCAATAAATGAATGAGAGAAGAAATAAATGAATTAAATTATCAAATCAAACCATTCATTAATTCAACCAATGGATTGCTAGATAGATACATAGCTAGCTGATGATGGATAGATAGATAGATAGATAGATAGGTAGATAGATAGATAGATAGAGAGATAGATAGAGAGATAGATAGATAGATAGATAGATAGATAGAGAGATAGATAGATAGATAGATAGATAGATAGATAGATAGATAGATAGATAGATAGATAGATAGATAGATAGATAGATAGATAGATAGATAGATAGATAGATAGAAATAAAGATTAAACAACTAGCTCATATTAAAATTGATATTAATCCTCATAATAACTGGGGGGGGGGGGGGGAGGCGGTCGTTGCACTCATCAACGTAATAAATAAATAAATAAATAAATAAAATCAACACAATGACCTCAACTACAGAAAAATAATTACAGTAATCAAATAAGCACAAAATTCGGATTCGATTACCAGACTTGTAAAAATATGCACAAGCATTTATTTTAAGCCCCGAGCCGCTTCACAGACAAGGCAGGCATACTGGATTAGCGGCGAAACGAAACGTATGTCATACAGGTCTGCCTGCTTGAAAATCTAACAATTGGTAATTTTTGGGAGAAGATTATTTATATTCTGCCATGAATTTGTAACACGATAATATGACAAAGAATACATTAATGTCTGCCCTATCCGCATACATTAAAAACATATTTTTTTTTAAATCAAGAAAATTCGAGTTTAAAGATGAACATTACAATCCAAAATTTCAGACTTTCTTTGATAAAATGTTGGCATTGTTTTCTGTTTTTGTTATTTGGTTTGTTCGTCGGTTTTTTTTTTTTATTTGTTATTATTTTTGTTTTGTTTTGTCGTTTTTAATCACTACTATCACAACATAATCTAAATGAATATTAAAAAATAAAAATTAAAAAAATAAAATCGAATATGGTCAAATCCCAGCGCCAGCCAGCCCCTTCCTTCCGTCCAAAAAGTTTGTGTACCGACAGACTGTGGCTTTGATTCATCCTTTGGATAATTTAATAATAAAACTGGCGATCCGTAGCGTTAATATAAGCAGCCTTAAGGCTTTGTACCCCTCATCTCCCACTCATCACCCTGCTATTCAGATGATAATAGTACATACCTACATACTTAGTACTAGTCGTACCTTTTATTAAGCCTTCAACATACAGTTACCAGACATGACCATCGCGCTGGTCATACATAGAGTACCCGATTGTCCAGTTCTTTAGCCTTGAGGCACAGTAGTAGTGCTGCTGTACTGTGGAAAAGCACATCAATATTTTAGAAATTTGGCCAGAAAACTCGTCCTTCATATCTCGATCGATTTAAATGACTCTCGTCTTAGAAAAAAAAAAAACTTTCAAACCTGGGACTTCGCGGAAGTCCCTCGTGGAAACCCCATGTTTGAAAGTTTTTTTTGCTAAGTCGAGGGTCATTTAAATCGATCGATATTTGAAGGACGAGTTTTCTGGCCAAATTTCTAGATATGTGTTTTTTCAAGAGTATGGCAGAGTGCTCGTTGGGGCCGTGACTGGACAACGCGACCTGTTGGAATGTTGTCACAACACCATACACTGACAAATTACTTTTTTTTCTTCTTGGGCCAATTTTTTAATTAATTAATTAATTACATTATTTCTTTATACCCTTCTTCAAATATCGATATAATATATTTTGATCAACCTCCCTCCAACTAGTCAACAACAACAAAAATTCACAACTAACGACTCCTTTAAAGTCTCATCATGGGAGTATCAAGTTTGAGGCGATTATAAGCAGATTTTCCAACCAACCTCAACCAGTTAAAAAGATTTATCATATTATTTTCCCCAAAATTCAAGCTCATTTTCTCATCTTTCTTTCCTTACCGCCCCCCCCCCCTACCCCTCCATTAAAAAAAAATCATATTTTCAAAATGTGCAACTATCCAAAATATAAAATTTAACATTCGTTGAATTTATGGAAACTTATCAAGCTAAGTAGGGAGAGGGGAAAATCCTGCAATTCCAATGACAATCGTTTGTCCGGCTAGTTCTTAGGATCTCATGTTGGTGGAAGAGTGAAAATGGAGAGGCTTCGTATGGGAACAATAGGGACAATGGACGTTTCGGGTACAAACCCTCCGTCAGCACAATACACAAATCAACGTTGAAAACAACTAAGATTAAATAAATCCTAAGATTAAATAAACTTTGAAACTTTGAAACTAATAGTAAAACGGCTCCGGCCAAAAAAGAAAAAAAAAGTAACAAAAACAAAAACAAAAACAAACAAACGAAGAAACGACCGAAACAAAACAAAACAAAAACAAACAAAAAACGTTTTGTCAATAGTTAGAGAGTCCGGTATGTCCGTCCAACACCCTACAGCCTACACACTACCAAGACGATTATCCCTGATTCCTGTCCCGATACAATAATATCGTTATCAGATGAAACGTCACTCGGTATACATCCTCAGATCAGGACGTTTTGGGGGGGGGGGGGGGGGTGGATGACGTTTATCAGAGATGTTAACCCTCTTATAAATATGTATATGCAGGGCAAATCCATTTTTTTATATCTTTTAATTAAAACTAAAATACTTGCTTTAATCTCACTTCTTTTTCAATATT
>NC_088371.1:16572423-16612423 GCF_034508935.2 Berghia stephanieae
ACGTGCCAAATATTGATACTATCGATATCAGTAGATACGGTGAGACACTGATAACATTTCGAGCGGTGACCATGGTCGTCTTTAGTACATGGCTGTTACCCTAACCAATCAGCCCCTTCGATTAGTATTACTCACCATTTGAACATAAGGGAGAGCCGTGAAGTTTTGTGATGCAATAGAAGCCGTGACGCTACACACCTTCTACATCCGGTTCTAACTCCTTGGAAGTGCTATGTAACCAGTCCTTCGGATGACAAATTATAATGAACACATTGAATCGTACGGTGGAATAATTATTTTAGTAGTAGATGATATAGGCAGATTCATAAGATTGCGAGATCATCTTTATTGACGACAAGCACATATTTAGACTAGAAAATAAGATGCCATCACCCTGAAACTACACCAGAAGATCGATTACACCTGGTATGTAACCAGACCTCAAGAAAAGTGGTTTTACATTACATCATGATGTACACAGTTTTGAGAGTTTTTGTCAAGACGAAGGTCATTTAAATCGATCGATATTTGAAGGCCATTTTCTGGCCAAATTTTATAATACGTGCCTTTCCAGAGTACGGCAGTTAAATTATTAAATAAAACAGGCTTAATATAGTCAAAGAAAGAAAAACAAATGGCGTCTTAATAACTTTTGGAGAGAAAAAAATGAAAATAATGCGGGATGGCTCACTTTGTACTTTTATTCGACCAAATGTCGATGAACAGAGTCTTACGGTATTTTGTGTGCCATAATTTGAGAGGAGAAGGAAGAAGAGAGAAAAGAAGGGGAAAAAACAGAGAAAAGGGGGGGGGGGGCAACCAAGAAACGATTAGAATGATATTCAAATAAACTTGACAGGCAGCAACATTAAAAGAAAATCATTTTCTCTGATGACAGAATTTTACATGATCGTTAAGTTTCAAATGCGTGGTAACGCGTTAAAAATCAATCTTAAAGTAGAAGATTATACCCACTCCCCCCTCCTAATAAAATATAAATTTTAAAAAAACCCAGATAACTAACGTGAAGCGACATTGGTAGGACAAAAATCTCTCCCAGTAGGTGGCACAAGGTGGAGACTGGGTTGGTCGTTGTCGTGGGTAAATCCTTGTCACAACAGTACACAACAAGGCAAGAGTCCCGTCAAGGACCATCTCTATAAAATTGTATAGGCTCTGTACTTGTCGCTGGTATGCAGGATATATTCCTTCATTCCAATCCACTGGTAAGTAGCGACCCACCAACCACGTCAATACAAACGGACTATTTTACATTTTTTGAAGCCAATTCGTTTTCAAAACATTATATCAACAATGTTTACATATGAACCTCTACTTGTCAAAAATATTGAAATAAAAAAATAAAAAAAAAAAAAAACAAACAAAAAACCAACAAACCATTAGAAGTCAACGAAGTACCAAATTTGTGATTGTTTTGAAAAGTTGAAGGTCATCTCAAGTTTATATTTGAAGTTTGTTTATTGTTAATGGCCAAAATGTTTGCTTTTTTTAAAGGTTAAAAAAAAAAAAAAGAAAGAAATACAAGAAATGAAAAGAACCGCTTTTTGTTACTATATGTACGTTAGCACAGTCGTGGCCATAATAATACTAGGACATACTAACCAATATACTACGACACATGTGGACGTTTCCAGAGACATACATACATACACGCACTCGGGTGGATTAACTCTTCACAGGTAGTGTTCAATTTCACTTTAATTCCACATGCTAATGGCTATACAGCTCTACCACAGTTCATACGCGACTAAAAATATCTTTTATAATATCAGTATTTTTATAAATAATTAGTTAAAAACCCAAACGAAACGACAGTGCCAACCTAGAGTATAATCGCATAATCCCCATCCTTATAATTTAAAAAAACACAACCTTTATAGAATATAATAGAGCTAGTGACTATAAAACTTGCTAGGACATATCCAGATAGAAAATGAGTTAACAACATTAGCACTCTCGAGCAATCTATTGGACACCTTAGAATCCCAAGAGAAAATTCAAAGTTCCAAAACAGGCTAGGGGTATTGTTCCGATAAATATCTGAACAAGTGTATATGAAAGATGCCAGACAAAGCAAGAAAGATAAATACAAGAAAAAACAAAAACATCTAAAAAAAAACAAAAAACAAGTCTACCTGGGTATTGTTACATGAGTCAAACAAGACAAAATATTTCCTCTGTAGTCACTCAATAAATGACAAAGAATTTACAATTTTCTCTGAAAGACGGAAAGACGACCTAACAGACTTTGAAAGACAGCTTTATATAGGCAATATCCACTAAACGTGCTAAAAGCGCTGTACAAAGGGTCCCTCACCAACAGCAACACATAACATGTAGGACGAGACATGACGCCTGTTAGCGATAATACATTTTTCTCCCGACAGAGACAACGCTGTTGACGGCCAGGTACCCTGAGTATGGTGAAAGAATGTGAGAAAAGAGCCGTTTCCAAGGACTCAACTATGCGAGCAAGGCTCGAACCCAGGACCTTACGAGTGTCATAGCACCACATAGCCGCAATTAGAGTTGTCCACCATATTGCTTCTAAAACCAAATGTGCGAATTTCGACAACCCCCCCCCCCCCCAATAATAATTTAATAGCCCCAAACACTATTTCTAACATAAATAAATAGATAAAACTGCCCCAATTAACTAATTCACCATAAATACAGGGGGGAAAGGCCCGGAAAAGCTTCGGGTTAGATCTTCAATTACAGCCAATTTTATCACGAGAATTTAGGTTTAGAGTGAAATCAGATCCAGCCGTCAAAAGTTTAATTCTCGGGTAGGGGAAAATCCCTCCGCAGCATACATTCCAAAGACCGATCCTCCATATACATATAAATATAATAACAACACTAACACTAACACCCCCACAGGCCTACAACAACAACAACAAGAAGGGCACTGATAAGAGCAAGTGTTAAGTAGAAACTGGTCTTGAAAATGGAACATTCTCATTCAAGGGGAGTTCTTAAACCAGCCAAAGGGGACAATGATGTGGCGTTTCCAGATCTGCCTACTACAAAGAGAAATTCGTAAAATTACGAAATTCTGGCTCCGATTTTAGAACGTCATTAGCATCTTCAAGTCATTAAAGCTTATTGAAAATTAAAGTTTAAGTTGATGCCAGGATACATAATTTTAAAGATTTTGAAGTGTTATTTAACCATTTTGAGTGTAAATTGTTGATATAAAAACTATGGCGACGATTATTTCTATCTCCTAAAAACTACGAATTTTTAAATTTTCAACTATGAAAAAGCGAAAATCCGGGTATAAAACAGTGCCAGACAAACCAGAAAGCAAGAAAAATACAAGAAATTATCATCCAAAAATCGAACATCGAGGCAGACTGATTTATTTCTTCTTTTTCTCGTTTTGTATTTTTTTTTTCTACTTTATCTAACACTCTTTTATGCACAATATTTTCACACGTTTCTATACCTGTACCTATTCTCAAATATGTTAACATTAGTCGCTCTAGAACTGACTTGAAATTGTCTCTAGGGAATTCCACACGACTGGATTATAGAAAATGAAAGAACGAAAGAAAAAAAGAAAAGAAGACCAATCATGACCTATTTGCAATTACCAGTATTCTATGAAAGTATTTTTCCATTTTACATAGCCGTATTGGTATATTTTTTCCTTACATTCAAAGTTGTGTAAAACTGTGAATGATAATGATACAATGCAAGCTATATGAGACTCTGTAATTATAAACTATTGTACAAGGCATTCAAATGATAATTCCTATATTAAACCTTTAGTAAGTTAAGATAAGATAAGATAAGAAAAGAAGACTTCGATAACTAAACAAAACCATAACAATCGATTATCAAATACCCAGCATTCAACCCCATCACTTTAAGATCTTTAATTTCTCCCGAACAGGCTCCGGTTTTACTAAAAATAGATTTTCGTAATGACATCCTGACCACAATGATAGCTGTTATGGACAAATCGTTAAATTAGAGAACCAATCATTGCAAAAACAAAAACAAAAAAAAATGTAAACAAGCAAGAAAAAAAATAACAAATAAATATAAAACACAACCCCAAAACACTTTGATAGGAAAAATATAGGTGATGTCATTGGTGGGGGTATAATAATAAGATAATTAACTGTACTCATGCATTTGAAATTTCTAACTCATTCCAACCGCGCATTCCCAGATGGTCGAGCAGTGGCACTGGGAATTTATTCGAAAATTCAAACGCAGACGTACAAAAAAAAAAAGGTTAAATCAAACAAAATCGTGAAAAATCAAGAATTCCCAATAAGACGGGGCTCCAACCACGGTTCTGGCACTACTACCAACGTAATACGTAGGGGTCTCTAACTCTAAAGTCCTTTTCCTCTCCGCCCACTAACCTTCTTAGCGCATTCAACTGGAAGATTAAATACTACAAAAGATTAAATACTACAAGAGTAGGTAGGTGGTAAATCATAGCCAGTAACAATGAACACTGACAAGGCATTTTTTTTCTCTCTTACTTTGGACATATGAAATGGAAAGATTTAGAACAATTCAAACTTGTCCTTAAAAGTAATAATCTCATTTCTTGCAATGCACGGCGGTATACCTGTCATAAGCACCATAAAAATATAATGTATATATTTCTCAGCAAACAAGATTGAAAACCCGGAATCAACTCCAAAAATATGATTTGCACACACATCGTTGAAATGATACTATAAAATGCCTTAAAGAGTCCGCATGGCTTAAGTTTATCCGCCAATTCCGAGGGTAAAAATAAAATTTCTGGAACTTGTAACCCTAAATCACAGCTTTGAAAAAGTAAAATAAAACAAAAAGTAAAAAATACATTTTTTAAACCTCACACTTTGAAAGGCGGGGGATTAAATCTGAATTTGGATCTAAATCTATAATTTCTTATAAAATCTGTTAATTTACCGATTAAACTCATGTAAGTGGCAGATATACGCCGGTACTGCCTGCTAATAACGGCGTATCCCATCGTTTTGTTCTGTGTGTGTGGGGGTGGGGGGGGGGTGGGGGGGATGTTTCTAACAACGCCATGACCACCGCCAGATCTACTATTTATATATATAGATCGACATGGAGGTTTGAGAAAAATCAGTCAAATCACGATTGATAAATTACAAGTATTACTGTCGGTAGGAGATTGCAAAAGGCCACACCCGATGGTATTAATAATCAGTCATACTTTTAGACCACATGGGCAGAGAAGTGGGTGCCGGTGGTGGGAGCAAGTGGGGATGAAGATTAAATAAATCCTTGCCTAAATCGTGACATAAAAAAATTTGAGACGGTCAGTATATCATCTCGGAGACAATAGTAGCTGCAACGAACACGTCATTCACCACTCCCCTCGCCACGTGAGCTGGACACAGGTAGCTAAAATAAAAATAAAAGAAAAAAAGAAAGAAAGAAAGAAAGAAAAAACAAAGGCACAAAATGTATCAACACAAAGAGAAATAAAAATAAGAAATAAAGGAGATTATGACGATTACGAGAAAGTGGAAAAATAAAGAAGAGAGGAAGAGGAAGAGAGAGAGAGAGAGAGAGAGAGAGAGAGAGAGAGAGAGAGAGAGAGAGAGAGAGAGAGAGAGAGAGAGAGAGAGAGAGAGCGCAACACCAAACAACAAAAATGAATACAAAACCCAACAAGACAATGAAGACGGATGAAGGTACAAACTGAACACGACAAATTCAGAGGCCAACCCATGTCAAAACCACAACAACACCTAGCAGGTAGCCTGCACTTTTCTACACCAATAAATGCCCCAAGAGTCATAGAAGCACACAGGGGTGATAATTCGAAATGACTCGGGACAAAAAGCGTTCTGGAATTTCCGACTGAAAACGTCTCACTTCATCCTTTGTCAAAATTCGTAAAGATGCGGAGATATATTCAGAAGGGCTGGGATTTGAGAATTTTAAGTTGACGGCAAATCAATCAATACACGAGGTAACATTTTGTTTTATTTCTGGTCAAAATAGAAAAAGGTGTTTTAGCGTTTAAGCAGCTGATGTGGAGCACAAAACAGAAAGGGGAAGGGGGGAGAGAAGAGAAACAGGAGGTGGGACTGGCAGACAATAAAATGGACATTACAAAATCAGCAAAATAATCTCGGGCAAAGGGTCGAGTTAACAATGGCAATGGACGTAGAATCTGTTTTTTAAAAATCATAACCCAAATTAATAGAGAAAAAAAAAAAAGAACCCAAACACACCACCACAAATAAAAACACACCAACAAATGGACCTTAAAAACTGAACAAATCACTGATGCGCATATTGTGTATGCTTCAGCGAACCCCCCCCCCCCCCCCCAACCCCAAACACACACACTTTTCAAGCTTTCAATCAAGTCATCATTACATAAATAACGCACACCACAGATGAATCCATATGCGTGATAAATTTTACGAGAGAAAATAGAATTTGAAAGCTTGATATTGGAAATTATCTGTAAGTTAAAAACCCCAAAGACCAATGTGCCAGCAGTTCGCACAGCTTGCTGGGGACAAACGGTTCTTGTATTATAGTTACTAAATTAAGTACTTTACCAGCCTAGTAAAAGACTGTCTAGTCTCAAGCTTGAACGAAACATAACTTTAACAAATCGGTTCTTAGAGCATTTTTCTAGTCTGCGACTCCGTCAGAGTTCTGGCCTAAAATAGGATGTGGCAAAGACGAAGTCCACATCGGCTATATTATGCCGGTAAGAAATCAGAGTTCACATTACACCGATGCAAAAGATTTAAATAGCACCACACCGGCTTCGATTCAGTTTAGTTGCGCTTTATATTAGAACTTACACTTAACTGCCATAGTCACTTGATGAACCAAGCGGGATCGAAAGTGTGAATGAATTTTCGAACTCTCGTTCTATTTTTCAAAGTCATCCAACAACACACGCAAAAATCAAACCAAGAAGAAAAAAAAGACACCAAAAAAAACAAACAAAACAGAGAGTGTCTTCAGATCAACCACACAAGTTTCACATTATTTCAGCCAGTCGCAATACCGGTAGAACAATTCGTGTCTCGATTAAGTACTTTCTCATTGTCTTTTCTTTTTCTTCTTCTTTCAAACGAACCTGCCTCTTGAGTAAAAAAAATGCTCACTTGCAATAACTCTCAATTGACGTCGTTTTTTTGTTGTTTTTTATGGGGGGGGGGGGGGTTGTTTTTTTTTTTTTTTTTTTTTTTTTAAAGTTCAGTTTACACATACAAAAACACGCAATCTGTAATTTCTAATCCGCTTTTAACAGCCAGAAACAACACGACAAAACACATGTGAATATTCATTCTCTCTCGACGCATCTTTCTTCTGAAGCAAAGGAGTAAAAAATATCCAAGCGATACATTTATGAAGATAACAGTACAGCTTAGTAGCGACCCTCTAACCGATAAAGCCACAGGGTTCGAATAGACTAAAGATTTACAATCAAATTTTGTCCGAGACGCATTTCGTAAGTCTATAAACGAACGAAATTTGGTAGTAATTTGACTTACACTTTGACAAAGTGCTGAGTCAGTGTACATAAGAATGGGCCCTAAAAGATATTATGGCCTCTAACCGATAAAGCCACAGGGTTCGAATAGACTAAGGTTTACTATCAAATTTTGTACGAGACGAATTTCGTAAGTCCGTCAATGTTAAATGAACGGAATTTCGTAGTAATCTGAGTTACACTTTGACAAAGTGCTTAGTCAGTGTACATAAGAATGGGCCCTAGAAGATAATATTATGGCCAGAGATGGGAAATCCCAGCTAACAGGCTCGATTATTTCGACGCGAACGAATACGGAGGTGCCAACCCTAGATGCCAGAAAAATAGCATAAGTGTTTTAAAAATCAGGATATTGTACCCCAAATTCGAAAGCCCTAAAAGTCATTATTCTAATTTGGATTATTAAAAATAACCAAACGTTAAGAAATGAGGTCCAACATCATTATGACCTAAAGAACACAAAGAGACCATCAAACGGTCCCAATACACGAGTATAAAATAACCACATCATCATCAATAATAATAACAACAATAACAACAACAACGGTGATGAAAGTTTTAAACCCCCCCTCTCTCTCTCTCTCTCTCTCTCTCTCTCTCTCTCTCTCTCTCTCTCTCTCTCTCTCTCTCTCTCTCTCTCTCTCTCTCTCTCCACTGAACTACCTATATACATGTAGCAATCCTTTCTATATCTCCTGCATTTGTCCGAATACTGCACACCGTAATTGTGTGTAAGGGGGCGAGGAGATTTCTTTCCTCTTCTTTTTTTCTTTATTAAACACAGTCTCCGTACGCGCTATGCATTCGAAATGTGGACAAACAAAAAATCCGGTCTAATAGTAAGAGGGTAGAGACCGGACTATGACAGAGGGATAACAAAATTGGCACGGACCACCCACATAGCCAAATCCCAACCTCAACACTGTGTAGACAGCACACACATACACACACACACACACACACACACACACACACACACACACACACACACACATACAGGTACTCCAAAAAGCGACCAAATCTACTTAATTCCAAGGGACGTACATAGATAGTTACGTGGATGGCTGAAATAACAGTCATTACATCAGAGCAACAATGGTTTTTTTTTTTTTAAAAAGGGCCGAAAAGAAAAATAATATGCAAGAAGAAGAAGAAGAAGAAGAAGAAGAAGAAGAAGAAGAAGAAGAAGAAGAAGAAGAAGAAGAAGAAGAAGAAGAAGAAGAAGAAGAAGAAGAAGAAGAAGAAGAAGAAGAAGAAGAAGAAGAAGAAGAAGAAGAAGAAGAAGAAGAAGAGGAAGAAGAAAAGAGTCACTATTTTCCTACCAACACTCCTAAATACATCCATCTTTACATATAGAATATATATTCATCTTTACGCCTACAATGTTGAGCAATGTGTGTCGGGACTTTCCAAACAATACCACAGTGACAGGGGTCTCTTGAAACCTTCGTCACCCATCCAGTCAATAGCCACACTGAAATCGCTTGATATGGCGAAAGTAAACGACAACAACAACAACAATAATAATAACAACGACAATAACCTGTTTTGTGGGCACATGTCATATACCCAGAACGCCAAACATCTAATTGTCTGCAAAAGAGATTTCAGGATTTCAATTGGAAACAAAAGTGTGATGTCAAAATACTGGTTCCAATCTGATTGGAAATGTAAAGCCCGTACGAAGGACTGGATATAATACTATACATTGTGCAACTGGACTTCTGGTTTCAGAGTGATGACATCTTATTTTCTAGTCTAAATATATGCTGGTCGTCAATACAGATCATTAAACCCATCCTCGCTCTTTTATGCTCCGTAATCATACGAATTTGCCAATAAATTCAGCTACTAAAACAGTTATGCCACCTTATTTTATTACTTTCACAGTTTACCACCTAGTTATTTGTTAACTTATTATCATGTGTGTTCAACACTTCTGTACAAAAAATTTCCTTTGGATGAATAAAGCATTATTATTATTATTATTATTATTATTATTATTATTATTATTATTATTATTATTATTATTATTATTATTATTACTATATACTACTACTAACTACTACTACTACTATACTACTACTACTATTATTATTATTATTATTATTATTATTATTATTATTATTATTATTATTATTATTATTATTATTATTATTATTATCCAATATATAATCTATAAATTGTCCGGAGAAGTGGTTACACACGTCCAATGAGTTTAAACCGGAAAAGAGAATAGTGTGACGTCACCACATCTCCGGCCTATTTATAACCAACTCAACAATAGTGCGGGGCGGTCCTTGGCAAGCTTAAGGACCACGGTCCTACGGTCCTTGGGAAATGAAGACCGCAAGGACCGGTCCTAGACCGGTCCGTTCATTCTTGAACCGTTAAAGACCGCTACACGATGAAAACCGTGGCCTAAAGGAGTAAAACACACGGAGTAGTCACACTCATTTCAAATTGTAACCTAATTAGAGAAGAGGGGTGATGCCTTCTTTATTTGCTCACCGTACTTCATTGTTACTTCGATAATTTAATAAAATTTGAAATTTATCCCCATTAACGGAGATAATGGCATCGCCCAAGGCGTTGATCGAGTTGTTCGTGGCGTTGATACACACACGCAACTCCTACCCCCCCCCCCCCCCCACACACACACATTAGAGGGCAGCGAGCATTGAAGAGTAAGAGAGAGACGTGAAGTTATAATAAGAGGGGGTGGGTGGATGAGGTGATAAGAGGGGTCGATGGTGACTTTTCGCCAGATCTAACAAACTCAGCTACCCATTCATTGCTGAGTAGACAGGGATTCAGAAAAAAATCGACTGCACCCGGGATCGATCTCTGGCCCTTTGCGTATAAAGAGAGTGCTCTATCAACTGAGCTATCGGGGTCCCCAAATATTCTATTGGACTTTTTTAAAATTCAGACGTTATAACTGGGTTTTTTGGAAGGAAGAAACTAATGAAACTCATATTATTTGATTAGTAAAAACACCAAACGAAATTTTAATATTATTGTATTATTTTAAATGACAACACTGCGATAGAAAGGAGTGGTGACAAGAGATGGACAAAAGAAAACAAAAAATCGGATTTGCTACTTGCTAGGTTCGACACACACACACACACACACACACACACAAACACACACATCTTTTGTAGTCACATACATTTCAAACAATAACCCATTAGAGAAGAGGGGTCATGCCTTCACCATAGATCATTGTCATTGCGATCATTATGGTGTAGTAAATTTTGAAATTTACCCCGTATAATGGAATCGTCCAAGGCGTGCGCCTCCTGTTCCCCCCATCTCACACACGAAAGGGCGGTTTGCGGAGTGGAGGTTGGTGGTCGTCTGCCTGTATGGTCGTCTGTGTCGTTTAGTGTATGGCAAAGGGGGGTGGGTGCGATTAATTAAGTGGGATGGGTGGTGATTGGTGGAAGATAGGCAACCGAAGCAACGAATCGCTGGGGAAGTAGTAGGCTATGGCGCGAGACCGTAGGACCGTGGTCCTTGCAAGGACCCCCCGCACTAGTTGAAAGGTGATAAGAAGTGAGGACCGCCGCCGATCTTCCCCTCTGGGACCGGTCTTCGGTTCACAGCTAAAAGACCGTCGGACCGCGGTCTAGACCGGTCTTCAGCGCGGCACTACTCAACAAAGATAATCTAATGGCGAGGATGACTGTGAAATCATAAGGGCAAAGAGAGAGGGGCACGTACCGAAGTTAGAAGAAAGACAACAACAAATTCACGTAGGATTATCAAGGAGGCACAACGCAACACAACTAACATCAAAACACAGATAGGGATGTTGAGAGAGAGAGAGAGAGAGAGAGAGAGAGAGAGAGAGAGAGAGAGAGAGAGAGAGAGAGAGAGAGAGAGAGAGAGGTGGGTAGCACAACGAAAATGAAAAGGGCATGCATTAAAAGAATGATGTCTCCGACCAAAATATAGGATGGAAAGGACGAGACGAGAGAGAGAGAGAGAGAGAGAGAGAGAGAGAGAGAGAGAGAGAGAGAGACCGACCTTTGACCTTCAGCTGGTAGCTTTCACGCGTACACAGATAAATGACTAACAGAGATTTTATTTTTAGGTAGGAAGAGCGTTGTGAAAAGTAATGTCATACAACTCACAACCACATACAATAAGCTGTCCCTTAGTGGGTGGACTAGAAAAAACACAGGAAGTACGGTTTAAAAAGCGGAGAATAGAAGGGGGGAAGGGGATCCGTCGGAGATGATGGATTATTAAATATCTTTAACTCACTCAATCGTAGAGATTTTTGCTACTTTTCAAAATTGGAAAAATAAATGTATTTAAAGTTAGCACGTGCATAGATAGACTCTATTTATTCAACCACAATTAAATATGTAAAAATTAAAAACATTCGCTCTGATACTATGCCTATAATTTGTCTCAGAAAAATGTAATAAATAGGCATGGGGTAAAAGGAACCCGGGTAAACTACGGATATAGTCGGTGTTAGGGTTGAGTGAGTTAACTGAGCATGCCAACCTATCAAGTACAGTACCAGAGATGCCAACACCAAGAAACAGAAATGTGTAATTTGGCTGGAAAAACGTGTTATCCTATCCAAAAAAAACAAAGTGTACGCCAGCGCTGTCTCCATTTCACGAGGAAAATTGAACATTGACCAGTGTCATGACACCATTTAAACACCCTCAAATACAAGGAAAACGGCCACTTGCCAAAATACGTAACTTCCCATCATCTGGCCACGAAAAGAAAGATGCAGTACACTTAATAGAGAGAGAGAGAGTGAGAGTGAGAGAGAGAGAGAGCATTTCACTGAATACAGTGTATCTATATCGTTCAGAGTAAAACGCTTGCTCCTGGAACCGAAGTCACAAGCAGATGAAATTATCTTCAAAATAAAATAATAGACTGAAGTAGATAGAAGATGGGTTAGCTTGTTTATTGTTGTGACATAATATTTATCTTAAAATTCTACTTCGAAAATAAACTATAAAAATTAATTAAAGAAGTGAAAATGAAAATTACGTAAGCCTATACTCCAAACTCGAGTAGAGTGGTTTATAACAATATCGAAGAGGGAATTAAGACACAATAAATAAAGTAATGATAAAATATGGAGGAAGGGCAAGCTCCTCTCCAAGTGCGTCTAAGCTGCTCTCGAAAGCGATGCTCAAATATTCATAAAACCCTCTAGAATGGGATGATTGCGGATAGGGCCGATTACAGCGTATTATTGAAATGATGGAGGGACATAAGGAAGAGGCCGGAGGACGTGAAATGGCGATGTAATCATAAACGGTTGTAAAACGTCTCTCTCTCTCTCTCTCTCTCTCTCTCTCTCTCTCTCTCTCTCTCTATCTATCTATCTATCTATCTATCTATCTATCTCTCTCAGCATTAAGCTTAGAAACACGGACATATACCCATTCGAACGGAGAAAAACGAGAAACAAAGTTGAAATTATGCAAGAGAAAGATTGATAAATTAATATATTGTGATATGAAAAAAAAAAATAGAGTAAAAGCACATGGAATAAGGATTTCACTAAGAAAGGCAAACAAGTGGGGAGAAATTGAAACTGTGTGTACGTATGAGAGAGAGAGAGAGAGAGAGAGAGAGAGAGAGAGAGAGAGAGAGAGAGAGAGAGAGAGAGAGGGAGAGAGAGAGAGATCTTGGGTTAGAAGACGACGATCATTCAACCGAGGAGGGAGGGGAAAATAAAAAGCACGTGTTGTCGCGAGCCACTCAAAAACTCTACTCGTCGTCATCATTCCAATCGAGCAGCGATCAGATCAGACCAGACCGGATCGGATCGGACGAGGAGGTCTCCAGCAGCGGGCAAGCGGTTGTTGTCCAAAAACCGAAAAGCTCTTTTGATAGACAAGTCTCCAACGATATCACTAATTGGAAATGAATTAAAGACGAATAAACAAAACAAATAATAAAAATGATAATTGGGGAGTACGTGGGGAGTGGGATGGGAAGGGAAAGATCCATACCAACTAGCTATTCGATTTTTTCTTTATTTTTCCTCTCAAAAGAAAAAAAAAATAAATTAAATGAATTGTGCCGGCGGAGGAATCAATCGATCAATCATTTGAACGTTAATCGATATCAATCCTATCCAATAACGTCGGGTGACGATGACGATGCTGATGACGACTGGGATGATTTTAAATTGAATTACAAGGAGTGGGGGGAGATTGAGGGGGTTTAGGCCCACCACCGCCCCCTGACTATTCGTCCATCCATCCGTTCATTCCAATGAAAGGTAATCATCGACGGCATTGTTCACTCACCGGTATGGGAGCTGTAGGCATTGACGGCTCGGCTACTATGATACACTACGTCTACTGCTTGGGTGGTCCGATGTGACTAGGCTTCATCCACTTATCCAGCACGACATGAGAAAAGATAAGAAAGAAAAAAAAAAAAAGAGAGAGAGAGAGAGAGAGAGAGAGAGAGAGAGAGAGAGAGAGAGAGAGAGAGAGAGAGAGAGAGAGAGAACAGCATTCCTTTTCGAGATGAGAAATATGAAGCCCGTACAGTTGGAAGCCATAACAATTTTCGTCTCGTGAAACGAACAGTGTAACAATTGGAACGATGAATATACATTTTTTATAAGTGCGTACGCTGTGGTCATTGGCTATTATGCCAGACCTCAAAATGTGTTCATAAATAACGATATCATGAAAAGCGCTCACATTTTCCCCCCTCGAAACGTTCCGCAGTATAATTATTACGAAGCGTGCACAGCCTAACTTGTAGGATTGTCGTCTGCATTGAAAAGAAATAATCAAAACAAAGACATCACACCACAGACAGATCCTGGCCTAGGTACCTTCACAGTGATAATATATATATTATATATTATATATTATATTATATATTATATTATAATATATATATATATATATATATATATATATATATATATATATATATACACTTGCAAATATATATATGTCTACCAGGCGAACCAATTAACCTTAAGTTTGTTAGAATGCATCAGATGACGCCTAATCCGTACATCTATCCACCGTTTGACGAATACATTTAAAAACCCACCCATGTGTCAATAAATTGTGCCAATAAATCATCACCAGAAGTCAGAATATGTCGGCCAGTCCCCATGCAGGTTATTCGAGATAGCACTGATGATCAGATCATAACTGATGAGTGAAAAGTGGAATATAGATCGTTCCCAATTACCGGCTACCTAAGTGTACATATTCCCGGATCTGATATTATAATGTCCGACCGGATACCCTAGATACCCCTGAATTTTTCAAAACTCATACATCATTTCTTTACCTTTTCTAAAATGTCCAAGCCATGTATCGAGCACACAATGTAGGTGTTTCATATTATTGCTCTGTTTCGTTAAATAATTTTTTTAAATTATAATTTTATAACATAAATTTTTATTAAGCACCCCCACAAAAAAGGGCCATTTGGATATGAGCTATGTGGTCTATAGTATAAAGATATTCGATGTTCTTGGCTGTTTTGTTTTTTAATTTTATAAACAGATACATAGAACATTGATTAGAACGACTACAATTTGAAACACATATCAAATACATACCCAATAGTAAGTAAGCAGCTTAACAAAGTCGAGACACTCGTATAAAATATGCAAAACACATGCTTCACCTAAAACGTCAACTAGCCAAAAATTCCCAAACATGGAGTTTCTGCTACCACTCAATAGAGCTGTAGTAGATTATATTAACCCGAACAGTACTTAATACATTATACACCCTCTCTCTCTCCCTCTCTAACACACACACACACACACAATTCCCTCTTAAAAACAGCAGCAATACTTATTCTATATACGTAATTAATCGGAGGCACGTGGCTTCAATCATGACAATTTAACACACAAGCGCAAAAAAAAAAAAAGAGGCGTGAATCTGTTTTTAATATCACTCATCAAATCACAGGGCTAATTAAATAATGACAATACAATGAATGACATGAAATTAGAAAGCCGTACATTTGCATATTCGTTCATTAATAAATTATACACTTGCAAACTGAGTTAGCAAACTCTCACAGAACACTTTTTTTTCCTCCCCATTTTAACAAGACAATATATAGATAATTTCAGCATGCTTATTCATTACACAAAGATGAGAACTCATTAAAAAAAAAAAAAAAAGCAAAACAACTACAACAATTTACCCCCCCCCCCCCCCCCACCCAAAAAAAAAAAAAAAAGAAAAATACAAAACCCAAATCCTATTATCACACACAAACGATCATTTAACTGGACTATACTGCAGATATACTGCAGATTCGTTTTCAATCAAGGAAGTATTTCTTGTGTTGGGACCCGGGCTCGGGGCTCCATAAAACCCAAATCACATTGTTGTCAGGTGCGGCTATGTGGTCTTGTGGTATGACACTCGCTTTCGGATCGAAAGGTCCTGTGTTCGAGCCTCGCTCTGCGCATAGCTGAGTCCTTGGAGAAGGCTCTTTACTCACAATCTCCCACCGTACTCAGGTGTAAAATGAGTACCTGGCCGTTAACAGCGTTGTCTATGGCCCAAAAATTTGTAACATCACCTGACAGGCGGCAGGCATGTCTCGTCCTACATGTTATGAGGTGCTGTTGGCCAGGGACCCCTTGTAACGCGCTCTGAGCACATTCAGTGGATATTGCGCTAGCTCAAGTTTTTTTGTTGTTTTTTTTTTCATGACCCTTTTGGTGAAAACAGTACAATTAAGATATGAACTACACACGAGATCCATCATCATCAGTAAACAACACCTTTCATTGCTGAATCCACATAAAAATGTCCGGGTTTGCGAACTTTAGGCAGTAAAACTGGTAATGACAAGATAGATGCCACTGGGAACCAATTAAAATCTGCATACTTCATGATCAAATAAAAATAAATAAAATAATAATAATAATAATAATAATAATAATAATAATAATAATAATAATAATAATAATAATAATAATAATAATAATAATAATAATAATAATAATATAATGTTAAAAAAAAAAACAAAAAAACAGTGGTAACCCAAAATACAAGATTTCCACCCTTATCTCAATGGGCAACCATTTCTAAAACGATGGATGCAATGCAGTTCAATCAGGTCATATCATATTTACTAGTCCATACTTAATTTTGATGTAAAAATCTGAGTTTGGAGTGAAAAACCCAGACTGAGCCACAAATATAATACTTAAAATACTCCCATATACTCGATTAAACTCTTCCATGTACCACGACAAGTAGACATAGCCCAACATCAATGAAAAATCACCACGTTAAAGACACCCAGCATTAAATCCATTCCATTTTTCCAATCTAACATGCATTGCAATTCAAGATATCTTGTCATTTTCATTTTCAAGTCCTGTGTATTCAATGTCTAACCACAGACAAAGAAAAAGCCTGCTGAATTTTCATTGGAATGCACAGATATTATGTTCCACACTAAATATCAACTCAAATGTGGGAAACACAGGATATATGGTCTAGTGGTATGAGACTCGTTTTCGGATCGGAAGGTCCTGGGTTCGAGCTTGGTGCATAGTTGAATACTGGGAAAAGGCTCTTTTCTCACAATCTCTCATTGTACTCAGGTGTAAAATGAGTAACTGTCTCTGTCCAAAAAAATTGTAATTATGCCTAACAGACGTCATGTCCTGTCCTATATGTTAAGTGTTGCTGTCGGCCAGGAACCCCTTGTAAAGCGCTTTGAGCATGATTAGTGGATATTGCGCTATATAAAAGCTCAAACACAGGATTCTTAAAACTCACAAAAACCTTAATGCTCATTAAGTCCAAATTTCTACAACATTCAAAGAAAATCTTTTTATAAATATTACTAAGACTAAGGTGGATAGAAAGTTATTGATCAGACTTGTATACCGCTCCCAAAATGACGACGCAACTGAAAATAATAAACAATTACATAACCGTATATTGGAGGGCGCTTAACTCGAAAATCACCCATTTCGTTTTGATGGGAGATTTCAACTATCCACAGTTCATTGGAGGAGCGGGATCACAAAGAAGAGCTAGCAAAGCATCCTAAACACTTTACAAGACTCTTTCATCTTCAGATGCACAAACAAACCAAGTACCCTTGACTTAATCATCTTCTTCGTTCCTCTGATGGACATAATCATAACATCCAATGAACAAGCAGTGGACGAGAAAGAGTATGATTGTCCATTAAGAAAGAGCGACCGCTGAGTTCTAACATTTGGACATACAATGTGTCTAAAAAGAGACCAAACAGGACCAGAAAAAAAAAATTTATAAAAAAGCAAACTATGCCAAAAAGAGAGGACCTGAAAAATCAATTGAAGAGTAAAGGGGGAAAGCCACAGATTACATTTTCTTAAATTTCTGTGACTGCCCATTTGAGTAATGTCAGGAGTTCAAACTTTCCCCCTAAGAAATGAACAAAGAAAAAATCACAACCGTTAATTAAAGAGTTACAGTTGTAGTTGTTCTGCTGTATTATGCTTAGAGGGAAAGCATAGACCCCTGACATCACTCACAAAAATTTCAAAAAATGGACATCTGAGGATTTTAACGGTACTCTTCAATCTCAGGAGGAAACACTACATCATAGAAACATAGATGTGATACAGCACCATTTATTTTTAAAAGTCATAGAATTAGAATCAGTGCTGATGGTGACAAAAAGTGAAAAAGTAGGAAAATGTTGAATGATTGCCTTTAAGTCCCGTTTCTACTGCACTAAACCCCACTTTTAGAGCAATTGAGATGATAGACTATCATTGATACTATAGCTAACTTCTGGAGAGTTGGAAACTACACCTGTGTGCTCCACCACACATCAACCCTCTCATTGCTAGCACATTGTTTCGAGAACATGTAATTTTTAAAGGAGGAAATTCCACCTCTAGACTCAAAAATCGCGGATTTCCACGGATCCTAGGAAAAGCATCAGCACTGTAGAATACAAATACATTCCAACGAGTAAGCTCAACATGAGGAGAGAGAAGACAACCTAACAAACAAAAATTATTAGTCTCCAATAAGAAGATAAAAAAAAAGAGAGAAAAGTGAGCCATCAAAGAAAGTATGTCAAAACCAAGAAAATAGCCATGGCAGGAAACAACATAAAAACAACTAGAAACAAAGTAACAAAAATAGTATGATGAGGAAGAAAAGACTACAAACACAACCTAGCTAAAAAGCCAAGTCCAATCCAAAAAAAGTAATGGCAATGCATCAACTCCAAAAGTAAAATTCAAGGGATCTGAGATAATGCATGGACCCCATAAATCTGTTGTCCGAAATAGTGGAAGAAGATATTTTTTATTTAATGGGACATCTTAGGATCAACTATCAGCCATGTGTTCATTGAAAAACACACAGAAACTGGCTCAAACCCGAAAACTAGGACTACAACAGAGCAGTATTAGCTTAAAATTTCAGAATCAAAAATTCTATGAGCATTACAACTACTGAAAACTGACAAAGCACCAGAAATGGAATAACTACACCCAGGATTTCTCAAATAACTAAGACATGAGTTGATAAAACCTCTGAAACTAATTTTGAACAAATCATTAGAAATGAAGAAAGTACTAAACGACTGGAAAGAAGCCAGAATTAGTGCCATACATAAAAAAGGCTCCTGCAAGCAACTACAGACCTGTCAGTTTAACATCAGTAATAAGCACTCATGGAAAAGCTAATAAGGTACCATATTATTAAACAATGTCAATAACTTATTCACTAAAAAAAACTATGGTTTTATCGCAGGAAGGTCACTGCAACTAATAAGGCTTAGACAAATGGGCTGAAGCTATTGAGGAGTGAAGAATTGTGGGCATATATGGATTATCAAAAGGCATTTGACACAGCTCCACATAGAAGACTTCTGAATAAAATGAGAGCATATAAAGGTGAAAATTGATTAGATGGATAAAACACTATCTGACTGGAAGAAGATAGCGAGTAGTAATGCATATCAGTCATGACAGGAAGCCAGGGATCACACAGGGATAAGTCATTGAACCAGTTCTCTTTTGCCATCTATAATGATCTGCCTGACATCGTGGACTCATCAGTTTACTCCTTTGCTGATGACACAAAAACATTAATAAAAAATAATGAAGAGAATAAAATGATAGGGATAGACAGCACGATGACCTAACGAAACTAGCCTCTTGGATTCACAAAAAAGAACCAAGAGAAGACATCAAATATACATTAAAGGGTATTCCACTGTGAAACAGGCTAATGATGAAAAGGTCATTGGAGACACTAGTCAGTGAATTAAAAAAAAAAAACCCAACTCATGTTTGTTTGCAGACACCAGGCGCTCATTCCAGCATCTAGAATAGGAGACATTTATGCACCACTACAAAACACTTGTGAGATTGCACATGGACTATGCAGACCCATTTTGTTACCCTTGCAAAGAAAAATATGACAAGCAAAGCGAAGGAGTGCAAAGGCGGGCCAAAATACAGTTGCCTGGACTAGGATTGTTAGATTATGGGGGTATGACTAAGGAAATTGCAACCTTGAAATTCTGGAGTAGGGAGGACAAGATAGAACTACACAAGATGTAACAAATGGTAAATATAACCTTAGAATGTATTAGATGGAGGAAAGATTTCTCAAAAAAAAAAAACAGAAATGAGAGGTAAAAAAAAGAAACTGTACACACAAAATGACCAAAATCGGAAGCGAGAAAACACTGTGAGTACAACCAAAATATGGAATTGTGCAGCTACAAATACACTATACATAACGGCCAACTTTTCAAAGATCTAACACGGGTTACCTTAAGGCACAAAAACGTCATGACCCAAAATAGCAGTATGTTTGGACTATTATTAACATACAATTTAGATTTAGAGCTGTTTCTGCTACTTTTTTAAGTCGCCAGTAAAAATTACACACAATCCTGGAACATGCCAGGATTATTTTCATACATATAAACAGTCAATTTTTTTTCTCTTCTCTATTTCTTATCAAAAATTTTTCTCCAGATTGACAAATCGGGACAGACCGTAGCCATCATTAACATATAGCCTGACACAAGATCAAGAACCCTCTAGGACTGGCAGTTTGACGTCATTTTGTAGGTTTGTGTAGCGTCTAGTGAGTTGTCGTTAGTAGAGCTCAAGGAAACAAGTTATTTCATTGGTTGAACTATTGAATACAACTCACGATTTGTTTTCTTTTGTGGCAAAAGACTGGCATATTGACATCATTTTTTGGTCAGTGTCAGTCTATAACTTTATGATGGCTACGGACAGACCCGATTTCTTATCAGGACAGTTGGCCGCTATGCACTGTAGACTACAAAACCAGAAGAACCTTAAATAAAATAAATACAAAGAAGAAACAGAGTCTGGCGAAGAGAACCTACCAGAACCTGTGCTGGAAAAAAATCCAGAAGTAAGAAAATAATTTTTCACTTCAAAGAGATGACACTCAATAAGAGCGAGTAGGCAATGAAAGAAGGCAATCCAGACAAACTGTTCGTAACTCTTTAGAAAATATAATTTAATGAGTTGACAAGACGTCTGACAAGGGTAAAAATAAAATGAAGTTAAAAAGCCATAAACAAAATAACTACCATCCACCGCACCTCAGAAACCATTTATATGCCACAGAACTGACATGTGCCAATCCACACCAATTTAAAAAAGGCTTAAAGAGAAGAAAAAATATTTTAAAAAAGAAACGCAAACACTTTTGATAAACGAATAATGGTCCACTTTGTTTTTTGTCGTTGTTAGCATTTAATTCATTTAAATTCCTTGATTTTTGTTTGTTTGTTTGTTGCTTTAGGTCTCTTCAAACACAATTGAGGTTATATGAGAGACAGCTGAAACAAAAAAACAAGCAATCTAACAAAAATAGTACAAATGTAAATCAAAATCATAACCTAAAGATATCATAAGCTAAATTATAAATAACTAAGAACAAACAGGCAGAAGATTTACAGAAAAAAAAATATCCCCTGTCAAAAATACAATCACAAACCAAAGAAGCAGGATAGGCTAGTAAAGAGAAGAAGAAACGACATCACTATCGGATCGTACACCCATGCGAACATCATAGGTATATGATTCAAGGGTGATGCTCCCATCCAACCACCCGCAATTCCTTGATTGTTAACCATCATTGTATATTTAGTTTTATAAAGCTTTTACATTCATTTTTGTAGGTTGGTGTGAGGTTATCACTCAGGGCTAGTGTTTGCAAGTCTTATGTAAATGTAAGTGTGAAGGAAAATAGTTAAAGGTTAGTTAAAACTAATACTAATACTAATACACTCAACATGCCATGATCATCCTAAAATTAAAATCATGGGCCACATTGTGTACTGTACCTGGGAGATTGTGTAGACAAATGGGATTTTAAGGACATGAAATTAAAATAATAAGAAATAAATGTATGAATAAAATACTGTCAATATCCCTTTATCAACTTAAAGGAATGAGAACATGAAGTTGAGGAAATCAATTCACAATCAAATTCAAACTAAAGTAAGGCACCATGAATGATACTTAGTGATCATCAAAATCAAAGTCAAAGTAAAGCCAAAGACAAGTTAAAAGTTGAGAGAAACAAACTAAAATGTCACTGGCGGGCCACGCTTTGGGTTTAATCACAATAATAATAATAAAAATAATAATAATAATAACAAAAATAATAATAATAAAAGAAAATATCCAGTATCCATTCATATTCATCCAAGTGTGTAAAGTGTAATCGGATGCTGAAATGAAAATTGAATAGCCGAAAACGTTTAAATTCAACCAAAATACACTAACATAAATAACTCTATTCACAAGAGCCAAAATAAACCAACCACGAAAATGATAAAATTAACAAAATGAAATGAACATACCATAATGATAAGTCGAAATGGTCGAAATAGGTGATATTGAAACTCGAAAAGTCTCCTCAAAGTTTGAATACAAAACCAAGCAGTTTTTACAAAATTACGAATGGATTTTCCACAAAAACGAAAAATATCTCTGGGGCAACAGTTATCAAACTTTTTTCTTTATTAAAACAGAACCGAAGACACACTATATAGGAATAATATATATTCAAAACGCATTTATTTTAAAACGAGCAAATTTCTGATCAACTATCTTTTCTGCAGGAATTGTTATGCAGAGCAAACGATGAAATTTGCTGCCGCTCGTTCCGATAGAAAGAGGGGACGAATGAAATGAGAAGGGGATTCTTTTCCTCCAACAAAGTTACCTTTGCGGACAGTTCGAAATCTACATTAAGTGTACATTTTCGAACGCCATGCTTTTCAGAAGCTAATATATGAATGTAAAAAACTCACCTGATTCTAGTTTTTATCTTCCATCACATTCTATCTATCCGAAAGCAAAGTTTGAACAACAACCTGAAACTACTGAAATACACCCCTGCACAGGTACTAGGTACCATTGATGCTCCCGTTTGTTCAAAGAAAGATGGCGGTGATAGCCGAGTGTTACCGAAAATTGCCGAGCTATCCCACAGGCATCCCCCCATTTGCCTGTTTCGCTTGGCTATAAAATCCCGCCAAAAATACCAGTGGAGGTAGGGGGTCGCCCGTCAAAGCGGGGTTATGTGAGGTAAATGAAAACGAAAGGTAGCAAAAAGAAAGTGTGTTGCTTGTTATGTGCGTTCGTTTCTAATTTTTAGTTAAACTTATTTCGGGTGCTTTTTCTTCGGTTTTTAATGTTTCTTGTGTTTTGAAAGAAACATGTTTTAGGATAGCTGTAGCATCAATTACATTTAGTCATCTACCGCTCATCATTCTCTTTTTCTTTCTTTTCCTCCTCCTCCTCCTCCTCCTCCTACTCCTCCTCCTCCTCCTCCTCCTCCTCCTTCTTCTTCTTCTTCTTCTTCTTCTTCTTCTTCTTCTTCTTCTTTCTTCTTCTTCTTCTTCTTCTTCTTCTTCTTCTTCTTCTTCTATCATCATCATCGTCGTCGTAATCATCATCATCGTCATCATTATAATTATTATTATTATTATTATTATTATTATTTATTATTATTATTATTATTATTATCATTATCATTATCATTGTTATTAGTATCATCATCATCATTGTTATTATTATTATTCTTATTTGTATTATCAATGAAATTATCATTAATAATTGTTATCATTTGAATAAGTCGGGGGGATTAGTTTACAGTTTTTACTTGAAACTTCATAGCGGTTCATTTATATTTCCTGCAATAAAATATTATCTGCCGATCAATGTGTTGCCTTGAGGCTAATCTGAAATAAAGATAAAATACGGCAAACAACAACAATAATAATAATAATAATGATGATGATGATAATGATGATGATGATGATGATGATGATGATGATGATGATGATGATAATGATATTAGTAATAATAATGATAATTATAATGATAAGAAGAAGAATCATAATAATAATAAGAAAAATAATAATAATATAAAATAACAATAATAATAATAATAATAATAATAATAATAATAATAATAATAATAATAATAATAATGATATGATGATGATATTATGATGATTAGATGATATGATATATATGAATATATAATATATAATAATAATAATAATAATAATAATAATAATAAAATAATAATAATAATAATAATAATAATACTTAAAGCATCCAAAGGAAATTTTTCTGTATAGACGTGTTGAACAGACATGATAATAATTTCGCAAATAACTAGATGGTATAAGTTTGTATACTGTGAAAGTAATAAAATGTGTAAATCTATTTGCATTTGAAATATTATAAATTCGTGTAAATAAGTTAAGATCAGTGACGTAAATTGAAATATATATATACACACACACACACACACACTAAATATATATATATATAATATATATATATATTATATATATATAAAATGAATAATTAATATATATATACATAAAATATATAATATATATATATATATATATATATATATATATATATATATATATATATATATATATATCTAAATGGAATAAATTGCAATGATATATAGTATACGATAAAAAATTTTATAGGATTTAGTAAGGTCAATTCAGTAAAATTGTTTCTACTTTAAAAACCTGTTTAATGATAATTATCTTATAAATTAAATCTTATAAATGTTATAACTTAGTGTAAACAAAAAGTGTGATGGAAAAAAAAACTGGCTCTAATCTCATTGGAAGTGTAAACCACTCTTCAGGAGGACTAAACCTTGTGGGCTTTTGGTTTCAGCATAGTACATCTTATTTTCTAGTCTAAATGTATACGTACGGGTCCTCTATAAAGATCATCCATCCTCGATCTTTTGCGTCCCGTAATCCTTAGAATCATCTGCCTATAAATACCCTGTTTCTAAAATAGTTATGACACCTTAAGATTCAATATGTAACCTATTAATTATTAGTCCTCCGAATGACTTGTTACATACAACACACTTCCAAGGAGTTTGGAATCGGAAAAGTAGAAGGTCTGTCGTCACTACTTTTCTTTCCATTAGGTCAGAAATATAGCATATTAAATATGTGATAAAGAATGATATTACGAGTTCCAATTATATTATATTTTAACAAACAATGCAATGAAAACTTAAAAGTGACTACATTCTAAGCAGTTAGAAGATGTGGCTGCAAAAAATAAAAATAAAATAATTATGGAACAAAAGTGATTTAACAGTCTTGCGGTATGGCACTCGCTTTCGGATCGGAAGGTCCTGCGTCCGAGCCTCGCTCGGCGCATAGTTTAAGTCCTTGGAAAAATGCCCTTTACTCAGATTCTCTCACAGTACTAAGGAGTAAAATGAGTAGCTGGCCGTCAACAGCGTTGTCTCTGTCGGAAAAATAAATGTAATATCGCCTAACAGGCGTCATGTCTCGTTCTAAATGTTTCATGTTGCTGTTGGTCAGGGACCCTTTGTAAAGCGCTTTGAATACATTTAGTGGATATTGCGCTATATAAAAGCTTACGCTCAAGCTCAAGAAATTTTACCTCTAGAGGATGTAACATTCAACAAAGCACTTAGCAAGATTCAGAGAGCCGCCACATAATATAATTAATGTTAGGTTGCTTCATGACTGATTTATGAATTTTGCAGTGATAGGCCCACAGGGCCTTTTGCAAAAATATGACATCATGAAGACCCGAAGAAACCGCATACTAATAGCACCGCCAGAAAAAGTAAGGGGGGTCTTGACCGATAATCCGCTGTGGCATTCCTTCCTGGAATAATAATGATATACATTATTCAATATTCAACAAAGAATGAATATTATATCATATTCAAATACGAATCGGAACGTTTCGCTATCAAAACAGTCCTCCAGCTACCAATAAATTACCAAGACATGCCGAGGACTTTTCTGAAGTTTTTCTCGAAGAATTGTTATTGTAGTCGTTTGTTTGTTTTTGTTTTTGTCTTTTTGTTTCGGCTGGGAGAGAGAGAGAGAGAGAGAGAGAGAGAGAGAGAGAGAGAGAGAGAGAGAGAGAGAGAGAGAGAGAGAGAGAGAGAGAGAGAGAGAGAGAGAGAGAGAGAGAGAGAGATCGGTGTAAATGGAAGTAAGTGAATAATACATATCCTCAGAATGTACTACATCCGCTTAACAAAGCGGTCCAAGCCAACAGTATCGCTGAACCAGGAGGACGAGACATGCAGTCCGTTTGCCCATTTCACTTTCACCCACTGGCCTTGAGGACCGCACTGAAGGATCTCATCTTGTCTCTACTTTATCTCAGTCGACGCAAAGACTTTTGGATTCGTTCCACATTCTGATCCTCTCACTCACTGTCTTTTGCAATATCTGCTCTGATCTGATCAGCCTCGCTTTCTTTTTGCCTTCGGGTATCTAGCGAGGAGAAACATGTGGTATTGCATCATTCTTCATTCAGAGAACATACATACCCAATCACCATCCCCCTCCACTCCAACTCCATCTAGTGATCTGGGTTTCGAGGTTTTCAGTATTGGTTTGCCTCGTACTCGTATGTGGGGCAACGTGATCTGGTGGTTTGACACCTGCCTTCGGACCGGAAGACCCAGGACTCGAGGATAGATCAGTCCTTGAAAAAGGCTCTTTACTCACATTTGATCACCGTAATCAGATGTAAATGAGTACCTAGCCGGCAACAGCGTTATCGCTGTCATTTAAAAAATGTAATATCGCCTACAAGGCGTCATGACTCTTCGCACATGTTAAGTGTTGCGGTTGGTTACGGACGACTTGTAAAGCGCCTTGATTACGTTTATCGGATGCTGCGCTTTTTAAATGCTCAAGCCATAATTTTTTGACTCTATTTTTGCGGAGTGCAGTCATGTTGTCAGAATCTGTTTTGATGATGCGTCAACACCCTTATTCGCATGGGAGGGCTGAGCGAACGTTAAGGATAAGTAAAGAAAACAGTCCCTTCAGAGCCAATAAGCCTATGGAGTTTATCCCGGTTTATATAGCGTGAAACGGACAATAGAAATGGGTTCCTAGCCTTTGGATAGGACGCTAGTCTATCGCAGAGTAAAGTATTTCCGTCAGATTTAACAGACCCAGCTACCCAATCACTGATGGGTGGAGGGGGGGGGGGGGGGGTCAGAAAAAGATCTCAACCTGTCCCGCGGTTTTTTGCCATTTGAAACGCCAAAATTTGCCAAAAATTTGCCGCTAGTTTTACAGAAATCAAACAATTAAAACAACATGTACGGTAAAAAATTGACACAAATAGGGCATTTTGTAGAATATTAAAGTCACAACATGTCAACATGAATTTATTCACATTTTGAATGGTTTGAAATAATATAATAATAATAATAATAATAGCCATAGTAAGTAAGTAAGTAAAAAAAAAGAAGGAAGTAATCAAAATATTTTATTTACTATTTAGAGTGAAAAGATTCAAAATTTGAAAAACTAATTAAGGAGAGGAAAAAAAATAACTATTCACAAGGAAAGAGAAACAAAATCCATTTTTCCAATGGGAGCACATTAAATTTGTATCCTCTACTTACTATCCAATTTTGAGCATTATTATTATTGATTTATATTTCAATATAGGCCTAATAGGTTTTTGAATGAAAAACATGGACAAAAATCATGAAAAATCATAATCATATCATGAAAACTAAGTGCAACTTGTGGCTAAAAATGAAATTGCATTTCATGAAAAATAGTGCCAATTTTGGATGCTAGCATTGAAAGTCGCCGTCTTTTCACAATTTTTCATAGCTTTTGTTGTTTTTTAAAAACAAAAAATCGTCAATTTAGCCTAAAAACGGCGAAAATTGCGGCTTTTTGCGGCCAAATAAAAATTTGCGGCTTTTTGCGGTCAAGGGTGAAATTTGCGGCCGCGAAAAACTGCGGGGACAGCTCAATACACCCGGGATCGATCTCGGTCCTTTGCTTGTTAAGCGAGTGCTCTACCAACTGAACGTTGAGGAGAGTTTATCTAAATCGAGAGCTTGGAGAACCGATTTGGAGTCTGTGAAGATGACAGTGTTTTGAAGTTTTGAAGGGTTTAGCTGGAAAACAGAAGAGAGGTGTCGCAGTGAGGCTTCTATTGCAACTGCCTCTGCCTCGTAGTTTGAGCAGGAGCTTCCGCAAGAATTGTGGATTTTATCACAGGTTTTATCTGGGTATTCTACTACAAACCCATACCCAGCATTTTTAGTTCCTTTGTGGGCAGATCCATCTGTGTAAACATGTATTCAGTTGTCTGGGTATTCTTGTATTGTCTTCATTGCTAATGTTTGTATGTCTGATTTGTTTTTATTTCTTGTTGTTTCTTCTACGAGGTTAGTCTTTATTTTTGGAAGTTTTAGTTTGGCGTATGGAGGTTTTTGACTGATTAAAATAGATTTTTCTCTGTTTTCTGGGAGTCTGTGTCTTTCATTCAAGTTGTTAGCAATGTGTAGCAGGGATTTTTGTTTTAATCTTGTTCTTGGTTTCCATTTCTCTGCCAGAATTCTGTTTGGATGGTTTTCCTCTTTTCGTTTGTATCTTTCAACCATTTCAAGCACTGCTGATTCTCTGCGAAGTCCAAGTGGTTCCACATTAGTATGTATTTCACATGCTGCTGTGGGTGTCGATCTCAGGGCACCGGAGATGAAGCGAAGGGCTTGGTTTTGTACTCTGTCCAAGGTTTTGTGTGTGTTTTTACTACCTACATTTTGGAGGGCTAAATTGTAGTCCATGACGGAACGCACATAGCCTAAATAGAGTTGTCGAAGCGAGTTTTTGTCTGCTTCCCAATTAGTACTGGCTAGTCGTTTTAGTAACTGGAGTCTCTTTGTGGCTTTGATTTTTACATTCTGAGTGTGTTTGTTCAGAGATAGTTGTCTGACAAATAACCAACAAAAAACAAACAAAACAAAACAAAAATAAAAAACAAAACAAATTTTTAAAAATTTAATAAACCTAATAGACTAAGGGCTACCGGGACCCCCACTCCCCCCCCCCCCCCCCCCCTGGGGATTTTACGAGACCAATTTTTCTAGTTAGTATAACATCTAAGCTATCCGTTTATGGCCGGCTGCCAAATAAATAGTGTCATCTTTACAGAGTTATTGCCCCTGAAAGGTCAATCGGTGCAAAAATTTCTAAAAATTCATAAAATGCATTTTTGTATTTTAAAACATGTCTAATTTAATATAACTAAATATTATGTTTGAAACTGGTGATTTGAGGGTCATTTTGAAATACATACAAACTATCTTTACTAATGACAAATAGAAAATTAATAAACAAAAACATCATTTTCTCGAAATACATATTATAGCATTTTAGGATGAGAATGTGAACTACTGAGAATAGGTGTCCTTGAAATACATTTATATTATAATTGTGACACACACACTCACCAAATTCACACATAATATATATATATATATTATATATATATATTATATATATATATATATATATATTTATATATATATATTATATATATTCTGTTATGGTTTGAGAGGTATGGAACATACTCATTTTTCTTAACAGTTCATCATCCACCCATTGGTCACAGTCTGAAAAATCATCCTCTGATTCAGAAGACCATTCCTCTTCACCATCCTCTTCCTCAATGTCATCTTCTTTAGGTTGCTGTTCATCAACAATAATGTTAACTAGTTCTTGTGGTATAATGTCATCATCTCCAAACCAGTCGATCACCAGACTAGCAGAAGCTGTCCTTTTCCAAACGTTTTCCTCGGGTTTTAGAATTTCAGGGAAGTTTGATGCTGCTTGCTTCCAAACCATTGCTTGAAAGTTTGCTCTCTTGCTATGCATCTGTAGACCTTTCTTACAGGGAGGGAGCTGGGACAAATCAATGCCTTTACAGTGGGAGAGGGGTCTGTCATCTCCAGGGGTGAATCTTTTTCTCACAGTATCAGCTCTTAGTTTGTTGACGTCATTTGCTCTGCTGTCTCCATACATTAGACACACAAACTTTTCAAGCTTTGATATAAACATCTTGATGTAGCACTTCTTGATTTCCCAATTCAGAAAATAAGTGTGTGAAATCTTGGTGTTTTGTCAATAGGGCAATTGGACGTACTTTTCCTTTTCCAGCAAAGCAGCTGGTAGTCTCACAACCTGTGAAATTGTGAAATCCCAACATAGCGTCACAAATTTCTGGTGATAATTTGCTAGAAAGGTTTGTGATGTTGAGAAGCCTTCTCGTTTTCCCCTGAACCTGTGTCAAAAAGTAAAGGGACTTCAATTTTCTTTGCAAATGCCAAAAGCAACAAAAAGACATCTGTATCTGGTGATCTTACTACAATTTCTTCCTTGAATGTTGAACTGCATATGTACAGTGAACAATAATTTTGTTGTCAGCTTCTTCGTGACTGCAATCCAGCTCAGGCATTGGTCTAGAGTCTGTGGTTATTCCATCCTGACTGCTCAGCTGTACACATGTGTTTTCGATCGCAAAGAAAATGTTTCTGCCTTGGAGTTTTGATGCATATTTGTCTGACTCCCATTCTTGTAAAATTAGTTTCATTAGGTTTATTTTATTCTCCCCACTTGATAGAAATAGCTTCCAGTCGCTTGGCACTTTTGTTAACGGTCCTCCAATAAGAAAAGTGTTATTTGAAGAATCACCCCTTCGAGATCTTTCTGTTGCTTTTATTGAAACCTCGAGGTATCTGTCTGTAATGAAATGAAGGTCTGTAGACTTTGGGAGTGTGCTGAACAGTTTCAGAGGCTGTTCACCAAATGTTTCTGGTAATGAAACCAATGCTTGGAGAACTGCATTGCCATCAACAATGTAGATGCTCTTCAGGAAATTCCTTCTTGAGTCAGCAATTTCAGATTTCTACATTCTATTCATAAGTGTAGCTTTGTTTGTCTTCAAGAAAGATCCATCACTTGTTGCTAAAGCCCACGGAACTGGGCTTAGTGGATAGCACATCACTTTACGAAGATCAATTATGACACTGGCTTAACATGAGCAACTGGCCAAACATATCTCTTTGGGCTGTAATTTTCAATGTTTTCGTTTTGTTGGAACTTATTTTACTATGACGAGCATCTTTTTGAGTCAATTTCTTCCTGCAGCTTTCATGGTACTTTGCTTCAGGTGATATCAGACAATAATTTTCTGTCAACCCTATCAAGTGGCTATCTCCTCTGAAATGGGCAGCTTCACATAGGACGATTTTGAAGACTCTGTTTGACACTTTACAAGCTTATCTTTTCTTCTGTTTACATATTTCTCTTTTCGCTGACAAATGATACATTCATCTGGAAAACAAGGTCCTGTCAGTGATTCAACACATCTTCTTTTAAGACTATTATCTTCATTACTGTCGGATTCCAGTTTTCTCTTCTTTTCAAGCCGTACATATTTCAGGCTAGTGAAACTTTTCAAACAAGGACGATGGAAGTCATGTTCTTGACATGGGTGATCTGGAAGATTGTCACAGATGTGTGCACATCTTACATTGATGTCATCACTCTCAAGTCGAATTATCTTAACTTTTTAAACATTTTCCCATGCCTCCTCTGTAAAAGTTTTTAAGAAACCGTGATTTGCTAAATTGGGATAATGAATAACACAGGTTTTCTTCACTGTCTTTGGTAGCTTATGTCTATCTTTTTTCAAAGAAACAGGCTCTTCGGAAGCCGTTACACAATCAAGTTGATGAGTTAATATATTGATGTGAGCTTATAATGTCAATTTATTTTGTCATATTATTTCATTCTGAAATTAAAAAAAAAAAGAAAGAAAAAGGTTAGGAACAATCGACACTCTAACAATGGGGAGGATTACTGTACTCGGTAGCCATTTTGAAATCAAATTTTATATAAAGAGCTGGCTAGTCTACTAAGACAACTAATCAATGATGAATTATTTAATTTTGGGTCAGGCATACAGAAAGAGTTCTTATCTTAGGTCATGTCTAAGGGCAGGCACACGGAAAAGGAAACATATGGAAAGGGACACATGAATGTAAACAGTGAAACACAAAGCAGAATTTTCATGTCAACAAAACTTTGTTCTCATAGAAAGACAAATCAGATGATAGGGTATACTATAGATATCAGCATCTTTCACATTTTCCCATCTATTAAGCATTCTATCATTTAAAGAAAACCAACAATATGATGCTTTTCATCTTAGTTGGTGTTATCTTAATAAATGTAGCAGGCTTTATGGACTTACTGATGGACGTACTTATATGATGTCAGCTTTTATCAGTTATAATATGAAAACAGGCAATAGGCAAGCACAAAGACTAACCCTCATTAGTCATAGGTTTAAAAAAATAATTGAAGCATGTTGTTTTCTTTTGTGTGTTGAAGAGGATATATTATTTTGGTCTCTCTGACTAAACCTACATTTGGGCACTGATATTGATATAACCTATTTGAGGTGCTAGCGCCCTAAAAAGGCCAATAAACAAACAAAGTCTAACCTGAAACCGAAACTATAGAAAAATATGGGAAGGGACACATGAATGAAAACTGTGGAACACAAAGCAGAATTTTCATATTTCATGTCAACACAACTTTGTTCTCACAGAAAGACAAAATGAATGATAGGGTACATTATAGACATCTGCAGTTTAGTATTACTTTTTTCCTTTCATAAGTACCAATGGTGAATCTAATAATTCGCATTATAATATTTTTCTATGACAAGAACTGCAAACCCTTATTTTTTAAATAGTTATTTCAGCAAAGCTGACACTGAAAAGCTGATTTCAGTAATTACCTGGACCCTCCCCTAAAATCATGCTTACCGGACCCCCCCCCCCAACCAGAGTCAGACTAGATGTGATCCCCCCCCCTCCCCATCTCTCCTTGGGCTGATGTAATTAAAAAATGATACCTAAGTACCAAATTTCTCCTGTCATATTACAATAAACTGCTTTCATTTTGCTATAAACCTTTCTCTAATCCACCAAGGGGAATAACTGCTCTGTCAACAGTACAATCACAAAATATCCACTATCTTCAAAACTAGTGAATAAAAATTTACGAAATTTTTGATTTAGGTCTAGCTATACACAGGCTATAACACTTTCTCTTTGATGTATATAGAAATATGTAATTCTCTAAAGTTATATAACAGTGTCTGTGAAACTTTTTTGAAAATTTGAATATTTTAAAATTCATCCTTGAAGTTCATACATACTAAATACTCTGAACCTTGAATTTAGTTATTATTTATCTAATATAGTCTATATACATCAGTGCAATCCAAATTTGTGACATGTGTGATGAAAACTAAGGAAGCTATGGCACTTCAAACTTTGGCAGTGGCAAGCTCATTTTAACGCACTTGATGACCTTTCAAGGGCAATAACTCTGTGAAGATGACACTTTTTTTTTGGCAGCCGGCCAGAAATGGAAAGCCCACACATTATATTTACTTGAAAAATTGGTCTCATAAAATCCCCAGGGGGAGGGAGTGTTTCGCCCATTGGCCTTGGGTCTATAAGTTTTAAAAAGATTATATTGCTCTATATAAAAGCTCCTTGGCATGTTTCTGTTTATTTATTTTTCGTTTATGATTCGGTTGGTTTTTTATTTATTTATTTTTTTTTTGTCTTTTGTTTTTGAGTTTTTGTATCATGTATCAAGATGATTCACCCATTCTGATTCTGTAAATTAAATTCCGCTCTTATGATCCATGTGGAAACTCCTGCCCGATGGTGTCTGTTCACTAGTCAGTAGATGATTCGGAGCTTTTACGCAACGCGGGCAAGTGGGCGATGGCGTCAGGTCCTATGGATGCGTTATACATACAGGTCCAGGTCATAATAGTCTAGAGGGAATGGGGTCTAAGCGTAGTCATCGTAAAGTTATTTCCTGACACTGACCAAAAAATGACGTCAAAATGCCAGTCTTTTGCCACAAAAGAAAACAAATCGTGAGTTGTATTCAATAGTTCAACCAATGAAATAACTTGTTTCCTTGAGCTCTAACGACAACTCACTAGACGCTATACAAACCTAAAAAATGACGTCAAACTGCCAGTCCTAGAGGGTTCTTGTGTCAGGCTATAATATGTTAACGATGGCTACGGTCTAAGGCCCATATCATTAGCCTCTTTGGTACCATGGAAAGAAAATACGTATCTCCTATGGCACAGAATCCCGGAAGCTTCTTCCCAAATCGACCTCTATCTCATAACTGTGTCCCCTTTCGAGATAGCGCCATTCAACCCCAGGGCCCATTTTATGAACGCGGACTAGCGCCTAGTCTCTGGCTATCTTTAACTTTAGTCAAGAACTTGAAAAAATCGGATTTTATGTGAGCTAACAACGCAAATCTTATACTAAAATCACGGCACATTCGGACTATGTTTGGTCTAGTTTGAGTCATTTGCTGAGACAGGACTTCAACCTTAGTCTGAGTCTGAGACTAGTTACTAGGATACATTATAGCGTCGACAAGATAGCAGCTATTTTTAGATTGAGAGAGCTTCGATTCGGAATTACAAAGGTAAAAAAGTGTCTTGTTGCTATTGAAATCGTCGTTCAAAAAACTATAAGATAAATGCAGATCGGACGAGGACAAGAACAAACCAAGAACAAATAGATGTCCAGGTCAGACGCAGAAAGTGGCGATGGGTTGGCCATACCTTGCGGAAAGAGCCCTGTAATACAACCAAACAGGCTCTCGAATGGAATCCACAGGGCAAGAGGAAACAGGGTCGTCCAAAACAGACTTGGAGGAGAAGCCTTCATCAAGATTTGAGCGTCTCCAATCTTACCTGGAGTGAGGCAAAGGTCTGTGCCAAGGACAGAAGAAGATGGAAGAGTGCTGTTGAGAATAAGTAAGATCGTCGAAAGTACACATTTTTGGGAGTAAAAACTAAAAATAAACTGAACCTAATCGGCACGCGAGTTGCGAGTGACGGAGACTAGAAATCGAAGGGTTTGCGTCAAAGAACAACAACAGTGGAGACAAAAGTTACTCTGCTGGCACTGTGACTGACTGAAATATTGTAATTCATCAGAACACACATTCTCTTTTGTTTGTTTGTTTGTTTCTTTCTTTTTTGTTGTTGTTGTTTATTTGTTTGTTTTTGTTTTTTTTTGGTTCATTTTGTTTGAGTTTCAATGAAACTTTTATTGGCCTGAATATAGAATTGAGTGTCGACCATGGACATCGTTTTAGTCTATCAGTTGACAGTCATTATCACGTGATTTGATTCATCATGGTAAAAGTCTGTTAAAATACGAAAAGGAACGAAATATTATATATACCGGATTTGTTGCTAATTTCCTCTTTGGAATTCTTTTACGTTGAAAGTATGAAGGCTGGTATATTAGCTGCCATCGTGTACTAGAGAGCGTGAAATTACCAGTACAATAAAGCCGAATTATCATGCTTACAACGCCCACTTCTAGACAAGAGATTAATGAAACAAACAAAATATAATTTTTTTTAAAATGATACCATTAATGACCACAAACTGTAATTTAAGCCCTTTTCAACAGGCAGCAAACACAGGTCATGAAGCAGATGTGCCGTAGAATCACACCCCTGCCTCATGAATACTTTTGGCAGCATTGTTTTGGGGGGCATGTCGGCAAGGGATTATGCTGCGCAACGCCACCAACAGTGGATTATAAGAATCTGATTATTTATATAGCAACAGGATCACATTTTCACATATGAAATAATTGTCCCATAAGAGAATTCTGGTCTGATGAAAACAACCTTTATTATACACTCCAGCACAGTTTCCTCGAACTCCTTGGGACATGCAAAAAGGTTCGAAGAAACACCGTAGTTCGAGGAAACCGTGCATTGCCAAAAACGACTTGATGTGGAGAAGGGGAGGTGGGGGGAGAGGGCACTGTAACTCAGGGGTATGGTATTTACCTAGTTCGAATATTCACGGCGTTATGTGGCCCGAAGCAAGTCATCTCTCCCTGACATGTGGGTTATTCCAGTTTTTCCTTGGAGTAGACCCTAAGAGAAATCTCAGCTTGAGGATGAATAAAGGGAATGTTATCATTTATTTACTTTATTGATATGTTGAGTGAGATAACTATATGCATGACATTTTCATGGTGTGTGTTTGTGTGTGTGTGTATATGCGTGCGTGTGTGTGCGTGTGTGTGAGTGTGTGTGTGTGTGGGGGGGGGGTTGTATCACAACATTCAGTTACCGTTAGTTGTAGTTCATGGCCCGCGGCATTGAAATTAAAACGAATGGCGAAATGATGATGATGATGATGATGATGATGATGATGATGATGATGATGATAGATAATAATAATAATAATAATAATAATAATAATAATAATAATAATAATAATAATAATAATAATAACAATAATAATAATAGATCTTTATTATCCATAAATATGGCAATTTGTCATTTAGTTACACTTGTTATAACGTTAAATGATAACTATAACATTGAACAGATATTTCACTCCTACTTATTTTCTCTCTCTCTCTCTCATTCTCTCTCTCTCTCTCTCTCTCTCTCTCTCTCTCTCTCTCTCTCTCTTTCTCTTCTCTCTCTTCCTCTCTTTCTTTCACACGTGCGATATACACAACATAAACATATTCATTTCGTTGTCAATTCGTTACAATTGTGGCAATTCGACACCAAAAATTATCATCATTATCAATTGGTCAGTTAATCTAACATTAAATAAATTAATCAGTTAATCAGTCAACGAATCAATCCTTGGTACCTGTACCATATGAAATATTCAAAATATTCATTGCTGATGCAACGAACGTTGATTTATACTTGTTAGTTCTACATTTAATCTGACAAAACCTTCTCCAAGATGGTAAAAGACTAAATTCATGGTATAAAATATGTTTTTTATTGTTGGTAATTGAGAATGCTTTCATTTCCATTGCTTTTCCATGAATTCTTTCTACTCCATCAAGATGATGGTTTATTATTTTTGATGCCTCTTTGATAGATTTTGAAATTTTTGATTTATCTTTAAGTCGGCATCCGCCAAACCATATGGTGCAGCCAAACGCAATTATACTGTTAATCAATGAGTCATAAACTCGTAACATAGTTTTCTTCCTTACTTGAAATGTTCTCAATTTCCTTAGGATCTTTGGGCAACTTTCTTAGATATTATATTAATATGTTGAGAGAAATTGAGGGAACTATCAATGGTTATTCCTAAATATTTAAAATAGTCAACTATCTCAACATCATCTTTACCGATCGTCACACACTTTAAGTGATAAGAATAAGAAGAGAGGTGTTGGTTATGCGAAACATCTATGAAGTCCGTGAGTGGCTGTGTGTGTGTCTGCGAGTGTATCATATTGTATACACTCATCTGAAGTGTAGATGGATACACACATAGGTAACTGAACTGCCAATGTCACAGTAAATCATCAGTGGCCGAAATCACCGGTCGCATTAAAAAATAAATCCTTTAATTAATTTTATTTTCTTCTTCTTCATCTTTTACGTTGATTTGATGAAATTATTTCGAGGAAAGCGTGTTCGGGGTAAAAATTAGTTCGAGGAAGGAATGGAATAATAACAAAAAGAATAATAAGGAAGAAATTAGGACCATGAGTCCGAGGAGACCGCGTGTTCGAGGAAACCGTGCTGGAGTGTATTTTTATTTTAGAAAGTGTCAAAAAAAAAACAAAGGGAAATTACTAGTAAATAAAATTTATCTTTAAAAAATAGTAGGTTGTTTCCCCTATTTTTCACACCAGACGGCAACTGTCAACAGCATGGGACGTAATCCAAAAATATTTGGGATACACTAACGGCCTTTTTAAAAAACCTGTTTATGTCCATTTGATTAAATTGACATCAATTGATCAGCTATATCCAAGATGAAGACAATGAGGAAGAAAAGCGTAATGAAAAAAAAAAATTGTCCCTATTTATTTGGAAGTGTAAAACTGCTCTTCCTGTGGACTGAATACATACCTTGTGTATATGATCTTCTGGCTCCAGAGTGATGGCATCTGGTATCTTATTTTTTTAAGTCTAAATAAATGCTGATCGTCCTGTAATTCTTAGAATCTGCCTCAATAATACATCCTGCTACTAAAATAGTATGCCACCTTACGATTCGATATGTAACCTATTCATTATTTGACATCCAAAGGAATGGCTGCATACACACTTCCAAGGACTTAGGAACCAGACAAGTAGGAGGTGTGACTTAACGACTTTTGTCACTATTCGTGATGACAAAAGTCTAATTGAGCAGTGTCGTAATTGGGAACAAGGGTGTGATGTAAAAAAACAAGCAAACCCAACAACCCCCCCCCCCCCCCCACCCCTTGAAAAACACCCAAACAAACTGATTCCAATTACAGTGGAAGTGTAAAACCACTCTTCCGGAGGACTGAATTAATCCAAAAATATTTGGGATACACTAACGGCCTTTTTAAATAACCTGTTTATGTCCCTTTGATTAAATTGACATCAATTGATCAGCTATATCCAAGATGAAGACAATGAGGAAGAAAAGCGTAATGAAAAAAAAAATTGTCCCTATTTATTTGGAAGTGTAAAACTGCTCTTCCTGTGGACTGAATACATACCTTGTGTATATGATCTTCTGGCTCCAGAGTAGTGCCGCGCTGAAGACCGGTCTAGACCGCGGTCCGACGGTCTTTTAGCTGTGAACCGAAGACCGGTCCCAGAGGGGAAGATCGGCGGCGGTCCTCACTTCTTATCACCTTTCAACTAGTGCGGGGCGGTCCTTGCAAGGACCACGGTCCTACGGTCTCGCGCCATAGCCTACTACTTCCCCAACGATTCGTTGCTTCGGTTGCCTATCTTCCACCAATCACCACCCATCCCACTTAATTAATCGCACCCACCCCCCTTTGCCATACACTAAACGACACAGACGACCATACAGGCAGACGACCACCAACCTCCACTCCGCAAACCGCCCTTTCGTGTGTGAGATGGGGGGAACAGGAGGCGCACGCCTTGGACGATTCCATTATACGGGTAAATTTCAAAATTTACTACACCATAATGATCGCAATGACAATGATCTATGGTGAAGGCATGACCCCTCTTCTCTAATGGGTTATTGTTTGAAATGTATGTGACTACAAAAGATGTGTGTGTTTGTGTGTGTGTGTGTGTGTGTGTGTGTGTGTGTGTCGAACCTAGCAAGTAGCAAATCCGATTTTTTGTTTTCTTTTGTCCATCTCTTGTCACCACTCCTTTCTATCGCAGTGTTGTCATTTAAAATAATACAATAATATTAAAATTTCGTTTGGTGTTTTTACTAATCAAATAATATGAGTTTCATTAGTTTCTTCCTTCCAAAAAACCCAGTTATAACGTCTGAATTTTAAAAAAGTCCAATAGAATATTTGGGACCCCGATAGCTCAGTTGATAGAGCACTCTCTTTATACGCAAAGGGCCAGAGATCGATCCCGGGTGCAGTCGATTTTTTTCTGAATCCCTGTCTACTCACAATGAATGGTAGCTGAGTTTGTTAGATCTGGCGAAAAGTCACCATCGACCCCTCTTATCACCTCATCCACCCCCCTTATTATAACTTCACGTCTCTCTCTTACTCTTCAATGCTCGCTGCCCTCTAATGTGTGTGTGTGGGGGGGGGGGGGGGAGGAGGGGGGGTAAGGAGTTGCGTGTGAGTATCAACGCCACGAACAACTCGATCAACGCCTTGGGCGATGCCATTATCTCCGTTAATGGGGATAAATTCAAATTTTATTAAATTATCGAAGTAACAATGAAGTACGGTGAGCAAATAAAGAAGGCATCACCCCTCTTCTCTAATTAGGTTAACAATTTGAAATGAGTGTGACTACTCCGTGTGTTTTACTCCTTTAGGCCACGGTTTTCATCGTGTAGCGGTCTTTAACGGTTCAAGAATGAACGGACCGGTCTAGGACCGGTCCTTGCGGTCTTCATTTCCCAAGGACCGTAGGACCGTGGTCCTTAAGCTTGCCAAGGACCGCCCCGCACTACTCCAGAGTGATGGCATCTGGTATCTTATTTTT
>NC_088371.1:16617423-16619923 GCF_034508935.2 Berghia stephanieae
AAAAAAAATAAAAAGATAAATTTAAAAAAAAAATAAAAAAAATAAAAAATAAAATAAAAATAAATTAAAAAAAAAAACAAAAAAAAAAAACAAAAAACAAATATAATATATATATATATATATATATATATATATATATATATATATATATATATATAATATATATATATATATATATATATATATGACCGAATCATCTTTGCCCCACCACTGTAAATAGGCTAGAACCGCCACTGACACACACACACACAGAAACACACACACACACAAAGACCATCTGCAAAAAAATTACATACACATCCTCTCGTCTACACATCATGTAAAAAAAAATAAATAAACGCAAACACCAACCCCGCACACCTACACACGTACACTGTACACACACACACACACACACACACACACACACACTTGCTTAACCAGCTGCAGCTCAGTTTTCTCGCTCACATACATAGGCCACAAAATTCATCATCATTATTCATTCATCAATATAACATCAAGACACAAAACAAATGCACACATCTAATTAATTCATTTCAGCTTGCTCGCTCGTTCGTGCTCGTTCTATCATCTCCATTGCTAATTAACCATAATAATATTTTATTTCATCTCACCTGACACTTTCCTCGTCCCTGCCATAACCGTGTCTAAAGCCCCCCATAGACGCCGACATCCGCTGGTAGCGGGACGGATGACCTATCGCTTTGACCCCATCCCTGCGTTTATCGCAGATGATTTTTGCCCACATACGGGGAGATATTTTTTTAGGCGATCGGCGATCGGGGCGTGGCAGTATAAAAAAGTGGACAATTTTTTTCGGATTTTCGCTGTTTTCACGTCGGATTCGTGATCAGCGTCAAATTTACAATAGGTTTGATACTAAGAACTGTGTGTTTACTCCAAAAATTGGTGAAATTAGAAATAAATTTTAATTAATAGTGAGGCTATGTGGCCGACAGAACCGATCCCAGTTACTGTCTGTTATTCTATCTTTCGTCTTGCCACAATAGTGATTACTTCTCACTAAATTATATCAATTAGACTGTTGAAGGAACGAAATTGACATCATTCCACTCTTTGTTATTGTATTAAGGCAGTCATTTTGGTAATTAGTTCTCACTAAATTATATCAATCAGACTTTTAACGTTCAAGGTTACTCGTAGTTTTGTATGACGGTACGTTATTTCCGACTGGTGGATGTTGCGAGCATTTTACCTAAACTCATAGCATCAATAACCGTCCAAGATATTCGCATCATATGTAGAATAGCTATAATAATCTAACATGTCGAGAGAGAGAGAGAGAGAGAGAGAGAGAGAGAGAGAGAGAGAGAGAGAGAGAGGGAGAGAGAGAAAGAGAAAGAGAGAAAAATTTACTTGCGCTATATATACCGCTATATTCAATAAAGGTGCTCAAATCACTTTATAAGGGTCTTTGGCCAACATAAAAACATGTTAGACGAGACATGACTGTTAAGCGATATTGCAATTGTTTCCCGACAGAGACGACGCTGTAAACAGCGAGGTACTCATTTTAACAGTGAACAAGGTGAGAGAATGCGAGTAAAGAGCCTTTTCCAAGGACTCAATTATGCGCCACTCAGAGCGGGACTCGAATCCAGTACCGTACGATCCAAAGGCGAGTGTCATTTCACAAGATCACATGCATAGCCGCACAAAAAAGTGATGAGAGAATAGATTCATATGTATTGAAGGAGGAGAGAGCGGATGGAGTGAGTAAAGTTCTTGGATATTTATAGAAGGAACCAAATTGACGTCACTCATCTCATTGTTATTGTTTTTTGACACCCATTTTTATGATTAGTTCTCATTAAAATATATCAGACTATAACGTTCAAGGTTCCATGTAGATCTTTGGGCTGGAGTGATATTTATGGCTGGCGGACTTTGTGAGTATTTTAATTTAACACAGAGCATCAATAGAAGGAATGAATTTGACGTTAGTCAACCCGTTGTTATTGCTTTTAGACAGCATTTTATAATTAACTTATCACTAAGTTATATCAATCAGACAATGAACGTTCGCGTTTGCAGTTTTGTGTGTTAATATGTTATACCCCGATGGAGATGTCGTGAGTATTTTTCCAATACGCATAACATCAATACATTTGCAATCCGATTTAAGTTTAAAAGCAACGTAGACCACGGAAATTTTTCCATTTTGTGGACAATAAAGATTTTTTATTTATCGTCATTATTATTATTATTATTATTATTATTATTATTATATTATTATTATTATTATTATTATTATTATTATTATTATTATTATTATATTATTATTATTATTATTATTATTATTATTATTATTATTATTATTATTATATTATCATTATTATTATATATTATTATTATTATTATTATTATTATTATTATTATTATTATTATTATTATTATTATTATTTATAAAACAAATCGACAGTGTTCCCGTGGCAGGTTAAACGGGTACTCCTCGGGACTACTCGCATTCGCACCCCCC
>NC_088371.1:16624923-16629923 GCF_034508935.2 Berghia stephanieae
CCGAAAGCGAGTGTCATACCACAAGACCACATTATAGCTGAACAAACGACCGGGAAGTGTTCTGTCTTTTATTGGCTATAGTGTTTTGTTTGGTTGGTTTTATTTTCGGTTTTATTTTTTTGGGTTTCCAGTTAATTTTCTTTTTGATTTTGTTTGTTTTTTAAATATATCGAGGGTAGGGTGAAAAACTATCGTAACTTAAGTTACGATAGTTTTGCACTGAGAGATATGTTGTGCGTTGAAATACTGCGCACCTTGTGTCAAAGCGGCATTCCCATCGCATTAAGATACTTTTTTGGGGCAATATTATAATATCTGGTTTTAGCAATACCGCCGTATACTTGCACGTTTCCATGGTAGAAAAGGAAGTCAACACTTGATGTGGATTTCTGATAAGGTCTTTCTGAACTTTTTTTTTTCTTGAGTCCCAGAGAAACAGTGTGCATTCGAGCTCATGAAAATTCATTGAACCTATGGAGTAAAATGACCAATGCGAGCATCTGTAGATCCATCAACTACACACGAAGATGGTGAAGAAGAAGAAGAAGACAGAAGAAGAAGAAGAAGAAGAAGAAGAAAAGAAAGAAGAAGAAGAAGAAAGAAAAGAAAGAAGAAGAAGAAGAAGAAGAAGAAGAAGAAGAAGAAGAAGAAGAAAGAAGAAGAAGAAAAGAAGAAGAAGAAGAAGAAGAAGAAGAAGAAGAAGAAGAAGAAGAAGAAGAAGAAGAAGAAGAAGAAGAAGAAGAAGAAGAAGAAGAAGAAGAAGAAGAAGAAGAAGAAGAAGAAGAAGAAGAAGAAGAAGAAGAAGAAGAAGAAGAAGAAGAAGAAGAAGAAGAAGAAGAAGAAGAAGAAGAAGAAGAAGAAGAAGAAGAAGAAGAAGAAGAAGAAGAAGAAGAAGAAGAAGAAGAAGAAGAAGAAGAAGAAGAAGAAGAAGAAGAAGAAGAAAAAAAGAAGAAGAGAAGAAGAAGAAGAAGAAGAAGAAGAAGAAGAAGAAGAAGAAGAAGAAGAAAAGAAGAAGAAGAAGAAGAAGAAGAAGAAGAAGAAGAGAGAAGAAGAAGAAGAAGAAGAAGAAGAAGAAAGAAGAAGAAGAAGAAGAAGAAGAAAGAAGAAAAGAAGAAGAAGAAGAAGAAGAAGAAGAAGAAGAAGAAGAAAAGAAGAAGAAGAAGAAGAAGAAAAGAAGAAGAAGAAGAAGAAGAAGAAGAAGAAGAAGAAGAAGAAGAAGAAGAAGAAGAAGAAGAAGAAGAAAGAAGAAGAAGAGAAGAAGAAGAAGAAGAAGAAGAAGAAGAAGAAGAAGAAGAAGAAGAGAAAGAAAGAAGAAGAAGAAGAAGAAGAAGCAAGAAGAAGAGAAAGAGAGAAGAAAGAAGAAGAAGAAGAAGAAGAAAAGAAGAAAAAGAAGAAGAAGAAGGAAAAGAAGAAGGAAGAAGAAGAAGAAAGAAGAAGAAGAAGAAAGAAGGAAGATGAGAGAAGAAAAGAAGAAGAAGAAGAAGAAGAAGAAGAAGAAGAAGAAGAAGAAGAAGAAGAGAAGAAGAAAAAGAAGAGAGAGAAGAAGAAAGAAGAAGAAGAAGAAGAAGAAGAAGAAGAAGAAAAGAAGAAGAAGAAGAAGGAAGAAGAAGAAGAAGAAGAAGAAGAAGAAGAAGAAGAAGAAGAAGAAGAAGAAGAAGAAGAAGAAGAAGAAGAAGAAGAAGAAGAAGAAGAAGAAGAAGAAGAAGAAGAAGTAATTGGTCATCACAAACACTTTGACCACAATCTCTCTTTCCTCACACAATATATATCTATCTATTAGTCTCTCTTTCTCTCTTCAAACACACACACAATTCAATTCAATCAAAATGCTTATTTCTGGTCAATTGCCAATATGAAAAATACGTTACCTTAATATTTACAATTAACAAATGACACAAACACACACGCATACACACGAAAAAAAATCTGCCTATCTACCTATCCATCTATCTATATATCTATATAGTATTTTTGAAATGGAACTGTGTTTTCCGTCCACCAGTGGACTGAATACACAGTTCCTTTTAAAATTATTATTGCCACATTTCGGGTTTGAATAACTCCAAATCTATGCTGGATTTAATGTCATCAAACGGTTTTTTACCAGAGGTGTAGAATTTATTTAAGTTTTGATTGATATACGTTTTAACATTGTGCGCCCTTTGGTAGCTGAGCTATAACGTTATCGATAGAAACGGGTAGATTTGACCTAAATCGTATTGTACAGTGTGATTCTTTTTAATCATTGACACATTTCAGATTGGAATTACTCAAGAACAGCTGCAACGACATCAATTTGCTTTTCAACATAGTACTCCAAATTTATTAAAAAAATTTCTGATATCTTACTTGTGATCGTGTGTTTGCGCAATCGTCCGATTTAAAGCTCTGCTTGACCACCATCATTGTGAATGACAAGCCGCAAGCGTCTCTCCAGTTCTTCCCACGTCTTTTGCAGTTTGCGAACGGCTTCTCTTATTTTTCTCTTCAGGTGACTCACGTTTCTCACGGAGGTTCTAAACACTCTGCTCTTCGCATATCCCCATTAAAAAAAAAAAAGATCAAGCGGGGTTAGATCATGTCGTGTTCCTGGAGGCCAGGAAATTGGACCATCTCGGCTGATCCATCGGTTTAGGAACTATTCCTCATAATTAAACTCTATTGAAGGGGATCTCCATCCTGTTGAGAAAAGATGTTAGGTTGAAGATAATCAAATTGATGGACTCCGTATGATTCTAACATGGCTAAATAGTTTGTGGTAATCACTGTCGTGTTGTCAAAAAAGAAAGGACTGACCTCTCTTTTCTTGGTTAGATCACACCAGGCATTGACATTTTGTGAGTTGAGACGACACTCGATAACGTCATCTGGTTTTTGTTTCCTCCAATGTCGAACATTGTGTTTGTGTGTACATGCCCGGACACGTAAAAGTTTGCTTCATTTGAGAAGGCAATGTTTTCAGTGAGTTGTCTGTCAAGGTGTAGACTGACTCCAACATTTTGGTAAATATTAAAATTATATATAAATATATATATATATATATATATATATATATATATATATATATATATATATATAGAGAGAGAGAGAGAGAGAGAGAGAGAGAGAGAGAGAGAGAGAGAGAGAAAAGAGAGAGAGAGATAGAGATATATAGATGAATGAATAAAAGAAAAAGAGAAAAAGAGAAAGGGGGTTGGAGAAATGGAGAGACAGTGCATGAGAGAGAGAGAGAGAGAGAGAGAGAGAGAGAGAGAGAGAGAGAGAGAGAGAGAGAGAGAGAGAGAAATCATCGTTACCCGCCTGTGTTTGTCTCTGTGCTATATCGATATATTTTTTTAAGGAGGCGTGAAAACCGTACCGCGGCCCAAGATAGAAGACTCCACGAATAGTAGGCTGGTTTACTTACCTACTAACCTGAAATAAGATATTATCATTGCATACATTAAGTTTTCGTAAATTAACTATAAACAACCTTACAGTACACTCACTCATTCAATCCTTCCGGGTCTGCTGGCACTTGAGGCGATACAAGTGATCTCCATTTGCTCCTGGGGCCATCTCGAGGGACAGACCTCTCTGTTTTAAGTCCCACTTTACGGTACGTCTCCAAGCGTCCTTGGGGCAGCAGCTTCTAACGGTGCTCAAACTACGATGTTATGACGATCGACCCAATCAGCAAATTCTTTACCGCACTCCTGCACCGTTGCAAACCCACACGGAGGGCTTCCTTGTGGCAGCAGCCTCTTATGGTTCTCAGGCCACAATGTTATGACGATCGACCCAATCAGCAAAGTCCGGTCCGCATTCGTGCACCGTCGCGAACCCACCGGGTAGCATCGTCACAACACACCGTTCGACTAGATGCTCTGCCGTCTCAGGTTCGTGCCAACAGCGGGTACATATTGGACAGGTAGAAAGACCCCACCGATGTAGCAGCAGCTTCTTATGGTTCACACTATTATGTTATGACGATCGACCCAATCAGCAAAGTCCGGTCCGCATTCGTGCACCGTCGCGAACCCGCCTGGTAGCATCGTCACAACACACCTTTCGACTAGATGCTCTGCCGTTTCGGGTTCTTGCCCACAGCGTGGACATATTGGACAGGAAGTTAGACCCCACTGGTGTAACGCACCGGCCGTTAGGCAGCTCCTCGACCGAAGCCGATTCGCAGCTACCCAGTGTCTCCTCTTACTGGTATCAAAGCCTGGCAACTTCTCACCAAGCTTAGAGGAGTGTAGGTCCCCGCCCCCACGAGGGATTGAATTCGTCCAAACCGACTTCCATCTCCTATGTGCAGCTCTGTCCGTAGTCAGGGATTCTGCGTACAAGGGTTGCCGGGACTTATTTCGGCTCGAAACGGGGGCACCGTTCATTATGCGCATGAGAGGGGTATCCCCATTCCCTCTCTCTTAGATCTTACTCAGCCAGTTTCCCGTAATGGTCTCCCTCCGGACATCGGGGGGCTGGATCGTTGCCATTATCGGGCCCCATTCTCTAGGGGTTGTTGCTAGCGTTCCCGACACTATGTGCATCGACTTGCGAAGTTTTACATCCACCTTCTCAACGTTTCTGCTTCTACCCCACACTGGAGCGCAATATTCCGCGGTGGAATAGCATAGTGCCAGGGCGGATGTTCTCAGGAGCGCTTGGCTAGCGCCCCAAGTCGATCCCGCCAGCTTCCTCAGAAGACTGTTGCGTTTCTCTATCTTCCGGGCAACCCCTTCGATATGAACCCGATAGGTAAGGCTGCGATCCAACGTCACCCCTAAATATTTTGGACGCGGCTCATATGGGAGTGGCTGGTCCCCGACTAGGACATTCAGTTTACGGGTGTGCCAACCACTGCATAAGTGAAATGCAGTGGCCACGGTTTTTGAAGTGTTCATCTTCAGGTACCACTTGGCAAAGTAGGATTTGAGTCTGGTGACGTCCTCGCTGAGTACGCTCTCGAGACGGGTCCACACTTTACTCTGAGTAACGAGTGCCCAGTCGTCTGC
>NC_088371.1:16637423-16642423 GCF_034508935.2 Berghia stephanieae
GGACTTCTTTCCATGACCAAGAACAGTTAGAATCAAGGAATTTACCCAATGGAAACCGTACTTACTTACTTACTTATGCCCGTCACTCCTAGTGGAGCATAGGCCGTCGACAACAGTCCTCCATCTTCCTCTGTCCTGGGCCATCTTCTCCAACTCTCCCCAGGTGTGTCCCATCCTCTTCATGTCCGCCTCCAGGTCTCGCCGCCAGGTGTTTCTAGGCCGCCCTCTCTTCCGTTTTCCTGGGGGTTCCATCTCAGCGCCTGCCTAGCGGTGTTATTGGTTGGCTTCCTCAGGGTGTGCCCAATCCATCTCCATCGGCGGCGTCTGATTTCGTCTTCTGCTGGCATTTGAGATGTTCTCTGCCACAGGTCTGCGTTGTTGATCCTGTCTGGCCAGTGAATCTTGAGGATCCTTCTGAGGCAGCTATTGATGAAGGTCTGTACTTTTCCGGTGGTGGTCTTCGTGGTCCTGCAGGTCTCCGCTCCATACAAAAGGATTGACTTGACATTTGAATTGAAGAGTCTTATTTTGGTTCGGGTTGACACCACCTTGGAGCTCCAGATGTTTTTAAGCTGCAAGTATGCTACCCTCGCCTTGCCAATTCTTGCCTTTACGTCTGCATTTGTGCCACCCTGTTTATCTAATATGCTGCCTAAATACGTGAAGTGGTCAACCTCATCCAGTTCGCTCTCGTGCAGTTTGATTGGTTCTTTACTATTTGTGTTTATTTTGAGGACCTTTGTTTTACCCTCATGGGCCCTGAGTCCGATTTGTGATGACTTTGCTGTTATTTCTGTTGTCTTGTCTTGCATTTGTTGGTGATTGTGGGACAGCAAGGCCAAGTCATCTGCAAAGTCCAAATCGTCGAGCTGGTCGAACAATGTCCACTGAATCCCATTTCTCCTACCTGCCACTGCTGACCTCATTGTCCAGTCAATCGCCAAAAGGAAGAGAAAGGGTGACAGAAGACATCCCTGTCTGACTCCAGTGTTCACATTGAAGCTATCTGTCAGTTGTCCCCCATGGATTACTCGACAGGTCACTCCCTCGTAGGAACTTTGGATCAGGCTGACTATTTTTGTTGGAACCCCATAGTGGCGGAGTATTTTCCATAAGGTTTCTCGGTCCACGCTGTCAAACGCTTTTTCATAATCAACGAAGTTGATGTACAACGGGGAATTCCACTCCAAGGATTGCTCAATTATGATACGTAGGGTTGCAATTTGGTCGACACATGATCTATTCCTGCGGAAGCCAGCCTGTTGGTCGCGAAGGAGGGGGTCAACAGCACTTTTAATTCTCTCCAAGATTATTCTATTAAAGACTTTTCCTGGCACTGACAGAAGCGTTATTCCTCGGTAGTTGTTGCAATTGCTGAGGTCGCCTCAAACCTCCTGTTCATTTTTCTCATTTTAAAATGGTTTGTTCCTGTTAATTAAAATCTATATTTACTTAAATAGTTGTTATTTTTTCTCCTTATTATGTTTGTCGTTTTATCGATGGAACTGTATATCCCTGAAAGCGAGAACTTTTTGCTCGTATCCTTTCTTTATTTCTTTCTTTCTTTTTTTTTTCTTTCTTTATTTTTTTTTTCATATTCTCTTGTCTTGATAATTACGATTTTCCCCTTCTAATGAGTGTTTTTCTTAATTGTTTTTTTTTTTAATTTTTATTCTCCCTGATATATAAAAATGTATTGCTCTGAATGTGGCAACCTTTCTTTCTACTAATTACATTTTAAAAAATTATAAGTAAAAGTATTGCTCTGAAAGCGATAACTTTTTTTTTTCTAAATCTTTTTTCTTCCTTATTTCTATTTTTGATTGATTTATTTACTTATTTATGTATTTATTTTTAAAAAAATATTTTAGTTCTTACTTTTCAATTAGGATATACTTTTCCCCTCTCTAATTGGTATTTTTCTTTTAAATATTTTTTTTTCTCTGATAGGCGAGAAAGCATTGTCCACAAACTGGTAATTTGTGTGTGTCTTTAATTTTTTTTTCTCTTAAAAAAAATTTAAATCCTATTTTCCTTTTTCAAATATTTGTTCTTTCTTATTAATATTTATATTTGTACTCTTACTCTAATACAAGGAATTTACCCAATGGAAACCGTACGGTGCTCTTATTGGCTAACCAACCAGCGGCCTCGATGAGAAAAATATCCGCCATTTTGATGTTGGCTGGGAATCGCGTTACTATAGTAAACAAGCGCTGATCGGCCGTTCATGAAAACAAGTTGCTGCTCGCTCGTTTAACTCAAAATTATTCAAAACAATCTCTCTAAAATGATATAAATGTGACTTCTTAAGGTTTTCTTCACGGTCAAAACCACACAACATTCTATTAATGATTACGTCCGAGGCAAAAAGGAATATTGACAGGTCGACCGAGAGTTGAACTCGTGAGACGACAAACATCAATGCGAAGTGTAGCGAGAGTCAAGCTATTGTTTGTCTTGTCCTATTCTATATAGAGAAAAGGATAAATAGTATAGCCTCGTGTGTGAGTGGTTGCGTGTCATAGTCTTGTTTTTAAATTGTTTCTGTTGATTATGTGTGTAGTGATGACTCTCTCACACTCAATTTCAATGCCGAAAGAGGAATTCCCGCACACAAGAAAGGGGAATTGGGTGGTATTTGGCATACATATTGTATAGTATCTAGTTCTAAATAGATAACTGATTCGAATTATATTATGATATATAAACACAATGCCAAATACAATTCCGAAGTTTCCTTATTTCAAATGAAGTAAAGCTCCAAAACCTAATGGTAGTGATTGTAGTACTGAGTGTTAGTGAGGTGATGTGGTGTTGGTGGTGGTTGTAGTTGTAGTAGTAATAGTGATGATGATGTGGTGGTGGTGATGATTGTAGTTGTAGTAGTAGTGGTAGTGATGATGATGTGGTGGTGGTTGTAGTAGTAGTGGTAATGGTAATGATATGGTGGTGGTGGTGGTTGTAGTAGTAGTGGTCGTGATGATGATGTGGTGGTGGTGTTTGTAGTAGTAGTGGTAATGATGCGGCTATGTGGTCTAGTAGTATGACACTCGCTTCCGGATCGGAAGGTCCTGGGTTCGAGCCTCGCGCTCGGCGCATAGTTGAGTCCTTGGAAAAGGCTCTTTACTCACATTCTCTCACCGTACTCAGGTGTAAAATGAGTACCTGGCCGTTAACAGAGTTGTCTTTGTCCGAAAAATTGTAATATCGCCTAACAGGCGTCATGTCCCGTCCTACATGTTAAATGTTGACCAGGGACCCCTTGTAAAGCGCTTTGAGCACATTTAGTAGATATTGCACTATATAAAGCTCAATTTAAAAAATAATATATTTCAATGATGATGATATGGTGGTGGTGGTTGCAGTAGTAGTAGTGGTAGTGATGATAATGTGGTGGTGGTTGTAGTTGTAGTAGTAGTGATAGTGATGATGATGTGGTGGTGGTTGTAGTAGTAGTGGTAGTGATGATGATGTGGTTGTGGTGGTTGTAGTAGTAGTTGTAATGGTGATGATATGGTGGTAGTGGTGGTTGCAGTAGTAGTGGTAGTGATGACGATGTGGTTGTGGTGGTTGTAGTAGTAGTGGTAATGGTAATGATATGGTGGTAGTGGTGGTTGTAGTAGTAGTGGTAATGGTAATGATATGGTGGTGGTTGTAATAGTAGTGGTAGTGATGCTATTGTGGTGGTGGTTGTAGTAGTTGAGGTAGTGATGTGGTGGTGGTTGTAGTAGTAGTAGTGGTGGTGGTGGTTGTGGTAGTAGTGGTAATGATGATGATATGGTGGTGGTGGTTGCAGTAGTAGTGGTAGTGATGACGATGTGGTTGTGGTGATTGTAGTAGTGGTAGTGATGATGATGTGCTGGTGGTGGTGTAGTAGTAGTGGTAGTGATAATGATGTGGGGCTGGTGGTTGTAGTAGTAGTGTTAGTGATGATATTGTGGTGGTGGTTGTAGTAGTAGATGATGTGGTGGTTAGAAAACACATTACAGGTTATTATAATACATGATTACACACATTCTCTAACTTCATTTTTTGACAGCTTCGTTGTGCCATAAATATACGCAACAGTTCTGAAACATTTTATTGTGGATTTTGATATTGTTTGTTGTTTTTCTTGTGTCGTTATGTTGACATAGATAACGAATGAATGGTAATTACTACATTCTCAGCCAACAACAAAATGGCACTGAATGCTTTCATTGGTGGACACTTTTTAGGCTTCGTACGTATTCTCATTCGTTTAATTCTATGGTTAGAATACATCATGACATAGGTATTCATCTTTGTGTACGGTTTTCAAAAAGTCCACAGCTTCTAGCAGTAGCAGCATAATATTCACTTGAACCAATTAAACTACAGGGCCCTGGAAAAAACACGTATTCAACAATTGGATTCAATAGTCTGATGTCACGTCGCCCAGCAACGGCGGCCATCGTGGTTCTAAACAAAGAAAATCAGTACTTTTTATTCTTCATGCTGGCTAGAACTTTTCATATGTCATGTGATCAGAATGTACAAATGTCAAAACATGATCATATTTATAATGTTTTTCTCCTCTGGATACATTTTTTGCTCGTCGGAGAAATATTTCATAAGGGCGTCCGCCATTGTTCCGATAGTTTAGAGCCAGTTACTAAGTTACCTTGCGTCATTACGAGGGAAGTGACGACATGACTGTTGAAGCGTATTTGGGCCAGAAAACTCTTCCTTCGAATATCGATCGATGAAAAGATCAAAACTGACACTTTGACACTGCATGTCTAATGAACTAAACTTAGCTTGCACTTTAAAAAAAAAAAGATTGAATAAGCGAACATCCGACTTTCAAATAAATATGTCTAGGAAAACATGACTATCTTCGGTGCGGCTATGTGGTCTTGTGGTATGACACTCGCTGTCGGATCGGAAGGTCATGGGTTCGAGCCTCGCTCGGCGCATAGTTGAGTCATTGGAAAAGGCTCTTTAGTCACATTCTCTCACCGTACTCAGGTGTAAAA
>NC_088371.1:16667423-16677423 GCF_034508935.2 Berghia stephanieae
TAAAGAGCCTTATCCAAGGATTCAACTATGCGCCGAGCGAGGCTTGAACCCAGGTCCTTCCAATCCGAAAGCGAGTGTCATACCACAAGACCACATAGCCGATTTGTTGCTTGGGTTTGTTATTTTAAAACTTTTCGTGATATTATATTGACTTTACTTGCTTCTTTTCACAATTTTATGTGCATTACTAACGTTTTCGTGCTCTTTTTAATGCGTGTGAGTACAATCACCGTTGATTATACATAATGTCTGGTCATTTTCATTGGTCAATACACTCAGACGCGTCTGTAAATATTCACAGTGGGTGGAAGTTGTACGTGACATGCCGTACAAAACTACAAGGAAAAAAACAAACAAACCAGGAATTCAAGTAAGAAGTAACTCAATAACACATCCATTTAACTACTTAATTACTTTTTAAAAAATATAATAAGCTGCTTATTCAAAATTATTAGTTCTTTTCCGTCTTCCCCTATATAAGTCAACGAAATCAAAGTGCTGCTTTAACTCACTCAACCCTAACACCGACTATATCCGTAGTATACCCGGGGTTACTTGTACCCCATGCCTATTTATTACATTTTTCTGAGACAAATTATAGGCGCAGTATCAAAGCTAATGTTTTTAGTTTTACATACTAATGGTAGTTGAATAAAACGATGTATTTATTTCCAATTTTGAAAATTAGCAAATATCTCTAGGATTGAGTGAGTTACTCAAACGTATCTTCAACTATTTTCTTCATTACGAATTTTACTTTAAATGGCTAGAAGTACGAGGATTGTCCCAGCTAAAATGTCAAAGGCGCGATCTATTTATATATCTAACCCATAAACCATTCACAGTTCTTTTGTTTTTTTGATAATACAAAATGTTTTATTTGTCTTCATTGCCTTTTCAATCTTTAACTAAACACTTAGCACGACCTCTTGTACGCATATACACACATATTATGATCTGCAAGTGTTTAAAAAAACAAAACAAAAAAAAAAACAAAAAACGGCACTGTCACGCAAGAGCGGCCAAAGATAGAGGTGGGTAGAACAATCGTTTTCTATGTTCACAAAGGGAAAAATTAGACCAAATTATTTTTTAAAATACTGAATATATAGAGCAGAGAGGTCATGACCCCTGGCTCTTCCGGTTCCAAACTTCTCGGAAGTCTGTATGTAACCAGTTTTTCAGAGGACTAGTAATGAGTAGATTGTATATTGAATCATAAGATTGCATAATTATTTTAGTAGCAGGATGTATCGGCTGATTCTAATGCTTAACTCACTCAATCCTAGAGAATTTTGCTACTTTTCAAAATAGGAAAAAATGTATTAAAATGAGCATGTACATAGATAGTTTTATTCAAATACCATTAACATGTAAAAACTAAAAACATTAGCTTTGATACTGCGCCTCTAATTTGTCTCAGAAAAATGTAATAAATAGGCATGGGGTAAAAGTACCCCGGGTAAAGTACGGATATAGTCGGTGTTAGGGTTGAGTGAGTTAATATATATTTAGACTAGAAAATAAGATGCCAACACTCTGAAACCAGAATATCATAATTTACACTGTCTAGGTATGTATCTATCCAGTTCCCCCGGAAAGTGCTTTACATTTCCAATGAGATTGGAACCAGTTTTTTTTACATCACACTTTTGTCCCCAATTGAAAGCGATTCGTAATGATTATGTTATGAGTAAAAGACATGAAAAGTATAAATTATTCCATTTGTTTGCAGGAAAGCCAAACAAGTTGAGAGAATGAACAAAGTATAGGGAATAATACAAACAAAACAAAACAAGGACGATCTATATTATTATTTTTCCATATTATGTTTGAGTCATCAGGCTCTAACGACGTGACGTCACTTCCTCTTCACAACGCTCACAGCAACCAAAATTGGTTCCACTTGGAAATCGGAAAACCGGCAGGCCTCCCTCTCCGAGCGATGTTGACAGTCAGATGCAAAACATTGAATTATTTTAGCAGAGAACAAATTAATTCGATCAATTTGATTTTTAAAAACAACTGCTCAAAATGACCTGCATAAATGAAAAGTGTTCACAGTCCTCGAAATATCCTACATCAGAATATGTCGTTTGACCATGTGTATGTTTATAACCTTCATAAACAAAGCAACGGGTTTACATTTATTATGAAATGTCCAATCATGAACAGGAACTCATCTTGTAATCGATGACTCCGTTGGATGGAAACCTGAATAAAGATCGCTCCCATTTAAATCAAAACATTTAACTTGTCAAGAGTCTCGTCCGCGAAGAGGGAAGTCTAAAACTTCGGGGAATTGAAATGATCGAAAGAATGGGGATGATCCCTATTACGAGTACCTTTCCATGTGATCGAGGTCATTGGTCACATTGGAATATGTGCTCATAGTGATACACATAGTGAAAAGTGTCAACAGCTTTTGAAATTTCTAACATCACGATTGGTCATTTTATTCAGCTTGACACATGGATATGTTTAAAACTTTCATAAACAAAGCAACGTATTTGCATTTGCTATGAAAATGTCAATCGTTGGACATCAACAAATCATGTGATCGATGACTAGGTTGGACGAAAACATGAATATAGATCTCTCCCATCGTACGCGGTGAGCTCGGCTTTCAAAGAGTGCCTGCACGCTGGTACCATTGAAACTGACACACACACACACACACGCACACACACACACACACACACACACACATTTGAATTTGAGTTTGTCATTAGTTATGGGACAGCCCTGGTACAATACGATTCAATAGTCTGATGTCACGCCGCCTGGCAACGGCGGCCATCTTGGTTTTAAACAAAGAAAATCATTACGTTTTATTTTTCATGCTGGCTATAACTTTTCATATGTCTTGTGATCAGAATGTGTAAAAGTCAAAACATGATCAAATGTATGTGTTTTTTTCCCCTCTGGATACGCTTTATACTCGCCGGAGAAATATTTCATACGGGCGTCCGCCATTGTTCCGATAGTTGAGAGCCAGTGTGACTAAGTGTTACCATGCGTCATTAGGAAGGAAGTGACGTTACGACTATTGAATCCTATTAATGGTTCCAGCGTTACTTATTTACTAACCTATTTTGGATCGATGAAGTTACCAGCAACCAAGTCACTTGCACTAATCAAAGTGCCAAGCAACAAATCAAGTGTACAACCCGAGTTGAGCGAGACTAGTCAATGCGGATGTTCTCCAGACAAAACCTTGTGGATCATCAAAAATGTGGCCATGTTGCCGCGTGGCTTCCATGCACAATATTGAGGCTATGTGGTCTAGTGGTATGACACTCGCTTTCGGATCGGAAGGTCTCGCGCTCGGCGCATAGTTGAGTCCTTGGAAAAGTCTCTTTATTCACATTCTCTCACCGAACTCAGGTGTAAAATGAGTACCTGGCCGTAAACAGCGTTGTCTTTGTCCGAAAAATTGTAATATCGCCTAACAGGCGATATGTCCCTCCCGTCCTACATGTTAAATGTTGCTGTTGACCAGGGACCCCTTGTAAAGCGCTTTGAGCACATTTAGTAGATATTGAGCTATATAAAAAAAGCTCACAATAATTTGTAAATGCAATGATCACGAGAACTGTCGAAATCGCTTTATCAAGCTGCTTCCGTGTCAAGCGATGAGTTTAACATCGATAATGAGTGATTTAGTTTACAAGGGATACATGTCAGATATATGCCTAAAATTGTCATTCTCCTTTTTGGCTTTCAGTAATTAGCAATGTAAAAAAGCAAAGGAAAGGAAAACTAAAGACTCAATACAAGGTATGGTCTCTCATTATGGAGACTCCCTCCGTGTTTTTGTTTGATCCGACACCTTTAAATTGAGCTGTTATATTAAATTGAGCTTTTATATAGCGCAATATCCACTAAATGTGCTCAAAGCGCTTTACAAGGGGTCCCTGGTCAACAGCAACATTTAACATGTAGGACGGGACATAACGCCTATTAGGCGATATTACAATTTTTCGGACAAAGACAACGACCAGGTACTCATTTTACACTTGAGTACGATGAGAGAATGTGAGTAAAGAGTCTTTTCCAAAGACTCAACTATGCGCCGAGCGCGAGGCTCGAACCCAGGACCTTCCGATCCGAAAGCGAGTGTCATACCACTAGACCACATAGCCGCACACCTTTCTCACATAATTGTCAATTGCCATTATTCCAATTAATACCTTTACCGCTGTAGATAATTTAAATATCAACAAATAGCATAAATACCCAAAATTCTGTATATATCTTGTCAAGACTTTTAATTTAATACTAAACACGGCAACATTTGGGTCATTTTACGAGACGACATGGCAATGGCCTTGACCTTTTGGATATTCAAATGGCTAATAATTTGTCAACTATTCGGTCAGTTTTATAAATAGAAGTATTTTTGAATTTAATTTGACTAAATATTTCATACCGTATAATATAAAATATTTTTGAGGATTTAAAAAATGACTTTTTCGTGACTTTTGTGACGTAATTTCTCAAAATGTTCAATATGCCCCAGGCGGCACTATTCAGGAAAAAAAAAATAAATTGGCGGACGCTTTTTAGGGTTAAGGTTAAATTCATAATTTGGCAACAAGACTAAAACGGTTCAAACGGTATATGCCATGCAGCTGAATGGGTCAGCTCGTAGCCATCATTAAGAGGTCTAATTCTACACGTGGCGATATTTACCGGTGATGGGACTCGTCTGGGTCGCTGTCACCCGATCCGCGCGTCAGTCGCATATGTATTTGTTTGCCCACACACTTGAGGAAGTGCAAACCGACCACAGGCTAGGAGAAACCGACCGTCAGCGGTCCCCGTCACTGCCCCCTTTTCTATTTTTCGTATTGCTCACAATCGTGGTTACTTCTCCAGGCCAGTGTTTGTTTTGGAGATTCAGTCCTAAGCTTGTTGCTCTCTCGAGCTAAAGAGTCATGCCCATTCTTGGTTTACATTTTGGAGTGACCTTCTCCTAGGCTGGTTGCTCGCCCGAGTCCTTACCATTTGTTTACATTTTGGAGTGACCTTCTCCTAGATTGATTGCCATCCCTCCACGTGAACATATATGGTATGTTTGACATCCGAACACACTCATGGGCCTAATTTAACATTTTTGTAATGGACAATATTTTGCGTCATTTTTTTGAGATTTCCATTACAACAATGAGCCCATAAGGAATTGGGTAATCAGACCTTCAAATAAGTGTACGTCAAGATCCCTCATTTACGAACTCTACCCAAAAGGTTCCAGCATTACTAAGCACTTATCAATCATAGAATGCCGTATTCTGGAAAAACCCATATTTAAAAATTTGGCCATAAAACTCGTCCTTAAAATATCGATCGATTTAATTGACCCTCATCTTGGCAAGAACTCTCATCATCATCGTCGTCATTATTATTATTATTATTATTATTATTATTATTATTATTATTATTATTATTATTATCATTATATTATTATATTATATATATTATTATTATTATTATTATTATTATTATTATTATTATTAATTATTATTATTATTATTATTATTATTATTATTATTATTATTATTATTATTATTATTATTATTATTATTATTATTATTTATTATTATTATTAAATTATTATATTTATTATTAATTATTATTATTATTATTATTTATTATTATTAATTATTATTATTATTATTATTATTATTATTATTATTATTATTATCATTATTGTTATTATTATCATTATCATCATTATTATTATTATTATTATTATTATTATTATTATTATTATTATTATTATTATTATTATTATTATTATTATTATTATTATTATCGAGTAGTACGCCTATCAGGCAGACGTGTGTATCAGTGCTCTTGCTGTTTTTGTGAAGTTTTGTGATTTTAAACCATTTAACTTTTATTCTACATTGGATTTTTATTCCACTCTGTTAGACACGATTCAGTGAATCTTGTGATCTAATTTTTAGCTTGTCAAAAGAGCTATTTTAATCAACAAATTTTTTTAATGGATTTTTATTCAACATTATGATAATTTTTATCCTCCTTGTCAATGGGCATGATCTATATTCATGTTTTCGTCCAACCAGGTCATCAATCACATGATTGGTTGCTGTCCAACGATTGGATATTTCATTAAAAATGTAAACGCGCTGCTTTGTTTATGAAAGTTGTAAACATACACATGTGTCAAACAGAACAAAATGAACAATCATGATGTTAGATAATCCGAAAGCTGTGAGCACTTTTCACTATGTGGGTCACTTTTAGCACATTTTGCAATGTGACCAATGACCTCGAGCACATGGAAAGTTAAAACATTCTGGCACGGTACCGACTTATATTTCGTATGCGCTTGGCTAAGAAGCTCATAACATTGCCATCCGGAAGTATAACGGACCAACACACAAAACTGTGTGTATCCATGAACATTTATAGTCGGGTTAATACAGTTCAGTGAGCATAACTCATAAACGCGGATGGCAAAAAACAATAACAAAGAGCTGAGTGACGTCATCTTCGAACTATCTATATTCACATCATTGTGAACATAGATATGCTCATGTCATCATCTGAATACAAGTACACAGCATAGCTGTTTTCGTCGAGCCAGGGGTTTGCTGTCGCAAACAATGACACATTGAGTTTGAGGTGTGTATCGGCAATCGGACCAGACGCCATCCTGCAGAATCACGACCACCTGGTGTGTTAACAACAATAACATGTGTGAGAGGTGTTAAAATCAATCACTTGGTGGAGCCTTTCCCAAAAAAACAACACTGTGCAACAATGACGACCCTAGTGAACTCATCTCAAGACAAAGACCAACTGAAGCTGACATGGAAGTAAATAACGAAATAAAACCATTAAAAATATCAACAGTGTGTAATAATAGCAGCAGGGGCTGTGTTCAAAACACCAACAAACAAAATAATTTAATCACTGATTCTGTTGTCATTTCACACAGCAGACACGAATACGATTCAATAGTCTGATGTCACGCCGCCCGGCAACGGCGGCCATCTTGGTTCTAAACAAAGAAAATCACTCCTTTTTATTTTTCATGCTGGCTAGAACTTTTCATATGTCTTGTGATCAGAATGTGTAAAAGTCAAAACATGATCAAATGTATGTGTTTTTTTTTCTCCTCTGGATACCCTTTATGCTCGCCGGAGAAATATTTCATACGGGCGTCCGCCATTGTTCCCATAGTTTAGAGCCAGTGTTACTAAGTTACCATGCGTCATTAGGAAGTAAGTGACATTACGACTGTTGAGTATTGAGAAATGTAAATAAATCAACCTGCGGGGGGGGGGGGGTGCATTTATAGAGATAACACAGAGCCTTGTACCGAAAACTGGGGACACTCATCAACAATCTGAGTCAAGTGTGAGAACTTTATGAAATATGGCTAATTTAACTCAAGATCAGTATGAATTAAAAAGGCAACTCTGGTTTATGAACACATTTTGGACAACGACTATGACATATTATTATTCATAACAGAGACATGACTAAACAAAGGAAAATTGTGATTACATCATTCGTAAAATAAAACGAGCAAATTATTTGTGCTTCCTTACAAAGGAGCAGACTATTTCCTGCCATTTGTTCATTCATCATAACAACGCCACTACCACATCATCTCATTCATCTGTAGTGTTTCATTCGTCCTGTTTTGTTGATAAAGGGGAAACCCGAAACATTCATTTGATCTATTCTTGTAATATAATCGAAGCTTACATTCAATTTCATATTATTTAAAGCTCTCGTAATACAAACTGGATACGAGGATGGATAAACAGACCTGATGTAAAGCAAGTTTTACCTTATCAAAGTATGGTATAGATAGTTCGAAGATGACGTCACTCAGGCCTTTGTTATTGTTTTTGCCATCCGCGTTTGTGAGTTGTTCTCACTAAACTGTATTAACCAGACTATAAAAGTTCATGGTTAAACAGAGTTTGTGTGTTGGTCCGTTATACTTCCGGATGGCAATGTTGTGAACTCCTTGGCCAAGCGCATTCTATCTATAGATAGTATGCAGATGACGTCACTCAGGCCTTTGTTATTGTTTTTGCCATCCGCGTTTGTGAGTTGTTCTCACTAAACTGTATTAACCAGGCTATAAAAGTTCATGGTTACACAGAGTTTGTGTGTTGGTCCGTTATACTTCCGGATGGCAATGTTGTGAACTCCTTGGCCAAGCGCATTCTATCTATACCGGTACTGTCGTAATCTAAAAAAAAAAAAAAAAACCAAACGCATAAAACAAAACAAAACACGTTTTAAAAAAAATGTGGACCAGAAAACTCGTCAAACAAACAGACAAGCAAACAATCTTGAACTTTTATACAGCGTAATATCTACTAAACGTGCTCAAAGGGGTCCCAAGCCAAGAGCAACACTTAACATATAGGACGAGACATGAGACGCCTGTGAGGCGATGTTACATTTTGTTTTGTTTGTTTTGTTTTTGTTTTTAAGCGTTTTACGGCACTTGCAACACATTAAGGTCATATCAGCGCCAGTAAAAAGGAAGAAAATGGGACTGTAAAAAGGTCTAGAATTACAATTAAAGCACCCAAGAATAGGGAAGACAAAGGGGAATTGGTTCAATTAAGAAACAGATGTAGATTCCAAGAGCACACTATCAAAGCACTTAACATTAACAAAGAGATGATTTACAATGAAAAAAAAAATATCATCTCCCAAAACAATAACTTTGCATTTGACTGTTTCCCTCCCAGCCAAGCACCACGGCCAGAGATAGGGCAAAACCAAGTAATCTCATAGTTAGAAAGCAAATTGGAAAACAGATATAAGGGGATAGAAGACACAGTAAGTGCCTCCCTGCCCACTATGGGAAGTAAGGAACCCCATCCAGAGTGTGTTTTTTTTCGGACAGTGACAACGCTGTTAACGGATCAGGAACGTACTCATCTTACACCTGAATACGATGAGAGAATGTAAAGAGTAAAGAGGACTCGAACTCTGGACCTTCGGATCCACTAGACCACAAAGCCGCACTAAATTCTTCAAATCTATCAATTAAAATGACCCTCATATTCTCAAAAACTCTCGTACCCGGAACTTCTTAGAAGTATCGTTCGATTAAAACGACCATCATCTCATTAAAAAATAACAATTGTTAATTGTATTTCGTCACCATTAAATTAAATAATGATACCTTGTACTAGTTCATTGTTATTGGTTGCACTGTGTACTTTGTCATTAATTTAATGATTAATGTCGGTTAATGTACTTTACCTTGGTTGGTTGAATACGGAGAATACTCTGGGCCGATAACCTGTTAAATTATGTACTTTTAAGACGTTAACTAATCAATACTGGATGCCGATCTTTAATGGTGGATAATAATTGATTGATTGATTTATTCTCTGAAAATGGCAATCGTCTGTCTCGAAGGACAGGTAGAGGTAGACATGAGGAAAAGGATGAAAAGTAAGGGAGGGAAGAGGTGTTAGCAGTATCAGCAGTATGATCGTAAGGAAGAATTGTAATTTCACATTAATATTAAAATTGAGGTGAGATTATACTCAACAAAAACAACCTTTTTTCTTGAGAAAATGAAGGTAATTTTAATCAATTGATAATTGGAGGACGAATGTTTTTGGCCAAAATTAATTTTTTAAAAACGTGTTTTTTCAGAGAATGACCTTGACCTTACCTCTTTTAAAAAAATTCCACTTATATGAGCCATTTAAAATAAGTCTGGCAGAACGAAAAGGTTCATTCATACACTAACAAAGAGCTGATGATTATAACCCACCTTTGCGTCAACTCTTGATGGGATTTTTAAAAAACAGTTAACTGCCGTAACATGGAGAAAAAAAAAAAAAACCGTATCAAAAAATTTGGCCAGAAATTTCGTCTTTCAAATATCGATCGATTTAAATGACCCTCATCTGGCAAAAACTCTCTGGGACTTCGCCAAGTCTGTGTGAAATGGCAACCATGTTTAACAAACGGATTT
>NC_088371.1:16679923-16692423 GCF_034508935.2 Berghia stephanieae
GTTGAGTCCTTGGAAGAGACATTTTACTTACATTCTCTCACCGTAGTCAGGTATAAAATGAGTACCTGGCCGTTTACAGCGTTGTCTCTGTCCGAAAAAAATTGTAATATCGCCTAACAGGCGTCATTCATGTCACGTCCTATATGTTAATTAAGTGTTGCTGCTGGCCAGGGACCCCTCGTAAAAAGCTTTGAACATGTTTAGTGAATATTGCTCAATTCTAGAATTTTGGAAAGAAAAATATATGAAAAAACAAAATAGAGAGAAAATATATAAATAAATTATTTCAATCTCAGACAGGCTGATTTTTTTTTTTTTTTTTTTTCATGTTTTATTTTCTTGTATTTTTTTTTTCCTGCTTTGTCTGGCACTTGTTCATATACACTTTTTCAGATCTTTATCAATTCTATGCCGCCATTTGCTTTCCCCTTATCTTGTTACAATTGGATTCAATAGTCTGATGTCACGTCGCCCAGCAACAGCGAGAAGTGGTTCTAAACAAAGAAAATTCGGTATTTTTTATTCTTCACGCTGGCTAGAACTTTTCATATGTCATGTGATCCGAATGTATAAAAGTCAAAACATGATCATATTTAATGTTTTTCTCCTATGAATACACTTTTAGGCTCGTCGGAGGAATATTTCATAAGGGCGTCCGCCATTGTTCCGATAGTTTAGAGTTACTATGCGTCATTACGAGGGAAGTGACGTCATGACTGTTGAAGCGTATTATTATCACACAAGCGTATTGGAGGTCTTTCTATTATTTGGTTAGAAAACTCGTTCTCCTCTAATATCGATTGATTTAAATGACCCTCATCTTGGCAAAAAAAAAACAACAAAAAAAAAAAAAAAAAAAAAACAAAAAAAAACAAACCAAACTCTCAAACCTCCTGTTCATTTTTCTCATTTTAAAATGGTTTGTTCCTGTTAATTAAAATCTATATTTACTTAAATAATTGTTATTTTTTCTCCTTATTATGTTTGTCGTTTTATCGATGGAACTGTATATCCCTGAAAGCGAGAACTTTTTGCTCGTATCCTTTCTTTATTTCTTTCTTTCTTTTTTTTTTCTTTCTTTATTTTTTTTTTTTCATATTCTCTTGTCTTGATAATTACGATTTCCCCCCTTCTAATGAGTGTTTTTCTTAATTGTTTTTTTTTTTTTTAATTTTTATTCTCCCTGATATATAAAAATGTATTGCTCTGAATGTGGCTACCTTTCTTTCTACTAATTACATTTTTAAAAAATTATAAGTAAAAGTATTGCTCTGAAAGCGATAACTTTTTTTTCTAAATCTTTTTTCTTCCTTATTTCTATTCTTGATTGATTTATTTACTTATTTATGTATTTATTTTTAAAAAAATATTTTAGTTCTTACTTTTCAATTAGGATATACTTTTCCCCTCTCTAATTGGTATTTTCTTTTAAATATTTTTTTTCTCTGATAGGCGAGAAAGCATTGTCCACAAACTGGTAATTTGTGTGTGTCTTTAATTTTTTTTCTCTTAAAAAAAATTTAAATCCTATTTTCCTTTTTCAAATATTTGTTCTTTCTTATTAATATTTATATTTGTACTCTTACTCTAATACAAGGAATTTACCCAATGGAAACCGTACGGTGCTCTTATTGGCTAACCAACCAGCGGCCTCGATGAGAAAAATATCCGCCATTTTGCTGTTGGCTGGGAATCGCGTTACTATAGTAAACAAGCGCTGATCGGCCGTTCATGAAAACAAGTTGCTGCTCGCTCGTTTAACTCAAAATTATTCAAAACGATCTCTCTAAAATGATATACATGTGACTTCTTAAGGTTTTCTTCACGGTCAAAACCACACAACATTCTATTAATGATTACGTCCGAGGCAAAAAGGAATATTGACAGGTCGACCGAGAGTTGAACTCGTGAGACGACAAACATCAATGCGAAGTGTAGCAAGAGTCAAGCTATTGTTTGTCTTGTCCTATTCTATATAGAGAAAAGGATAAATAGTATAGCCTCGTGTGTGAGTGGTTGCGTGTCATAGTCTTGTTTTTAAATTGTTTCTGTTGTTTATGTGTGTAGTGATGACTCTCTCACACTCAATTTCAATGCCGAAAGAGGAATTCCCGCACACAAGAAAGGGGAATTGGGGTGGTATTTGGCATACATATTGTATAGTATCTAGTTCTAAATAGATAACTGATTAGAATTATATTATGATATATAAACACAATGCCAAATACAATTCTGAAGTTTCCTTATTTCAAATGAAGTAAAGCTCCAAAACCTAATGGTAGTGATTGTAGTACTGAGTGTTAGTGAGGTGATGTGGTGTTGGTGGTGGTTGTAGTTGTAGTAGTAATAGTGATGATGATGTGGTGGTGGTGATGATTGTAGTTGTAGTAGTAGTGGTAATGGTAATGATATGGTGGTGGTGGTGGTTGTAGTAGTAGTGGTCGTGATGATGATGTGGTGGTGGTGTTTGTAGTAGTAGTGGTAATGATGCGGCTATGTGGTCTAGTAGTATGACACTCGCTTCCGGATCGGAAGGTCCTGGGTTCGAGCCTCGCGCTCGGCGCATAGTTGAGTCCTTGGAAAAGCCTCTTTACTCACATTCTCTCACCGTACTCAGGTGTAAAATGAGTACCTGGCCGTTAACAGAGTTGTCTTTGTCCGAAAAATTGTAATATCGCCTAACAGGCGTCATGTCCCGTCCTACATGTTAAATGTTGACCAGGGACCCCTTGTAAAGCGCTTTGAGCACATTTAGTAGATATTGCACTATATAAAGCTCAATTAAAAAAAAAAAAATATTTCAATGATGATGATATGGTGGTGGTGGTTGCAGTAGTAGTAGTGGTAGTGATGATAATGTGGTGGGGTTGTAGCTGTAGTAGTAGTGATAGTGATGATGATGTGGTGGTGGTTGTAGTAGTAGTGGTAGTGATGATGATGTGGTTGTGGTGGTTGTAGTAGTAGTTGTAATGGTGATGATATGGTGGTAGTGGTGGTTGCAGTAGTAGTGGTAGTGATGACGATGTGGTTGTGGTGGTTGTAGTAGTAGTGGTAATGGTAATGATATGGTGGTAGTGGTGGTTGTAGTAGTAGTGGTAATGGTAATGATATGGTGGTGGTTGTAGTAGTAGTGGTCGTGATGACGATGTGGTTGTGGTGGTTGTAGTAGTAGTGGTAGTGATGCTATTGTGGTGGTGGTTGTAGTAGTTGAGGTAGTGATGTGGTGGTGGTTGTAGTAGTAGTGGTGGTGGTGGTTGTGGTAGTAGTGGTAATGATGATGATATGGTGGTGGTGGTTGCAGTAGTAGTGGTAGTGATGACGATGTGGTTGTGGTGATTGTAGTAGTGGTAGTGATGATGATGTGCTGGTGGTGGTGTAGTAGTAGTGGTAGTGATAATGATGTGGGGCTGGTGGTTGTAGTAGTAGTGTTAGTGATGATATTGTGGTGGTGGTTGTAGTAGTAGATGATGTGGTGGTTGGAAAACACATTACAGGTTATTATAATACATGATTACACACATTCTCTAACTTCATTTTTTGACAGCTTCGTTGTGCCATAAATATACGCAACAGTTCTGAAACATTTTATTTTGGATTTTGATATTGTTTGTTGTTTTTCTTGTGTCGTTATGTTGACATGGATACCGAATGAATGGTAATTACTACATTCTCAGCCAACAACAAAATGGCGCTGAATGCTTTCATTGGTGGACACTTTTTAGGCTTCGTACGTATTCTCATTCGTTTAATTCTATGCTCTAATAAGTATTTTTTATTTCTGATTTTTCTTTTCTTGATCGATAAAAATGTATTGTCCTGGCAATGATTACTTTTTTTTCTCTTTATAGGGAATGAGATTAGCGGAAGAGTAGCGTCCCTTGATTGGACGTCACCCATAGTCTGTGACGTCACCGGCGGAAAAGTTATTAGAGAGAGAACATCATGTTGGTTGTGCGCATGCGTCTCTCGTTCCCTTATTTCTTTCTTTTCTTTCCTTTTTCACGAACAGGTGAGAGGAAATGGGCACGATCTATATTACATTTCCATGTGCTCGAGGTCATTGGTCACATTGCAAAGTGTGCTCAAAATGACCCACATAGTGAAAAGTGTTCACAGTTTGAGAAATATCCAACTTTACAATTGATCATTTTGCTCATCATTACTCATGGGTATGTTTACAATCTTCATAAACAAAGCAGCGTGTTTACATTTATTGAGAAATCTCCAATCGTTGTACAGCAACTAAATCATGTGATCGATGACTAGGTTGGACGAAAACATGAATATAGATCGCTCCCATTGAAGGCACTCAGTTTACAGCCTTTACCCACTAAGCCCACAAAGAACCCCAGCCCGAGACAATAGAGTACTCGCCGTGTTCTAGCCAGGGCTACCTTTACTTAACTCTCTCCTTACCATTACCAGCCATTTTCAGGATTTTCCCCAAAACATCACAGCCAACTAACACAAAAATAGATTTCTTATCACTCAAACACATTATTAGCAGTAACGTTCTAGGGATACATAATTTCTATAGCAAAACATGCTCTTAAACAAAGAATTCATTTTCTATAAATTTAATCATGTACAAAAGAACTCTGAATGAAACAAAAAATGATTGTTGTATCGTATCGAATGTGACGATTTTACTATAGTTGGTAAGGGAATAATAATAATAATAATAATAATAATAAATAATAATAATAATAATAATAATAATAATAATAATAATAATAATAATAATAATAATAATAATAATAATAATAATAATAATAATAATAATAATAATAATAATAATAATAATGATAATAATAATAATAATAATAATAATAATAATAATAATAATAATAATAATAATAATAATAATAATAATAATGATGATGATGATGATATAATATAATAATAATAATAATAATAATAATAATAATAAATAATAATAATAATAATAATATAATAATAATATAATAATAATAATAATAATCTTTATTGTCCAAATAGGCAATTATTGTTCGGTTACAGCTCTTGTAATAGGCGGGAAAAAGTAATTAAAATAGTAGTAATAATGATGATAATAATACTGATAGAAGGGTTATTAAGTAAAGGTAGCCTCGGTTCTAGCGTACTACCGAATTCCAGCACGTTCTGCAATACGACATGCTGGAACTGGGTGACCGAATGTATTTGGTTACCTCCCATGAGCATCGGATTTCAGCACGCTTTTTTTTTTTGCTTGTCTAATTAGCGTGCTGGAATCCAGCGACTACTGTATCTCTTTTTAAAAAAAATCAACTTGTGATTTTAACCTGTTGACTGCCGCATTCTAGAAAAATCCGAATTTTAAAAATGTGACCACATTTTGAAAGTTTTTGCCAAGATGGGGCGGGATCATATTTAAATCGATCGATATTTGAAGGACGAGTTTTCTGGCCAAATTTTTAAATAAGTGTTTCCGGAGTACGGCAGTTAACGGATTAAAAATATAACACAATATCCATTTCGTTGGCTCAAATGGCTTTAAAAAGGATCCCAGGCCAACAGCAACACTTAATGTATAGGAAGAGACGACATGACGCATGTAAGACGTTATTACATTTTATTTTAAATGATAGAGATATATCGCTGTTACTCCTTTTGACTCTCGAGTCCAGTGAGGGAATGTGAATAAAGAGATATTTCAAGAACTCAGCTTTACTCAATATGTTTTTTTTTTTCTTTTTTTTTTTTTTCCGATGACTACGATGTTACTAGTGTGTATCTGTGTGAGTGTGTCTATGTCAATGTTGTATTGTTATAAATGTGTAACCAAACGACAAATTGTCACCTTTTTTTTTTAGGACAATACAGATTTATTATTATTATTATTATTATTATTATTATTATTATTATTATTATTATTATTATTATTATTATTATTATTATTATTATTATTATTATTATTATTATTATTTTTATTATTATTATTATATAGTCAACAATTGGACTAGAACCAGGGTCCTACAAGTGAGAAGACGAGTTTTGGTTAAAATTGTTTGTTCTTAAAAAATGGATATTACGCGCTTGTGAAACTTTTAGGTCATTTCGGCGACAATAAAAAGGAAGAAGACATGATAATAATAATAATAATAATAATAATAATAATAATAATAATAATAATAATAATAATAATAATAATAATAATATTAATAATAATAATAGAAAGATCTAGATATACAACTAAAAGCAGTAGAGAGAAAAATGGATTCGTTAAAATAAGAAGCAATAAGTACATAATTCCAAAAGCAATCTATCAATGTGCTTATTTTTTAGATCACCTAAATGTCTCATCCTCACACTAGTACAAGATCCCACTTTTGTTTATTTTGCTTTTAAGGGTTTTACGGCGCTTGTAATACATTAAGGTCATATCAGCGCGAGTAAAAAGGAAGAAAATGGGATAGTAAAAAGTTAGAATTACAATTAAAGCACCGAAGAAAACGTAAGACAAAGGGGAATTGTTCAAATCGGGGACAGATGTAGAGTCGAAAGAACACACCATCAGTGTAGGCTTAGTTTGTGTCATCCTGACACAAGCACAGGTCCCACTAAGAGGAACACACCCAAATGTTTACAATCATATGTAAAACAAACAAACAATATACAGCGCATGACAGAGAGATGATTAACAAGACAAAAAAAAAAAAAACAACAAAAAACAAAAAAAAAAAAACAAAAACCATCATCTTCTAAAACTCTAACTATACATGTGGCTGTTTCCCTCCCAGCCAGGGCCAGGACAAAAACTAAGTATACTCATTCCAAGAAAAAGACAGAAAGCATTTTGGACAACAGAGATATAGAGGTATAGAAGACACAGTAAGCGCCTTCTTGAATCCGTAAGGGAGGTCAGGTACCCCGCCCAGCAGTATCCCACTTATAGGAATACACCCAAAATGTAAATAAAATACTATAACCATTCAAAAATGTTATGAACACACACACACACACACACACACACACACACACAAAGAAAAACAAAGACAAAATGAAACAAAAACAAAAACGAAACAACAAATCAAAACTAAACAAAACAAAAAAAAATCAAAAACAAAACCAGATGTATATAATATCAGTCAAGAGACATAACTAACAAGGAAACATAATACCGTATATTCTCCCAAAAACAATACCTACACATTTACTTGTACAGTTCTGTGCACCCTTGTGTAGAATATGGAAATTGTCCCAACTATCGGGAATCTCAGCTGTGGTGTAATGATAGCACGACAAACCGGTAACCAGAAAGTCTGAGGTTCGATCCCCAGTCGAGGAAGACTGCTTTTTGATTGGGATGGTATTTTTTTTTTCTTGCTTTGTCTGGCACCTTTCATACTACACACTAGTTCAGATCTTTATCTTACATAATATTTCCTATGTATCGACCTCATCCAAGGATTCCAGCCAGGGCGAGGACAAAACAGAACAAGGTCATTCCAAGACAAAGACGGAAAGCAACCAAAGCAGACATAGGGGATGTTTTGTTTGTTTTTAAGGGTTTTACGTGCTTTCAACACATTAAGGTCATATCAGCGCCAGTAAAACGGAAGAAAATGGGGTAGTAAAAAGGTCTAGAATTACAATTAAAGCATCCAAGAATAAGGCAGACTAAGGGGAATTTGTTCAAATAGGGAACAGATGTAGATTCCAAGAGCACACTATCAGTGTACTCAGTATGAGATCACCTAAAAGTCTCATCCAGACGCAAGCACATGTCCTCACTAAGAGGAATACACTAAAATGTTTACAGATCATATAATACGTAAACAAAACATAACACAGTGCATAACGGAGATATCATTTACAAGGAAAAAAATATCATCTCCCAAAACTAACTATATATTTGACTGTTTCCCTCTCAACCAAGGACTCCGGCCAGGACCAGGACAAAACCAAGAAATCTCATTCCCAGACAAAGACAGAAAGCATGTTGGAAAACAGATATAGGAGGACAGAAGACACAGTAAGTGCCTCCCTGCCCACTATGTGAGGCCAGGAACCCTACCCAGATACAAACTTGTTCAGATCTTTATCTTACATATTTTCCGGTGTATCCATCTTATGTTGTTGTTTTGTTTTTAAGGGTTTTGCGGCGCTTGCAACACATTAAGGTCATATCAGCGCCAGTAAAAAGGAAGAAAATGGGATAGTAAAAAGTTCCAGAATTACAATAAACCGTCCAAGAAAAGGAAAGACAAAGGGGAATTGGTTCAAATAGGATACAGGTGTAGATTCCAAAAGCACTCTATCAAAGTATACTTAGTTTGAGATCACTAAAAGTCTCATCCAGACACAAGCACAGGTCCCCGCTCAGAGGAACACACTCAGATGTTTTACAAATCATATATAATATAAAGAAAGCATAATACAGTTCATAACAGAGAGATGATTTACAATGAAAAAAATATCATCTCCCAAAACTAACTATACATTCGACTGTTTCCCTCTCAGCCAGGGCATCTGGCCAGGATCAGGACAAAACGCAAGTAATCTCATTCCAAGACAAAGACAGAAAGCTTGTTGGCAAACAGATATAAGGGGATAGAAGACACAGTATGTTCCCCCATGCCCTCTATGGGAGGTCAGGAACCCCACCCAGGTATCCATCTTAGTCAAGGATTCTAGAGTAAGGTCATTCCAAGACAAAGACGGAAAGCAACCAAAAGGGGGGGGGGGGGGGGGGGGGGATAGAGGAATCAGCAAGAATCACTTCCCCGTCTATCATGGGAGGTCGAAAGATCCCACCACCCCAAGGCATTGCTTTATCTGCTCGGCCATCACATACCAACTGTTACAGTTACAGTGAATGACATAATCAGTCAGATGGTGAAAAGCTTCGAACTGAGATATTGCCAAGTTTAGTTAGAATGTCAATTTTTATCAAAAATGAGTTTTTGTCATAAATGGTTAAATCAGCCCTTTTCACATCTTCGTGAAGTATCAAAGCTTAATTTCACTTCTAAATATTTTTTACAGCAAGTCGACAACGTATGAAATTTAAGAAAAGTTGCTGGATACTTTTCCCATACATCTGACCATAACTTCATGAAAAATCACCCAATTTACTTCAAATAAAGATTAAAATGCTCTGGGGAGCACATGCTTTCAGAAAATGAATATAAAAAAACTTTTTAAAAAAATGCTAAACCAAAATGTTCACCTTCCGACTGCTTATGGCATGCACTGATACATAAATATATCATAAATCACCGCACTATAAATGGAGAAACAAGTTTTATTTTCAAAATATTTATTACTTCAAATGTTCATTATCAGCATCATCATAATGTTATGATATTCAATAATACAAGTATCACTAAAGTTATACAAGTTAACTGCCGTATGTACTCTGGAAAAACATGTATTAAAAAATTGGCGAAGTTGAGAGGGTTTTTTTAGTGCAAAGATGAGGATCATTTAAATCGATCAATTTTTTAAAAGAATAAGCGACTTGCGTCTTTCCAGAATACTTGTTGTTTTTGTTTTTAAGGGTTTTACGGCGCTTGCAACACATTTAGGTTATATCAGCGCCAGTAAAAAGGAAGAAAATGGGATAGTAAAAAGTTCTAGAATAACAATTAAAACACCCAAGTAAAAGTTAGACATAGGGGAACTGGGAATAAATAGGGAATCAGATGTAGATTCCATACCATCAATGTACTTAGTTTGAGATCACCTATAAGTCTCATCCGGACACAAGCACAAAATCCAACAAAGAGGAACGCACTCAAATGCTTACATTATACACTCAAAATAACAAATATAACAACACATAACAGAGAGATGATTTACAAGGGGGAAAAAATCATCTCCCAAAATAATAACAATGCATTTGACTGTGTCTCTCCCAGTTAGGACTCCGGCCAGGACCAGGACAAAACCAAGTAATCTTATTCCAAGACAAAGACAGAAAGCATGCTGGAAAACAGATATAAGGGGATAGGAGACAGTATGTACCCCCCTGCCCACTATGGGAGGTCAGGATCCCCACCCAGCTTCCAGAATACGGCAATATAACATCAATATTAAAGTCATCTTCAGCACCATTTGAAATTATTTCACATTCTGACACATGCAACGAAATCAATCTATCAATCAACCAATCAATTAATCAAACAGCTAATCGACCAATCAATTAACCAACACATCAATCAATCAATCAACCAATCAATCATTCAATCAACTAACCCATCAATCAATCAATCATTCAATCAACCAACATATCAATCAATCGATCATCCAATCAATCAACTAACCCATTTCAATCAATAGATTAACCAATAAATCATTCAATCAATCAACCTATCAACCAAATCAATCATTCAATCAACCAACCTATCAACCAAATCAATCATTCAATCAACCAACCTATCAACCAATCAATCATTCAATCAATCAACCTATCAACCAAATCAATCATTCAATCAACCGACCAACCAACCAATCAATCAATTAAACAAACAATCAGATTATCTGATAAATCGATCACAGTTTTAGTTTTGTAGATCTAGAATTCTGACCGCGCCTCCGACACATTTATGCATTGATTCCCACTCTCTGGATCTTACATGACGTATTCATGTTTATATATTTTTCTCATTACTGACTGAAGAAGGGTTTTGAGCCTGAAACGTCCCGTCTTTGGTTTGTTTTTTTTTTTTTTACTTTTTCGAAGCTGTCATATTCATTACTTTTTACAGTACCCAAGTCCAGTTTGGTCTCAAATCGAGACAGCATGCAGTGGATCTGTTTTGTTTTGTTTTTTGTTGTTTTTTTTTTTCTGTAGTTCACCAGTTACAACTTCTGCATATATCTTTCACTGATTACATAAGACACATCAAATGATTCATCATTTTGACTTTCAAGTCTATATCACCGACATCATCACTATCGTCACCGCTTCTGGAAGCGGCCAAATTAGACTTGGGCATGATATAGAACTAGCCCTAGCAAATTTGTCACATGTGACGAGTTTTCAGGCCAAATTGTGGGAGGGGGGGGGGGGGGAGCATTTTGTCGGTGTATATCAATTTAGGGTAGGCCTATAATCTGGCATCCAGTGGCATCAATGCTTATTGTAATAATATATACATATGAAACAGACTGGCATACAATACATTTGGAACAAAATGCTATTGCACAAATTTAACATGGCAAATTTTAGGGACGGTGATGAAGATGATGATGATGATAGTGGTGGTGGTGGTGGGGGTGTTAATGACAACATAATTTCCTAACTAGCTATCTGGGAAGATTAATGAATGAATAAATGAATGAATGAACAAAAAAAAATGACGACGATAAGATAGATATAATAAGAATTGGTGAATAGATGGACAATTTGATGGGTGAATGGATGAAATGATACGATAGGTTGCTGGATGGGTGAGTAAATATGGGTGGATAGATGGATGAATTAGGATGGATGGAAACGATGGATGAATGGATGAATGAAGGAATGATTATTTTGTTTGTTTTGTTTATAACGCTTTTACGGCGTTTGTGACACGTTTAGGTCATATCAACGCCAGTAAAAAGGAAGGAAATGGGATTGTAAAAAGTTCTAGAATTACAATTAAAGTATGCAAGAAAAAGTAAGACAAAGAGGAATTGGCTAGTTCAAATAGGGAACAGTGTGTGTAAATTCCAAGAGCATACTATAACAGTGCACTTAATTTGAGATCACCTAAATGTCTCATCCTGACACAAGTAAAGGTCTCCACAAAAAGGAACACACTCAAATATATACAAATCATATATGTAAAACAAAAAGGGTAGCCCTATTCGTCCTTAAGGTCGAATAGCTTCAACCGTGGTTGCCGTAAGTACGGACAAATCGTGTTGCTTGCACTATTCGTCCTTCACACTAAAGCTGGGCAATATTCCGTTTTTGCTTTTACTGAGCTGGATTCGAATCCACGTAATTACATGATATATCCGTATCGTCTTAAATGTTTCACAAACCCCACCTCCTCTGTTTGTGAGTCAAATAATCAGTTATTGTGTTTTTTTTTAGGTGTGTGTGTGTGTGTGTGTGTGTGTGTGTGTGTTAATTTCGTGGGTTTTTTTGTTTGTTTTTTTCTTCTGGGATATGATTTTTATTCCAGAATGGTGATTGATTTCTTATAAGGAACAATTGTCGTGTTCTCCTATTGGTAAGTATCCAATTCAAATACCTGCTCGAGAGTTTGGGTTGGCTAGGCACAGAGGAAGATTCGGCAGGTTTTCTTTGTTTTGGTTTCTTTTTTTTTTTGTTTTTTTCTTTTGGAAAGGGGGGGGGGGGGCGGTTGTTGTTGTTTTGTTTTGTTTGCTGTTGTTTTTTTTTTTTTTTGGGGGGGGGGGGGTTATTGTTCTTTTTTATTTGTTTTCTCTTGTTGGTATTTTCCCTGCTTTTTTTGATTGTGGTGTTGTTGTGTGTGTGTGTGTGTGTGTGTTCTATTGTGTCTACGTGTGTTTTGCCTTTTTTA
>NC_088371.1:16699923-16714923 GCF_034508935.2 Berghia stephanieae
TATTATTACTATCATCATCATTATTATTATTATTATTATTATCATCAACATCATCATCATTATTATCATCATCATCAATATTATTAGTAATCACTGAAAGGGATCGGTTTTTATTTCTTGTATGCTTTGGATTTAGAGTGTAAGCACTGTATGTTGATTGATTTACCCGAGAGCCATACTATAAGACAATAGTAAAAAAACAAAAAACAACAAACATTCATGTCAACAGCAGGCCAGGCATAACAACAAGAGGTCACATGACCATTAGGTGGAAGCATCAATTATCACCTCTCAAAGATTAACTTACTTAGACAGTGTTAGAGAAAAAACATTAAAGAAAAACAATATAATTATAATATATATATTAATATATATATATATATATATATATATATATATATATATATATATATATCATTACAATTTGATTTCAAAACTGACGCTAGCTACTCTATCTTTATCACCTTAACCAGCTGTGTCCAAAAATAAAAATCTGATCCGATTATCGATTTGAGGCAGTTTTGCTTCCCATCGTTACGACTGCTCTCTTCTTAGTCTTAGTGAAACTGTTTCGTTATCAATATGTTGTGGATGTATTCAGATAAATAATTGGAGACATAATTATTGCTTGATCGGGATGGAGTTAACGCGAAGCCAACTTGTACAGGTTTAAGGTCAGACTAACTTTTTAAGATTTCGATTTTATGTTATACAGCATATTGGGATTATGAAAATAATATTATCCACATGTGGTGGGATTGAAAATAATATTATCCACATGTGGTGGGATTTTTTTTTTTCTTTGGGGGGGGGGGGGGGGGGGGTTGTTTACCAACACAGTCATCTTTTTCTTCATACAACATCTTCAATTAAAAAAAGAAGAAAAAGCAAATGGAAAAGAGGATAAAACAAAGTAACTACAGAGAGTGGAGTGAAATGGGGGGGGGGGGGGGGGGGGGGGGGGGGGGGGAGGGGGTAGACAGTAAATAAAAACCATGGAATAATAGTAGTTTTTAACTTAAATCTTACTAGTAAATAAAAGAATTAATTGCGGAATTTATTTTCCACAATTTATTTTTGTTGAGAAGAAAATGGGATAGTCAAAAAAAGTTAATATTTACAATTGAAAGCGCCCAAGAAAAAGTAAGACAAGAGGGAACTGGTTTAAATAATCAGGTCTCAGGTGTAGATTCCAAGAGCACATTATCAGCGTTGAGATTACCTAAAAGTCTCATCCAGACACAAGCACATGATCCTACTAAGAGGAATACTCAAATGTTTACAAACCATTTAGCTCGGGATAGAGAAGGATGGAAACTGTTTGTCTGTGGCATATACCCTGATCCAGGGTGAAAAAGAAAATGATGATGATGATGATGATATATTCAAAACAAAAAATATCTATCAGTACACAGCAGAGAGATGGTTTACATAGTTTACATTGAAAAAATAAAAACAAAAATCACCTAAAACTAACATTGGGAAGATATGAAACAGCTGGTGTAATAGTAGAAGTCGATAAACTCTTCAAATGATGATATAAGAGAGGCACAAAGGAAGATAAGAGAGAGAGAGAGAGAGAGAGAGAGAGAGAGAGAGAGAGAGAGAGAGAGAAAGAGAGAGAAAGAGATAGAGAGACCCCCGACCAACCCCCCCCCCCCCCCCCTAAAACGCTCAATATTTTAAATGCTTCCGAGCAGCATGTTTTGTTTTTGTTAGTGTTTGTGTGTGTGTGTGTGTGTGTGTGTGTGTTTGTTTTGTTTGTGTGTGTGTGTATGTGTGTGTGCGTGCGTGCGGCCCGCGTGTGTTTGTTTGTCAATGTGTGGGCGCGCGCGCTTGTCATTAGATAAAGTAAGATGGTAAATTGCGTCAAACTAAATGATAAAGGTGTGCAGTCATGTTGACATGGTGACCCTTAATGTACTCTGTATTCAAACAGATAGCTGGCATGCGCTTGGCTAAGAACCTCTCAACATTGCCATCTGGAAGCATAACGGACCAACACACAAATCTCTGTGTAACCATGAACTTTTATAGTCTAGATAATACTAATACAGCTAAGTGAGAATTATTCATAAACGCGGATGGCAAGAAAACAAAAAAACAAACCAAAAAAAATAACAAAGACCCGAGTGACGTAAACTTCATTCTATTTATAGACTGAGTGCTTTGATGAAGGAGACCTATCCATACAGCCCATAAGAGCTATGGACAACAGCAATTGCTTGCTACCCATTGGATCGGACAACAGCCTATCGCAGCCCATAGAGCTTATCCTGATTTCTGCAGATAATAGCAACTGCTTGCTACCCTTTGGATCGGACAACCGTTTATCGCAATGTACTTTCCGTCAATAGAGGCTACCCAATCACTGCTGGATTGACGTGGGGATAAAGGGGAAAAATATCTCGATCGATCCCAGTCGCTTTGCGCGTGGAGCGAGTGCCCTATCAAATAAACTATCGAGATCCCCAAAGGAAAGGATACATTATGATATTATAACTCTACAAAATAGGAAAAACAAACATTATTGTATTGTGAGGAGTTTACATTTTTTATATGTTTGTTGTTGTTATTGGTGTTACAGTTGTCATAGATGGTATTATTATTATTATTATTATTATTATTATTATTGTCATCATCATCATTATCATCATCAATTACTATTTTGTAATAATAATAACAAAAACAATAATAATAATAATAATAATAATAATAATAATAATAATAATTAATAATAATAATGATGATAATAATAATAATAATAATAATAATAATAATAATAATAATAATAATAATAATAATAATAATAATAATAATAATAATAATAATAATAAATCATCATCATCAAGTACCTGCATCCTTGCAAATGCGCTATATAAAGAGTAAGATAGAAATGAAGAGTGACAGAGAGAAACAACGGAGAGGGATATCAAGAGAGAGGAATTGAGAAATAGATTCATTGACCATAAATTTTGTTTGCGGTTACCTGTGATCGTCATACAATTCAACAAGAAATACATAAATACACTTTAGGTTAATTGGATTATTTTCTTTTCAACCAATCTGTGTTGGATGTCGATCTACCTCAAGAAGGAGTTAGTCGGAATAATTCCGTTAAATCCTGATAAAGCTAACACCTCCGAACCAGAGAGATAAGTTGACTTTAAATGTAAGCAGGGTTGACCTTATCCATTATCAACGGAGCACACTTAGATGAAGAAAAGAACATTTTGGGCAAACAAAAGATGTTGACTTTAAGCTGAAGTCGACTTTAAGAGTGTTGATTTTATGAGGATTCCAGTGTAGTTGAATTAAATTTTATCTGAACATAGACATCAAGATATCAAAGTAATTTCTTGCCCTTTCATTTTTTGGCACTGTTGTTATTTTCTAAAAATCTTTTGTAACACTTTCATTAAACCTTACTTTCATTCTTCTTTTTCACATCACTATCTCTGTTCTTATTCTTGTCAGTTTTGTCTTTCACAACTTTACCAGCCTTTTCAAATTTGTTATAGGGAGAGGAAGATTGTTTGGAATTTTTTCCAGATCTTGAGCTCTTATTTTGTGAGCTGAAGGATTTTGATAATGAGGATGAGGTTAAACACGATGATTGACAATCCTCTTTTCGAACACTTGTATTGACAGATGAACTCACAGCTGATGCAGATGATGATGTTGTTGACGATGACAATGATGATATAGCCGAAGAGATGCCCTTTGTTTCCTTGTCACCACTATGAACTGAACTAGAATTAACACCTTTTTTGTCATTGATATTTTTCTTATCTTGTTTAGGCATCTTAGAATCTGAAGCAGTTGAAGAAGGCGGTGTCCCCATTGCCTCTTTTCCGGTTCCGCCACTGTTACTATTGATATTATTTTCACCGGAAAGACGTCTTTTTAAATGTCGGCTGTACTTTTTGTGTTTATAAAATACTTGTGCATCATCGTCTACGCTTGGGGAAGAGGTTATAGAAGCTGAAAAACTAGAAATATTTGAATTTGAATCGGAGTTGTTTGAATCTACAGATGCACATCTCTCAGACTCCTTGCCGGTTTTCATATCCCCAATAGACGGAGATTTGGTAGAACTTTTATTACTATCCTCACTTCTACGACCTGATGGTATAGGAGTGCCACTCGAGTCTCTAGGAAACTTGATGAAAGGAATGGGGCTACTATTGCTCAACGAGTTACTGCTATCAACTGCTGTAGTGACAGTTGTGGAACTTGTCAGTTTTGTTCGATCATCAAAACTACTATCTGGAATTGCAGAGGAGACGACAGGATCAGCAGGTCTCTTCTGAACTTCCAACTTTTTAGGAGTTAAAACTGTGAACATGGAAGATGTTGGGGAACTGGAAGTACTCGATTTGTGACGTTTTGTAGGTGGCAGGAAGGACAGAGGTGGTGATGATCTTTTCTGTGCGACTGGCGATGCCAATGGCTTAGCAGACGGTGATTTAGGCTCAACAGGACTTTTGGAGAAAGATCGGTTTGCACTGCTGTTCTCCAATTCATTTTCCAACAAGAGTGCGTGTTCAATTCGTGTCTGAATATCTAAAAACTGACTGACCTGAGGCATATCTGAGGATTGTCTCTCTTGTTTCCCACTGCCAGGACTTAACAATGATTCAGATTTGTTTCCAGGGCTCTTCATGGCTTCTGATGGCAAAACATGACCGTGCGCAGCCTGGAGATGCTCTGCTAAATAATGTGGAGAGGAGAAAAAGGTGCGACAGATTCCACAAACACTGGGAGTAAAGGTATTATGGGTATTCAGATGTTGTTCCAACTGTCCTGGTTCAGCGAAAGAACGATGACAGTCGTGGCACGAGAACGGCCCCGAACTCTGAACCATACTGTGTTGGCGGCAGTGGCGTTTGTATGAGCCAAAATCGTTGAGTTGGAAAGTCTGCCCGCATTCAGGGCATTCCAAAACCTTAGCATTTTCCATGTTTACAGGACTCCCTTCACCACTGCCCTGCTTGAAAATAATTTTCACATGCTCTTGTGCACGATTGTAAGCTGCGATCTGGTTGGAATTGAAGTCGTCCACTGAACAATTGTCAGGATTTTCAGTTTTTATTTGTCTGTCTAAAGGATATTGACTGTTATTTCTGTCTTCAGAATTCCCAAGTTTTGGTTCATCATAACCTACACCACCACCACCTTCAGAGATATTGTTATGACTCATTGCAGTTTTGGTAGCAGATATCGTTTGAACAATTGTATGCTCAACTTTTGGTTCAAAGCCATGTTGATTGCGGAAATGTTTCCTGAAGCCATAAGGGCTGCCATAGGTTTGTCTGCATAATTTACAGATGAGGTAAAGAATGTCATTCTGTGGATGGTTGCCAATGATGTTCTGAATAGGTTCGTGTCGAGAGACATGTTTGAGACTATCCTGATCATCGTTGTTAATGCTATTGGTGTTATTTGGTGCTGTAGTCAAAGGTGGAGCACCAGGTTGCTGCTGCTGCTGCTGTTGGGGTGGGGTTGGTGGTGCAGGGTGAGTAGATGGTTTCATAAGTGGCGGAGGTGGTCTTTGATGTTGTGGTGGTGGATATTGATAATCACCATTGGTGCTTTTGTTATCAGGAGTAGAAGACAAAGAGGATGGTGGGGGGCAATCTTCGGGATTTCGATGAGGTTGGTAAGCATGGGTGATTGGTAAGTCCAAGTCTGCTTTAGGGGCGTGGTTTGATTCCAAATATGGAGAGTCCCCAGGTCGATGATGATGAGATCTACCCTCTTGTGCTGGATTCTCACCACTGCTGCTGCTGTTCCTTCGGAGATGTGGAGGGACGGGGATAAAGGTATTTGGAGTGGAAGATTCACCTGGGTTTAGTGGAGTGGTATTATTGCTGCCTTGAGGTTGCTGGTAAGGAGAATAAGTATTGTGAGGATGAGAGCTGCTGCCGCTGTTGCTGCCACTAGGGTGAGTAGTGGGCGATTCGATATGCTTAAGGTGAGATGGATGGAATATTCCTTCGGGGTTTGAACCATGGCGGAGTTGCTGTGATCCATCATGGCTGTGCGGCTGTGGTACCACTGTTCCTGGAGAAGGAACTTTCATTGATGGAGGTGAAGTGTGATGGTGGTAGCTCTGATGCTGAAATTGTGGTTGCTTTTGGTAGGGAAGATTCCTTTCGACGTTGTTGTCTAAACTTTGAGCTGGATATGAAGCTTGCCCGCTGTTGTGGCCCTGAGGGTCTCTGTGAAGAAACAGTAAACACAATAAAATTCAAGCCTAGAAAAAAAAGTATTATGTTCTCATATTATGGGGCTGTTTTGAAATTGTTTTGAAGAGCTGTAAAATGGTTTAATTTATTTTTCAAAAGTTTCACTAGTTTCAGGTAGAAAAAATGTGGGAAATAGTAACCCCACCCCACAAAAAAAAAAGACAGAAAGAGAAAAAAAAATCATCTAAAATTTCCTTTATTTCCCTTCAGACTCAAGGCAAATTTTAATTATAGGTCTATCTGAAGAAAACATTAAGATAATTCAGGCGCCAACTGCAGTGAAGCACTGCAAAGAGAACAACAGGGTTTAAGTTTCTTGCTAAAGGAAAGAAGTGAGATGTGAAACTGAGGCTCATTGTGCCTTACCTATTCTGGCCATCTCACCCTCTCTCCTCCACTCGATTTTGAGACAATAATAAGCTAATCTTTTTAGTATCACGTTCTCAGTTCCTTGGCCATTTGTCAAAATTCAATTCAGAAAAACTTGTAAATTTTCTATGGCTTTTAATACAAAAATAATCTTTAACCAGAGCCCTATAAATATCAATATTAAAAGTAAGACAATAAAAAGGTTCCAAATCAGGACATAGCATAGATAAACAAACTTTATGTTACCCCCACCCCCCCCCCCCCCCCCCATAATAAAAACACAATAAAACAAACAACAAACCAACAAACAAAAAACATAATCATTCTGCAGCGCAGTATCTTTAGATATTGTCGCCTATATGATATGTATCCAATGAGGAAATATAGATAATCCATCAAACATACGTCTGATGTCAAGAGTTACCCATGTTGTCCAAAGTATAGACGACAGACATCTTGGATAAAAACCCTCCTTCTGATATGGCTATCTAACAATGAAATCGAAATACATTCACTGTGTATGCTGAAGAGGGACTGCACCTAAAAAAAACATTTGTGTAAATATCTTTCTGCCAATAGGCAGATACTCAACTACCCTTTCGTCAAATGTGGTGATATGTGTAAAGAGTTTTATCAAACGAGAGGGGGGGGGGGGGGGGGGGGAAGAGTCCTAGAGGCCAGAATTTTTCTATGATCGTCATCTACCTATTCCCCACATGCAGCATAGCTTAACTTTGCAACAGGACAAAACCGATGCCACAAGACCAGTTCATAACTAGAGCCTTTCATATAGCACAAGATCCACTGCTCAAAGCGCTTGACAATGGGTCCCTGGCCAACAGCAACACTTAACATGTAGGACAGAACATGATGCCTGTTAGGCGATATTACAGTTTTTTCGGACAGATGCAATGCTGTTAACGACCATGTACTCATTTTACACCTGAGTACCGTGAGAAAATGTGAGTAAAGAACCTTTTCCAAGGACTCAACTATGCACCGAGCGAGGCCTGAACCCAGGACTTTCCGATACCAAAGTGAGTATCATACCACTAGACCACATAGCCGCAGAACAATGAAATTAAATTGCAATTCTCTGTCTCTCTCTCTCCTTTGTGTGTGTGTGTGTGTCTGTGTATCATTACTTACAAGTCACTATGTGACATCCTTCTCTCTGGATAGGTAGCGTCAACAGGTTTAATCTTCTTGGAGCTGGGTTTGACTGACAGGTCAAGAGGTTGGGCATTATCCAATGGAGGAGAGGAAGATGAGGGAGCAGCTAAGGGAGTCGACTGAGGATTTCTATGACTAGACATTGGTTTGTGTAGGTCAACAGGTCGGAGGTCGACTGGACGGTCAGAGTCTGGTAGATAATTGTCGTCAGATGGTTTTCTGTGGTGAGCAAGATGATGGGGGGGATGAGGATACTGGGATGAGTTGAGATGGGATGGTCTTGATGGGTCTGTGAAGGAGGAAGAGCGTCTACGAAATGTCTCATCTTCATGATGATCTGAATTGGAGTAAGGATTTGAAGGTGTTACACCTGGAGATGAGGGATCTTGGTATAATCGCTGTGATACAACATAACTTGGAACGATTGCTTGAGGAGGGAATTGTTTCCCTCCACTGTTCGCTGGGAAGACTGGCTTTAGAGGTTCTTTTGTCGGATTATTAACCCCATTGCTGAAACTGTTTCGTCTAGTTGAAGCTGGATTTCCTTGGTGGTACGGATGGTAGTGATTGGGGTGGTGGTGGGATGGATGTACGTCTTGTCTTTGGATGTAGTGTTTAGGTTGACCTAGAGATGGCGGATAGGTTGATGATGCCGATGATAATGATGGTGAATGCTGTGGTGGGGCGTTACTGCCAGGGACTCTTTGTTGCGGATTATGAGGGTGCTGGTGATGGGAAGGAGATCTATTTCTGGAGGAGAAGGTCTCGACACAAACCTCACATGAGCAAGATGGGGTCGGAGTGTGTGAGACTGCAATATACCGAGGACTTGAAGAGTTGTGGTGGTGATGGAGAGGATGAGGATTGGAAGAGGCTGGGCTGGGACCGGGCCCTCCAGAATTTACATGATCTGCCATAACAAGAAGTGGTAAAGGTTTGCTCTCTGGGTTTTGGGCGTCTGGGTAACGTTTGTGGAGAAGTGAGGGTGGTGGGGATCCTGCTGATCTTTGCTGAGAGTGGTGGGTTGGGTGGTGAGTGGCATTGTGTGGTTGTGGTGGACCATGGTGCCCCTGATGCCCGGCTGAGGGATGATGGTGGGCTGTCAGCCCACCAGGGTAATTCCTATGATGTGGATGAGATGGATATGCTGTTGTGGATGAGCCTGGACTGGATCGAGGAATGCTGGGTAAAGATGACTGAGATGGGCCTGATGATGCAGATGAGGAGTGAGATGGTGCAGAATTGTAGTAAGGTGAGTGCTGCTGCTGTTGTGAATGATGGTGGGAGGAAACGGGATGATTTTGGTTCTGATGATAAGAAATAGGTGGAGGAATGACACCTTGTGGGCTCACAAGAGCTGGCATGCCTGGAAGTCTTTGTGGAGGCACATAATCCAATGGTGGGGGGCCTTGCCCCAATCTAGCCCGAACTTGAGATGAACATGATGATAATGTATTTTGTGGCAAACTTTGAGAAGGATATCCCATTCGTTGATGTTGCAGAGGACTCCTGCTTTCATTGTTGTGACTATTCTTGTCTGAACTCTTCGTTGATCGATTTGGACTTCCTAATCGAGGCCGGCCTCTTTTCCTCCCAGATAGCCCTGGCCGAGATGAATTACCACTGGGTCCACCAGATGGATATTGATCAGATTTACTTTGCTTACCCTGAGCTTTTTGGGACGGGCTGTTTGTTGAGTTGGAATTTCCTGCGGTGTTACGATTTGAGCTGTCTTGAGCTGATGCTGTTGAACCAGATTTATTTTGTTCCTGTCCTGGCGTTAAAAGTTTACTTATAACTTCAGTTTGGCTAATCACACGATCAACAATATCCTGAACACTTATGGTGCCATCTGGTCCGACTCTTCCACTGTTACCACTTCCATTAGCATCATCAAATTTCCTCCCTGATTTCTGATTGCTATTTTCCGAAGAAACTGTGGATTCTTTGATGAATTCAATATCAGGACTTTTTGAATTATCAGGCACAGACTTGTTTTCTTCTTTCTGTTTTCCATACATTTCATTTTCTTCCTCCCCATAGGTTCTGAAATTCTCCTCTAGAACTTTCTCAATGTGCTCTTTGAAACACATTGTATTTATTTTAACTCTGGTTGTCCCTTCGAATTTGTTGGGGTATCCTTTGGCAGGGGCAGAACTGGCTGAAGGTAAAGAAGAAGACGAAGCTGAGACATTTGGTAATGCTACTGCAGCAGAAGTAGATTTATTATTAGAAACGTTCACGATTTTGGAGTCTTTATTAAGGGATTGGTCTAAGACTTTGTCAATAAGGGTCTGTAACCTTACAGGACCTGCACTGGTGGCAGATGAGCCTTTTCCAGGAACAGACAATGTAGGAGGGTTGTTAGGTGTTGTGTTAGAGTTGGAGACTTCCCACGATAAAACGTTACTGCTTCCTCTGGATTGAAGTTCATTGGATTCAATCTGGGCCATTAGTCTATCCTGTAGAAAATCACTAAAAGTTTTCTTTTCAAGTTGGCGTTTATAACTTTCAAAATTGGTGTTTTTTGCTTGTGTTTTTCTCCCATTTGGAAATAGAACACCGGGTGGTGTGGAAAAGTCTTCATTATCCACATCAATGACATGAGGTGAATCTGTAGGTATTGGAGGCTGCTTGGAGGACTGGTTTGTTGTGTCATCCTTATCAGCACTTGATGATTTTTTATCTGTGGCAATATTTGACTTTTTCTCACTAGTATTGTTATTATTTCCACTATCATCTTCGTCATTATCACAGTCTATCACAAGAATTCCTTCATTGTCATTCATTCTATCGTTATCCTCTCCAATATTACTGAAGGATGAACCATTCTTAATTTTATCGACAGTATTATTTTTACACTTATTCTCCATATCCCTTACCAAATTGTCATCTTTCGAAGATAAAGAGTCCATTTGTTCAACTGAATTTTCTCCTTCCTTCTTTCTGTCATTCAAGTTCTCCTTATTATCTCTCTTATTTTCATCACAGTTATTCTTTTCATCATCATCAGGGACGTTTTTATCATTTATCACTTTATCATCATCATTCTTGTGCATAATGCCAGTAATGCTACTCAAGTTGACCTGGGGTCCTGTAGGAGGATCACTCCTTGCCGACAGACAATTCTCAATGAAGGAGTCTATGGCAGCCCTCACAGACATACGACCTAAATCTGTATCCGCACTATTAGACGAATTTCTGCCGCTTCCTATTTCACTACTTCCATCCCCGCTACCACAACTGTTCTCAGAACTTCCACACCCACCGCCTATTGAGCCAGACCCAACTCCAGGGCCAGAAAATATTTTTGCTGCTGGATATTTGGAGGAAAAATCTTTCACATCTTTCATATTAGGCCGTTTTCCAGCATTGCCCGGTGAACCTGATTTCAAACCACCTTCTCCATTATTGCCACTTCCATTGTCTCCTGATGATCTGCTGTTTTCAAGCTGTAACTCTCGACTATTCTGCAGCTGTGCTCGTCGCCAAGCTGCAACTGGAATAGACTTTTCTGTGCATCGTTCTCCATTTTGCCCTTCGGCTCCAGCTGCTGAGAGCTGCTGTCCCATGTCAAAATCTAACGATGGTGGTAGGTGGAGTCAATGACCACAACAATGATGGTTGTGGTGGTGGTGTGGCCAACACCAATGTATTCTCACACCTGTGAATATCAAAGTAATCTGTCAGTGACATTATTATCATTACTATTATCATCATCATCACCATTACTATTAATATTATCATTATTATTATCATCATCATCATCATTACTATTATTATTATTATTATTACTATTATTATTATACTTAGCATTAATATTGTCATTATCATTATCATTATCATATTTATAATTATCATTATTAATATTTCTATTAATATTACTATCATCATCATCATCATCATATCATCATCATCAAATTATTATTATTAATATATTATTTTATTATTATTACTATTATTATAAGGTAGGTGAGAATAAGATCTAATTTTAGATATTTACACTTGCAACACTTTAAATTAATGTCAGTATCACAGAAGAAAGAAGAGATGGGACACAACCATGGCCGACTGTAGTAGGGCTATGGACACATCACAAAAGGACAGTTAGATAGATTGAGAGGTGGATACCTAAAACCTTTATGGGTCATCTGCTACTTAAATTAAGCTGATCATGATATAATTTGTTTACAATGATAGATCCTTGCAGCCTTCCATCCCATGATTTGTCTATACCATCTGGCATGGAGAGGGATTGGAGCTAAAGAGGAATAGTTCATGTAATGGCTAGAGAAAAAAATAGAAATAAACAGGGAGTCACATAAAAACAGACAGACAGACAGGCAGATAGGTAGATAGATAGATAGATAGACAGATAGAGAGATGTAAACAGATGTTCGGAGAGAAAGAAAGTCAAACAGATAGACAGACAGATTGCTAGCTAGTAGACAGATATATTGATGGAGGGATGGATGGTGAGAGAGAGAGAGAGAGAGAGAGAGAGAGAGAGAGAGAGAGAGAGAGAGAGAGAGAGAGAGAAGATGAGCGGGAAGGAATGACATAGAAAGCACGTGTGTGTTGTGTGTGTGTGTGTGTGAGTGTATGAGAGAAAGAAGGAGGAATGGATGGTGGGAGAGAGAAAGAGAGAAAGAAAGAAAGAAAGAAAGAGAGAGAGAGAGAGAGAGAGAGAGTGAGTGAGAGAGAGAGAGAGAGAGAGAGAGAGAGAAGGAGAAGGAGAAGGAGAAGGAGGATGATTTAGTGAAAGAATGACAGAGAAGTATAATTTAAAGATAGGTCGAGTTTTTCTATCTGCCAACCTACCGACTATCTATCTCTTTATCTGGTAGTGTCGGTCTATCTGCCTTTTCTTATCTTATCTATCCATCCATCCATCTATTATATATATATATATATATATATATATATATATATATATATATATATATATATATATATATATATATATATATATATATATATATATATATACATTGCCCGCTAAACAAACAATGCTTAGAATCAAGTTTAATTTACCAAGCCACAGTCACAGAAACTAAAACAAACAAGCAAGAAAAATATGTAGGACTAACAGAAAATAATTTCAAAACAAGATACAACCTCCACACCTCAACATTTAGAAACACTAACAAAAAAACATCCACAAAACTCAGCGAACATATTTGGAAATTAAAAGACAACAAACTAGACCACAACATTTCATGGAAAATTTTATCTAAAGCAACAGGATACACACCAACATCAAAACAATGTAGCTTATGCCTGGAAGAGAAATATACTATAATCAAACACCCTCATGAAGCCACACTCAACACGAAAAGTGAGATGTACGGAACGTGTCCACATCGGCGTAAATTCTTGTTAATCAACTTTAAACCGGAACCACTTCAAGAAACAACAACAGTCAACAAAACAACTCAGTCCTGACGATGGCAAATTAAGCCTGAAACATTAATGTAGACTGTCTCAAACATTGTGGTAAATATATTTTTAAAAAATAATAATTCGCTCCATTACTACATGTCGAGCACTTTTCGTACCATATTTGTATCAAACACGATTCAGTCAAACTAATTCGGTCACAGGCAAAAGGACCCTTTCAACGGGACCCTGATCGCAGTCGAGCTTTGTGTGTGTGCTCGCTTGTATAAATAAATGGGTGTGTGTACAAATATGCTGATAATGTTTTACAATTTTGTGCGCTAGAGCTGTTTTGTTTTTAATATTTTTACGGCGCTTGCAACACATTTCGGTCACATCAGCGCCAGTAAAGAGGAAGAAAATGGGAAAGTAAAACATTCTAGAATTACAATTAATAAACCACCCAAGAAAAAGTACGACATGGGGGAATTAGTTTAAATAGGGAACAGATGTAGATTCCAAGAGCCCACTATCAGTGTACTTAGTTTGAGATTACCAAAATGTCTCACCCTGACACAAGCACAGGTTCCTACGGAGAGGAACACACTCAAATGTTTACAAATCATCATCTAGTCAGCTGATCCTGCGTAGGACGTTGCTTCCCGAACTTTCTTGCGAAACAGATTACGGTTTTCCGCCAGTCTACTTGCTTGAGTTGCTGTCATTCCCAGCCATTCACATATATCTTGTTCCCAGCTTCTTGTTGGTCTACCTCTTCCTCTCTTGCCGTCTACCCTTGTCTGCAGAATGTGCTTTTCTAATGATTCGTGGCGAGTCGTGTGGCCAAAATAGTTTAGTTTCAATTTCTTTACAGTTTGAAGAAGAATTGGTGATTTTATTCCGATCCTTCTCAGGACTTCTTTGTTTGTTTGTTTTTCAGTCCATGATATTCTGAGTATTTTTCTGTAGCATGCCATTTCAAAAGCTGTGATCTTTGTGCTCTCTGCTTTGCTGATAGTCCATGCTTCGCATCCATATGTTGCAGTTGGGAAAACAACACTTTTGAGGATTTTGATTTTTGTTTGAATGCACTGCCCTTTCCAGATATTATTCATCTTTTCTAGCTTTGATCTTGCCATTGATAGTCTCCTCCTGATCTCTGGGGCCGATTTCCCGTTGTACTCAATCCTGGCTCCAAGATATTCAAAATTCTTTACTCTTTCTATTTCTTCTCCATTGATTTTTATGATGGCATCTGTTTTGCATTTGTCAGTATTCATGATTTTGGTCTTCTTTATATTCAGCTTAAGGCCTTTGGTCTCGCTATGTTCCTTTACAGATGTTATTAGATTCTCTAGTCCCCCCGGTGTTGTGGACAATAGTGCAGTGTCGTCTGCGTACCTCAGATCTTTTATGGGTAGACCTTGCATTTTAGGTTCGTTGTAATTACTTCTCCTGACATCGTTTTCCACATCTCGCATTATACCTTCAGTGTAAATGCTGAACAAATGGGGTGATAGAATACATCCCTGTCTTACTCCTTTTGTAACTTTGAACCATTCTGTTGTTCCGCTTTCTAGTTGTACCGCTGATTGTTGGTTCTCATAGAGGGATCTTATCAGGTTTCTAATTCTAGGATCAAAGTTCATCTCCAGGAGAGTTTCCCATAGTTTCTCATGATTAACACAATCAAAAGCTTTCGAATAGTCTATAAAACAAGTGTGGAGGCCAGAATTTACTTCTCGATGCTTCTGAATAATTTGACGCAAATTGAATATGTGGTCTCTTGTCCCTCTGTTTTTTCTAAAACCTGCCTGGGTGTTACTGA
>NC_088371.1:16724923-16767423 GCF_034508935.2 Berghia stephanieae
CATTTTTCCCCCTTTCTTTTTCTTATTCTTCTTTTTCTTTTTTTGTTGTTGTTTGTTTGTTGGTTATGGTTACTTTTCTATGTACTCAACAAAAACAACTAATCATTTAATTTGTCAAAAAGTGGGATTTCAGGAAGGCGTTTTAAATAATTTTGCTACATAAGAGCTACGCGATATTTTCGCGAAGAGGGCTATAATAAGATGTGTCATTGACACGATCGAATCACTGTATAACGTGATGGCAATATACAGGAAAAGATTTGCTGTGAATCTAATATTATCGTTCTTTCTCTTCATAAAGCTGATGATAAACGAGGTTGGCAATATAGGAGGTGATGAGACAACGAGGTTTCACTGTACTTGAAATATAGATAGCATAGATATTATAATTTCTCTATATTATATTATATGAATTCTAGTATCATATTATCAGTTTTGTAAATTGGTGCAAATGATACCAGCAATTTGTTATTTGTTATCTATTTATTTCAGCAATTTTTTTCCTCTAAATTAGTGGGGATATGTATGACACTCGCTTTCGGATCGTAAGGTCCTGGGTTCGAGCCTCGCTTGGTGCACAGTTGAGTCCTTGGAAAAGATTTTTACTCACATTCTCTCACCGTACTCAGGTGTAAAATGAGTACCTGGCCGTCAACAGCGTTGTCTCTGTCGGAAAAAAAATTGTATTATCGCCTAGCAGGCATTATGTCTCGTTTTACATCTTACGTGTTGCTGTTGGCCAGGGACCCTTTGTAAAGCGCTTTGAGCACATTTAGTTGATCTAGTTTTTAGTTTCAAATTGTTCAAGAGTGTTTCATCTAATCCTTCCAATTTCTATAGACATACGTAATATATAATTTGATATTATTGGTAACATAATTATTCACCCCCCTCCCCCCCGCCCCCCAACCACCAACACCAACCCCATCCTCTCTCTTATTCATATTTTGTTTGGTTGGTTGGTTTTTAGGTGAGTGTGTGTGTATGTGTGTGTGTGTGTGTGTGTATGAAAGAGTATACTGTGCAGAGTAAGAGTGCATAGTGCAGTGTGTGTGTGTGTGTGTGTGTGTGTGTGTGCGATGCGCGTGTGTGTGCGTGTGTTTGTATGTAAGAGTACACTGTGCACTGTGCAGAATACGAGGAGGTACATAGTACAGTGTGTGTGCTATTTTTATCATATTTTTGTTTGTTTTAAATTGGGGTGGTTTGATGGCCCAGTGGTACGGTGTCTCGTCTTGTTACAAACATCAAGCGATCTTCAACGTGGTCAGTGGCCGGATGTGTGAAAGTGAGCGTGGAAAATTCTAGCCCAGACGTTCTGTCTTTGGATTGAGTCACTTGGAAGACATTGCCTCGCTCGAATCAGTTGTGAATGAGTACTTGCCAATAGTGAGTGACATTGTATGAGTGTTAGTTTAAAAAAGACGGCCTGTAGTCGGTTGGTACAGAATGAAATGCGGGAATGAAAAGTTGTGGAGCGCTTTGAGCTAGGCTAGGTAAATCCGTGGAAATGCGCTAAAAATAAATGTCCATAATATTTATTTATTCACTTCTATAGATAGTTCCTATAGATCCTATCCTTTGTACAAGGTGAAAAATTCTCGACTTATTTTGTATTATGTATTTTATATACATTATGCTCGTTTTCCTTTCTTTATGTATATTTTATCTATGAGGTTTAATCTGCAATGTTATCAATTTTACTTTGTTATCAATGGGAACAATCTATATTCATGTTTTCATCCAACCACGTCATCAATCACATGCTTTGTTAAGGTCCAACGATTGGATATTTCTCAACAAATGTAAACACATTGCTTTGTTTATGAAAGTATATAGATAGTATGCGCTTGGCTAAGAAGCTCATAACATTGCCATCCAGAAGTATAACGGACCAACACGCAAAACTCTGTGTATCCATGAACGTTTATAGTCAGGTTAATACAGTTCAGTGAGCATTACTCATAAACGCGGATGGCAAAAAACAACAACAAAGACCTGAGTGACGTCATCTTCGAACTATCTATACCCGTGTGTATGACTGACCGACATTTTAAAACCGTACCACACCCATTACCTCAATACAATGCAAAACAAACAATAACTGCATACAAAACAAAATGATCAATCGTGATGTAAGATATTTCAAAAGCTGTGAATACTTTTCATTTTGAGCACGCTTTGCAATATGACCAATAACCTCGAGCACATGGAAAGGGAATAATGATTATGCCCAAGTGGTTTGTAGTGACAAATTGGCTACGATAAACCTCTGAACTTTTGTAACAAACTTTAAAGTGCGTCATTACAGAAGAAATATAAAAATAATATGATAATTATGACGATGAAAATGATGATGATGATGGCGACGACAACTACGATGATGAATGATGATGACGATGATGATGACGACGACGACGACGACGACGATGACAACGACATCGAAGACGACGACGACGACGATGATGATGATGATGATGATGATGATGATGAGTACCGCGTCTGCGTATAAATCTATCATTCCTGGTCTTCCTGTTTGGTCAAATTCGTGGTGATGTATTTTCCATATTTATTGCCGCTATGGCTAGGCCGCGTCAAAGTCGTTCCTGTTTCGCTGTTGTCCAATATTATAAATATCCTTTCTACGTGTGGGCGTCGGTGTAGTTGAGTTAGTTTCTATTGTTTTCGTCTATGTTTGTCATGTACTTTTTCTACTTGTAAAAGTATGAAGTCTTGTGGTTTGTTCCTTGTTTGGAGTTTGATAATGTCAATAATTAATGTTGTTTGTTTTCCTTCTTAATCCTTTGGATGTTTCGTGTTAGGATGGTTAAATCTGTCTTTATTCGGCGCGTGCTTTATTGATTCATCTTTGTTGTTATTCATTCTTGTTTGTCTATATTATGTGTTAATATCTGTCTGTTGTCTAATATTGTCTGTGTGTGTTTTGTATGCAGTTATTGTTTTTTTTTTTTTGGTATGAGGTTATGGGTGTGGTTTTGAAATATCGGTCAGTCATGGTGTGTTACTCTATAGATAGTATGCAGATAACGTCACTCAGGCCTTTGTTATTGTTTTTGCCATCTGCGTTTGTGAGTTGTTCTCACTAAACTGTATAAACCAGACTATAAAAGTTCATGGTTACACAGAGTTTGTGTGTTGGTCCGTTATACTTCCGGATGGCAATGTTGTGAACTCCTTGGCCAAGCGCATTCTATCTATAAGTGTATAGATAGTTCCGAGTTGACGTTATTCTGGTCTTGGTTATTGATTTTTTTTCGATTTTTTTTTTTTTTTTTTTTGCCATCCGCGTTTATGAGTAATTCTCACTAAACTGTATTAACCAGACTATAAAAGTTCATGGTTTACACATAGTTTTGTGTGTTGGTCCGATATTGATAGTTCGAAGTTGACGTCACTCAGGTCTTTGTTATTGTTTTTTGCCATCCGCGTTTATGAGTAATGCTCACTGAACTGTATTAACTAGACGTAAATGGTTAACACAGTTTTGTCATTTGGTCCGTTATACTTCCGGATGGCAATGTTGTGAACTTCTTAGCCAAGCGCATACTATCTATAGACACCTAGACAACCACGCCTCTAGGACAGCCGTCATAATGTAAACAATGGCAGTGATTGGGCAATAAGCCAACTACCCAGGTTTAACTATCAATGGCATGTTTCTATGTAAAATAACAACTGTTCTACCGCTTGATCAATAGAACCAACACAGAAAATTATGTGTAAACTTAAATATTTAATATGATCGAAAAAATCGTGTGATAACTAAAAACTTGAGCTTTTATATAGTGCTAAATCCACTTAATGTGCTCAAAGCGCTTTACAAGGGGTCCCTGACCAACAGCAACACGTAGCATGTAGAACGAGACTTCATGTCCGAAACAAGTCATCCAAGAATCTATTAATTACAGAACAAGTGGGAGGTGCGAATTTTGTGTGTGTATGTGTGTGGGGGGGGGGGGGGGGGGGGGGGGAGGGTGTATATGTGTGTTTGTGTGTGTGTGTGTCTGTGTGTGTGTGTGAGAGAGAAAGAGAGAGAGAGAGAGAGAGAGAGAGAGAGAGAGAGAGAGAGAGAGAGAGAGAGAAAGCATGTGTCTGCGTGTGTGTATGTGTGTGTGTGTCTCGCTGAATGATACGGTCTGACTGGAGATGAAGTGAGTAGGAAAGTGCTAGAAGAAAATAGAGAATTTTTTTTTTTCGCGGCGGTGATGGGGGTTTGAACCCGCGACCTTACTGGTACGACAACTCCACCTGGCCGGGGATAGCTCATACGGTAGAGTCACGCTCTCCCCGGCCAGGCGGAGTTGTCGTACCAGTAAGGTCGCGGGTTCAAACCCCCATCACCGCCGCGAAAATGTTTTATTCTCTATTGTCTACTGGCACTTTCCTATTCACTTCATCTCTCGTTGTTATCAACATAAGTGCCTGCTCCACTCACTTTTCTGAATTAATAAACGGTCTGACTGGGTACGGAAAGGATAAAGATCCGACCTTCACCTTGCCCCATTTTTACCACTGTCGATGCCTCCTTTCCTTTGATTGATCAATTATGAATGCGTTACGTTTGACCTTATCTCATGGGTGATTATTGCTTTTATCTACGGGAGAATAAGGCGCATAATATTATTATTATTATTGTAAAGGGGTTTAAATTCTTACCTGTTATTTTTTTTTTTCCATTTATGAAAGATGCCAGACAGATGATAGAAATTTGCCAAATAATGTAAAATAAAAAAGCCAAATTTATTCTAGGATTAGTTTAATCCTAGAAATACCTCAAAATATCATCATCATCATCATCATCATCATCATCATCATCATCATCATCATCATCATCATCATTATTATTATTATTATTATTATTATTTATTATTATTATTATTATTATTATTATTATTATTATTATTTATTATTATTATTATTATTATTATTATTATTATTATTATTATTATTATTATTATTATTATTATTATTATTATTATTATTATTCGCGCGTTCGTGAACAATACTTCTATCAGCGTCAATAGAGAGGCAATGTTGTGAAACTCCATCCATAGTTGAACATCGAACGAAGTTGACATTGAGTTATTATTTATAATTATAAGATCAATTCAATCGTCCATTCAACCTGGGTTTTATTTTCAGCTGGGGGTTACAAATTAATTACAGATTCGTTCTGCATAACGTGTTTTGCCATTTTTTTGTCTTCTTCTTTAACAACTTCAACTCAGTTGTCATTTTGTCGGTCTTAATGTGCCGATAAATTATTCTCCGCTCGCTATTGTTTACTATATCGTTGCCAGACGATCCCACGGAAGTCAGCCCATTCGAAATCGGTCGATTGTACCGGTTATCGGACTTGGTACTTGGTACTTAGTTCACGTCGGTTGAGAGCATGGCCGACTAGAGAGCAGTAAAGTCAGGTGCCCCAAACGTAAACAAAGGTCGAGAAGCACGTGGCAAACCACATGTTCCTGTCTTGACAGCTCACGTTCCAATGTAAATAATAGAAAAAAATAACCTTTAAAATTTGGCTGTTAGATGGCAAAAGAAACACATATTCATAAATACTCGATCATGCATCAAATAATGTCTAGATATGGATATTTTATGGAACAAAAGGTAAAATTTTCTATAATTTATCAAAAGTTACAGTCTATCTATTTTTAGACCAGAGCAAATTATTGCGCTGGTGTGAACAAAACGAGAATCATTCGGAGCCTGATTTTCATAATAATTTAGCCTTATATTATTATTTCTGCAACTGTTAGATTTTATGTAAACATATTTTCAATACTGAAAGTGTATTGCCTACAACTCAAACTACAAAATTGGGAGACCTATATTGTGCGTAAATTATTCCGGTCCCTAACGGAAATCACTAGCAACTTGTTATTGTTTACGTTTGGGGCACCTAACTTTACTGCTCTAGAGTACTATAGTTACGTCATGGTTGAGAGCTATTTCAGTCCATTGATATATATTTAGTAAATATTTTCTGGCCAAAATGTAAAACGAAAAAATGCGTTTTGTCAGATTATGGAAGACAAGTCAATGCTATCGGAAAAATTATCTTAAAGTTCAACGTAAACTTATCATTGCAAGTGCACTCTTCCGCCTGTCAGGGCGAAGAACTGTTATATAATTATGACTCCAACCGGCTGTGGGTAAGCCAGCAAATTTCGTTATATTATCGCATAAAGTATGCACTGGGCTATGTATGTATGTATGTATGTATGTATGTATGTATGTATGTATGTATGTATGTATGTATGTATGTATGTATGTATGTATGAGAGAGAGAGAGCGTGTGTGTTTGAGAGAGAGAGAGAGAGAGAGAGAGAGAGAGAGAGAGAGAGAGAGAGAGAGAGAGAGAGAGAGAGCGTATGTGTCTTCGACTGTGTGTGTGTGTGTGTGTGGCCAAATAATACGGTCTGACCGTGGCCTTCGTGAACTAACTGGACGTCTCAAAAAGACCTGGAGAAGACTTTTATGTTACCACCTGTACTGACCAACAATGAAAATCCTTCATCTTCAGTTATGAGAGGATCCATGTGTCACATTACAAAAGTATACGAGGAAGAGAAGTCATCAGTCGTGAAACTTGCTCCATCTTTGAATCGAAAATGTTTGAATCCATCGCCTACTGAGAAACAGAGTGTTCCACTGATGTTGAGAATTTTTGACAGACGGCATGCTGCTGCCTTGGAGCACTTTGGATCCAAATGGAATGTCAATGTCAGTGGGACAGTATTATTTATATTGTTCATTGTACAGCTATGGAATGTTCTAAATGTCAAGCATCCGCTGAAAGGCAGGAGATTGAGGGATGAGAGGTGCAAGCCAATTAATTCCATTTCTGATTCCAATTTCTCATTTCTTCAAGATGCTTTGACTTGGTTCAAGGACTGGAGCAGGTTAGGGATGAAACCACGAGAAGGAGTATTGTCGAGAGAAACCATGGATGCTCTTGTTCACACTATTTCTACTTTTCTTGAATTTGTTCCTTATCAAACTCTTACGAAAAGAACATAGGTCATCTTCTTTTGCTTCTCATTATTGGATAAGACTGGAGGCACATGTTTCAGACAACCATCAGGTTTAGATTCCTGCGGGAGCTCACTACGTATGTGGGGTATGTAAGGGCTGCCCATTTTATATATCAATCGCCAGCTCCATGCCACATGTGTCTCCGTGTCAAGTCCAACTCTATGTTTTCTCATTCCTTTTCCTTCTTATTACCATAAAATCACATCTCTTTGTTTATTGTCATCACTGTTGCATATTTTTTTTTGGATTAACAATTGACCAGTATGTACATATCAACATTATGTATACATTTACAAAAGATATAATAGATATATAGTGTCTGCAGATTGAACTCTGTGGAACCTGTAGGTATCCAACTGATTTTTTTGAGTTCCAAGCTGCACTGATGAGCTGTTGAACAGCGAAACACTATATTTTTATAGTCAATCTATAGTTTATATATAGTGTCTGCAGATTGAACTTCTTGCGTTTCGTGCCCAGTAATTATCATTGACGGAGCAAGGTAATGTTTTGTTTATTTTATTTTTTATATTAGTATTAGCCTACTATTGCCCATATTACAATTAAAATTTTGAATGAAATAAAGATTTAAAAAGAGCATTTAGCCCCCTTATTATTCTTGTACAATTCTTTTTTTATGAGAAATAAAATCTTGTATTTTTTGCTAGGACTTGAGATCCAGTGTGTAGTACAGCGAAATAGTAATGAGAGGTGTGTGTTGTATGCGAGTGGAAAAAAATAATTCATGCCAATTATTTCTTCTTAACCATGCCAAATATAGCTAGCATTGGGGGGGGGGGGGGGTAATTTTTTTGTCGTGTTATTTATAAACTGTTAAAAGTGAGCATAATATAATTATGTGAAAATGAAGTGTAAAAAAAGTGGTTTGCTATAAATTTCAATGACAAAAGTAAATGATCTTATTATAAATATTCGCAATCGTTATCGTCGAAGTCCAAGAAAAATGGAAGTCGGGTTGATATAGGATCATTTGCATCGGCAAAATGAGTTTGAATGAAAAATAAATGCTAATCAACGAAATCAATAATTAATAAACATCTATTTTCTAAGGAAAGTCGTTAAATAATGCATATCGAATTTTTAAAATCTGGGTTTCCTAAAAGTTGGCCACAAAAGTTCCAATCTGGAAAATCTATGTTTTTCCTGCCTCGCTTCACTGGTAACACACACAGCCGCCCGCTCGGCTCGCTGTCTCCTCTCTCTCACTTGTTATGATTGAGAGAGTGACGTCACTGTATCCAGTCTTGGGCCTCTAGTATAACGAAGGCCACGGTCTGACTGGGTACGGAAAGGATAAACATTCGACCTTCACCTTGCCCCCAATTTTGCCACTGTCAATCCATTCCGTTGATAGATCAATTATGAATGCAGTACGTATGACCTTTGACAATCTCTTTCATGGGTGCTTATTGCTTTTATCTATGGGAGAATAAGGCGCTTATTATTATTGTAAAGGGGTTTAGATTCTTACCTATTATTTTTTTATTATTTATAAAAGATGCCAGACAGATGATAGGAATTTTGCCAAATAATGTAAAATAAAAAAGCCAGATTTGTTATTATTATTATTATTATTATTATTATTATTATTATTATTATTATTATTATTATTATTATTATTATTATTATTATCATCATCATCATCATCATCATCATCATCATCATCATCATCATCATCATCATCATCATCATCATCATCATCATCATCATCATTATATTTTATTATTATTATATTATTATTATTATTATTATTATTATTATTATTATTATTATTATTATTATTATTGTTTTTATATCGCCAAATGGGTGATTAGTTATCACACGATTTCCTCGAGCAGATTATAAACGTCTAAGTTTACACATAGTTTTCTGTGTTGGTTTTATTGATAAAGCGGTAGAATAGTGGACATTTTACTTAGACGCGTACTATCGATAGTAAAACATGTGTAGTTCGCTAAGTTAACCAATCCCCGCCATTGTTTACATTATGACGACAGTCCGAGAGGCGTGATTATCTAAGTGTCTATTGCATCGCAAAACCTGATGACACGATGCATTTTTGCCAATCATGTGTTAAAATTATGAGTGATGCTCAGGACCTGTTGGGTGTTTACTTTCGCAAATTCTATTTTTAGTAAGAGTGCAAATAGGCTCTGGCGCTATTCGCAGTAATAGTACAAATAGGCGTATCCTTACTTCGTGTGATAGGCAATCACTTCAGGGGGCTTTGGGTCTTCGGTTCACGGCCTGTGGTTGGTTTCAGAGCCAAAATTTTCGAGTCAAAAATAAAACAACTTAAATTCACATTCGACTAGTTATAATGAAATATACGATAACTGACGCAATTTTCAGAAGTGTATAGATAGAATGCGCTTGGCCAAGGAGTTCACAACATTGCCATCCGGAAGTATAACGGACCAACACACAAACTCTGTGCAACCATCAACTTTTATAGATAGTATGCAGATGACGTCACTCAGGCCTTTGCTATTGCTTTTGCCATCCGCGTTTGTGAATTGTTCTCACTAAACTGTATTAACCAGACTATAAAAGTTCATGGTTACACAGAGTTTGTGTGTTGGTCCGTTATACTTCCGGGTGGCAATGTTGTGAACTCCATGGCCAACCGCATTCTATCTATAGTCTGGTTAATACAGTTTAGTGAGAACAACTCACAAACGCGGATGGCAAAAACAATAACAAAGGCCTGAGTGACGTCATCTGCATGCCATCTCGAGATAGTTCGAAGATGACGTCACTCAGGTCTTTGTTGATGTTTTTTGCTATCCGAGTTTATGAGTAATGCTCACTGAACTGTATTAACCTGACTATAAACGTTCATGGATACACACAGTTTTGTGTGTAGGTCCGTTATACTTCCGGATGTCAATGTTATGAGCTTCTGAGCCAAGCGCATACTATCTATATGCACAGTAAGAAACTCACAACATTGTTATCCGGAAAAATAACGGACCAACACGCAAAACTATGTGTAACCTTAAACGTTTACAGTCTACTTAATCGATAGTAAGCGCTTGAGTAAGAAGCTCACAACGTTGCCATCCGGAAGTATAACGGACCGACACACAAAACTATGTGTATACTATAGTCTGGTTAAAACAATTTAGTGAGAATTACTCATAAACGTGGATGGCAAAAATGAAAACAAAGACCCGAGTGACGTCATCTTCATTCTATCTATAGATGGTTCGAAGATGACGTCATTCATGTCTTTGTTATTGTTTTTTGCCATCCGCGTTTATGAGTAATGCTCACTAAATTGTTTTAACCAGACTATAGTATAGATAGTTCGAAGATGACGTCACTCAGGCCTTTGTTATTGTTTTTGCCATCCGCGTTTGTGAGTTGTTCTCACTAAACTGTATTAACCAGACTATAAAAGTTCATGGTTACACAGAGTTTGTGTGTTTGTCCGTTATACTTCCGGATGGCAATGTTGTGAACTCCTTGGCCAAGCGCATTCTATCTACACCCTGACTATAAACGTTCATGGATACACACAGTTTTGTGTGTTGGTCCATTATACTTCCGGATGGCAATGTTATGAGCTTCTTAGCCAAGCGCATACTATCTATACAGTTTAGTGAGAATTTCTCACAAACATGGAAAGCAAAAAAACAATAACAAAGGCCTGAGTGACATCATCTTCAAAGTTCTCAGACCTGGGACTTCACGGGCACTCCCAGGTTTGAAACTTTTTGGCCAAGATGATGGTCATTTTAATCGATGGATGATAATTTGAAGGACGAGTTTTCTGGCCAAAATTTGAAATACATACGTGTTGTATCAGAATATCTCCGTCTATTTATCTCTCTCTCTCTCTCTCTCTGACACACGCAAACACACACACGCAAACACACACACACACACACACACACACACAATACAATGGCATGCTGTCAATACTCTTCAACAGTCGTAACGTCACTTCCTTCCTAATGACGCATGGTAACTTAGTAACACTTGATCTAAACTATCGGAACAATGGCGGACGCCTTTATGAATATTTCTCCGACGAGCATAAAAGCGTATCCAGAGGAACAAAACCCATAAATTTGATCATGTTTTGACTTTTACACATTCTGATCACAAGGCATATAAAAAGTTCTAGCCAGCATGAAGAATAAAAAGTAATGATTTTCTTTGTTTAGAACCAAGATGGCCGCCGTTGCCGGGCAGCGTGACATCAGACTACTGAATCCAATTCGATCATGTAACAATGAAATTTAAGACGACCCGTGTCAATTAATAGTTCTGTGATGTAATAAGTTAGCTCAAACATTACGTTGCCTTTATCCGTGGACACAACCGTAGCCATCGATGGCGGCGAGACGAGACAACACGCGGGCCTGACATTTATAAGGTCAAGGTCATGAGACCTTGTCCCATTTGCACTGGTATGTTGTTAAATGATAGATAGAATCTGGTAATACCACTTCTTTAGTAACTAAACATTGAATAAGGTGTAACGAAGTCCCAGGTATGAGAGATTTTGTTGTTGTTGTTGTTGCCAAGATGAAGGTCATTTAAATCGATCGATGTTTGAAAGACGGGTGTTCTGGTCAAATATTAAATACGTGTCTTTCCAGAGTACGGCAATTAACTGGTTCTTAACTCACTCAACCCTAACATCGACTAAATCCGTAGTTTACCCGGGTTACTAATAATAATCTCTAATAGATGATAATGCTTTTACCCCATGCCAATTGGATTCAATAGTCTGATGTCACGTTGCCCAGCAACGGCGGCCATCGTGGATCTAAACAAAGAAAATGGGTACTTTTTATTCTTCATGCTAGCTAGAACTTTTTATATGTCTTGTGATCAGAATGTGTAAAAGTCAAAATATGATCAGATTTATAATGTTTTTTTCCCCTCTGGATACGCTTTTATGCTCGTCGGAGAAATATTTCATAAGGGCATCCGCCATTGTTCCGATAGTTTAGAGCCAGTTACTAAGTAACCATGCGTCATTACGAGGGAAGTGACGTTACGACTGTTGAAACGTATTTATCACGTTTTCTGAGACAAATTATGGGCGTGGTGTCAACACTAAAATTCTTTATTTATTCATGTTAATGATAGTTGAATAAAAATATCTATACACATGTTCATTATAATTATTTTTTTTTCCAGTTTTGAAAAGTAGACAAAATATCTAGGATTCAGTGAGTTAATGCTAGAGACAGTATCTGATATTGCCACCTTTAAGTGAATAAAATGTAAGGCAAATAATATAAAGAGTAACGAGATATATAGATCTAGAAGTTTATGTGTCATTTAGTGAGGCAATTCTAAACTACAACATAATTTCACTTTGGCCTTTTTCAGGTGACAACAACCAAAACGCGCAGATAATGAAGAAAGAACAAAAATATATTTAGGCGAATGAAATCAAATTATGAAAGAAAAAAAAGGGGGGTGGGGGGGGGGGGAGGGAGTGAAGTGAGAGAGAGAGAGAGAGAGAGAGAGAGAGAGAGAGAGAGAGAGAGAGAGAGAGGGGGGGGGGGGGGGTGGCAAACTTTTACGCACGCACATAACCACAACACACCTATACACACTTGGAACTGGAGAGAGACCCCACGTCACTGGATACTACGGTATATGTCAATATTAAAGATTATCTTTCATCCAACGAGTCGATGATGGTAACATTCGTAAACTTATAACCATATAGATAGTATGCGCTTGGCTAAAGAGCTCACAACATTGCCATCCGGAAGTACAACGGACCAACACACAAAACTATGTGTAACCATGATCGTTTATAGTCAGGTTAAAACAGTTTAGTGAGAATTACTCATAAACGCGGATGAAAAAAAAAACAATAACAAAGACCAGAGTGACGTAAACTTCGAACTATAGAAGGAACGAAGTTAACGTCACTCAGCTTTTTTAAAAAACTCACTCAGCCCTAACACCGACTATATCCGTGGTTTACCCGTGTTACTTTTACCCCATGCCCATTTATTACATTTTTCTGAGACAAATTAAAAATGTGTTGTATCAAAGCTAATGTTGTTCGTTTTCACATGTTAATGATAGTTGAATAAAACTATCAATGCAAATGCTCATTTTTAATACATTTTTTCCAAATTTTGAAAAGAAGCAAAAATCTCTAGGATTGAGTATCCGGCGGACGGATACTGAGAGTATTTTACCTGGACGCATAGCATCAGTAGCCATACACAATTTCCAAAAAATTACGCCACGATACGAGGCGACGATCACCGAAAGAAAGTAAAAGAATTATTAGAAATGCAAGGAAACAATAGGTGCTTCAAAAACGATCTATCTATCTATCTATCTATCTATCTATCTATCTATCTATCTATCTATCTATCTATCTATCTATCTATCTATTTATCTATCTATCTATCTATTATCTATCTATCTATCTATCTATCTATCTATCTATCTATCTATCTATCTATCTTATCTATCTGTCTATCTATCTATCTATCTATCTATCTATCTATCTATCTATCTATCTATCTATCTATCTATCTATCTATCTATCTATCTATCTATCTATCTATCTATCTATCTATCTAACAGTCTGTCTCTCTGTCTATATATCTATCTATTTATCTATTTTCAATATCTATCCATTCGTACATCTATCTATCTATCTATCTATCTATCTATCTATCTATCTATCTATCTATCTATCTATCTATCTATCTATCTATCTATAGAGACACACACACACATAGATCCAAATGTGTGTGTGCGCGCGCTTGTATGTATATGTGTGTGTGTGTGTGTGTTTGTGTGTGTGTGTTTGTGTCTATCTCTCGCCTGATCTTATCATCCGCATCTCCTCATTTGTCTTGGCAAGTTTCCATACAATTTAATTGTTATTCATGATAGTTCGCCTATTTCTCTTTTATTATAGATGTCCAGTCCTGATTCCATTCTATGTTATCGATCATGTCAATCTATAGATAGAATGAAGTTGACGTCAATCGGGTCTTTGGTATTGTTTTTTGACATCCGCGTTTATGAGTAATTCTCACTAAACCGTATTAAACAGGCAATAAAAGTTTAAGATTACACATAGTTTTATGTGTTGGCCCGTTTTACTTCCGGATGTGCAATGTTGTGAGCTTAGCCAAGCGCATACTATCTATACTGAGCGCCAATTCATACTATGATTTGAGGTAAAATACTCACGTCATCTGCCAGCCGGTTATAAAATACCAACACACAAAACTATTAATCTTCCACCATTTGATAACAGGGAAACCCGAAACCTTCACACCGTTCGTCTTCAAAAATATACACCTATTTGGGGCTTGAGAGAGTGAAAAAATAATATTTATAGTGAACAAAATTTCGACTTAAAACTGCAAAACCCGAATTAGATTTCAGACTTTTGGACCGGCTCATCTACTACCATAAATGTTTTGTTTGCAAAAAAAAAATAAATAAAAAAAAAAAAACAAAAAAAAAAAAAAAAAAAAAAAAAAAAAAATACGTGAGTGACTTTATTCAGTTTCATTAGCTCTAACCAACATTATCGAGCACTCTCGTACCTACAAGTACCCACCAACAGTGATATATATATATATATATATATATATATATATATATATATATATATATATATATATATATATATATATATATATTTATTTATTTAAATATTTTTTAAAATATATATATCCATGTGTGTGTGTGTGTGTGTGTGTGTGAGTGTGTCCTTGTGTGTGTGTAATTATTCAATCCTTGTAAAAATGCCAGCTTAATTGTCAGGTGTTAACAAAAGAAAATCTTCGGAAAATAAAATGATTATGTCCATCAGCCTAATTAATAATTAACACATTCTATTCTCGACACACCAAGGACGTTTCTGTAAGCTCGCAAAGAAAAAAAATCGATTAAAGTCTGCCAGATTATTTTAACACAAAACACCAAACAAGTAATGGAAAACATGCCAAATTTTTTGTTTAAAAATGCCAAATGTTGTAAGGTATGACGCACATAATAGTAGAAATTAAATTAGAAATAAATCCTTAGTCTTCTTTTCACGCAGCCACGAAAATTTCACATTGTCTTTCCAGTCAGTCGGGGGAAGGGGGTTGGGGGGGGGGGGGGGGGTGTCGATTAAATAGGTCACATTAATGGATGAAAAAACAAAACCAAACAAACAAACAAACAAACAAACGAACAAACAAACAAACAAAAACCAACCAAAAAAAAATAATAATAAAAAAAATAAAAACAAAAAAAACACACACAAAAACAAAAAAACAAACAAACAAACAAACAAAAAACATACAAAAAATAAAAAAGAGGGTGGGGCATAATGTCAAATAGGCTAAGGATGTTTTATAAAAATGCCCCAAACACCTTCAAAAAAAACGCCACATTTCTTTGGGATTCTTTACAGGGTGGGGGGGGGGGGGGGGGTTAATTTTGGTATGAAGAACGCCAATCTGATCACTCTAGTGATAATTATTTACAAGGCGTGAGGACAGAACGGTCAGTTTTTGTCTCGGACACGCTGGTTGCTATCGTGAACCACGTCAATCATTATCGCCGTCTTGCGAATTTCTATCCGAACCATAATTAAGAACATGCGATATAAATTGTATTGATTGCATGCGTCTATGTAGAAAACTGACCTGCTCTGCCCGTCAAACCCAATCAAACATGCGAACGGGTCATTTTAACCTTTTTATTTAGTCTAATCGCAAGACTTAATAAGTGAGAACTAATCACTCAATTGATGGTTCGACCGATGGTTCTAAGCATTAACCAATCAGAATATGTCTTGTCATTTAGTCCATTCCTTCCCCTTGACAATATATTATTCCCAGTCAACTGGCAAACATTCCTTAATTCCATAGCCACCTTTAGTACATGCCAAACAGACAAATAGGGGCAGCGCGGCTAAAGGGCAGCGTGGCTCAGTGGTACGATCTTTGCTTCGTACCCGGAAGGTACAAAGTTCAATCACCCGCCCTAGCTCAATTTGCGGCGTTGCTCTGCGGCTGATGACTGGGTTATTCCAGCCGTCTTCCCTTGGAATAGACCCTAAAGACAAATTTCCCCTTGGGGATGAATAAAGGGAATTTTTTATAATTTCTATTTTTTATTTTTAGGTCAGTCCCACAATCAGTGAGTATTTATCACAATACTTTGACTCATTGATGATGGAACCGCATCGATATTCTGCATTTCCCCCTAATTGCCTATGTTTGAATTTCGAGGGATGGTCAAGATCTGTGCATTGTTTGCTTTGGGTGATCGCCTTTTATAATCGGATGGCAATGTTATGAGTTTCTTTGCCAAGCGCACAGCATCTATAGATAGAATGCGCTTGGCTAAGACGCTCACAACATTGCCATCCGGAAGTATAATGGACGAACACACAAAACTATATATAACCTTAAACATTTATAGTCTGGTTAATACAGTTTAGTGAGAATGACTCACAAACATGGGTGGCAAAAATAATAATAAAAAAAAAAAACAACAACAAAAAACAAACAAACAAAAAACCCCTAAAAAAACCCATTAACTAAGGCCTGAGTGACGTCATCTTCGTTCTATCTATAGGTAGATTCTTATGATTACGGGACGTAAAAGAGCAAGGATGAATTATCTTTCTTGACGACTAGCACTAGCACTAGCACATATTTAGACTAGAAAATACGATACCATCATCCCGAAACCAGAAGATTAAGGTCTGTATCCAGTCCTCCGGAAAGAGTTATTTTACACTTCCAATGAGATTGGAACCAGTTTCTGACATCACACGTTAGCTCTCTAATGACTGCCATTCCACATAAAAGTTACACGATAATATAACAGAATATTGTCTATTTTTAGTTTTACACTTTAAAACATCTGCTATATCTCTCTCTCTGATTAAAGGAAAGGAATCTGTCATCTTAACAGAAAACGCTTTTAAAAAATACGGACAACTTGCGCAGAAATTCCCATATCAAGAGTCCTAAACGGACATCTTAAATTTTCAGATAAGTCAGAAAAAAAATTAAATATAATAATAATAATAATAATAATAATAATAATAATAATAATAATAATAATAATAATAATAATAATAATAATAATAATAAATAATAATAATAATAATAATAATAATAATAATAATAATAATAATAATAATAATAATAATAATAATGATGATGATGATGATGATGATGATGATGATGATGATGATGATGATGATGATGATGATGATAATAATATTTAGATGTTGACAGTAAAAAAAAAAAAAACAACAACAAAAACAAAACAAAAGATTGTGTGACGTTTCAATACAGATATAATATCTCAGTTACACAAATTGTTTAATAAAAGTAGTTCGTAATCGTCAAGAAGAATTCAACCTTGGGCCAATTCATTAAACCAATCAAAATACGATGTCAGCAGGAACGCGGAACCCGCCAAACTTCCGCTATCTCCATTAAAAATCCAGACGATCAATTCCAAAAATTAAACAAAATTGATAACTTAATTTAAAAAAAAAAAAATTAAAAAGAAACGAAACGAAAAAATGTGAAAAAGTGTCTAACAAAACAAGTCTTTCATTAAAAAAAAAAAAAGAAAAAAGAAAGATTGTTCTGTTTGTTTTCATACTATTGAAACGCACGTATACTCCTCAGCTAGCTATCTACATCCGCCATGCGTTAATATGTAATTGGGTACAATCGCGGAAGGATACACCAGGAAACTTTTCCTCGACAGGCTCATTAACTCTGCAGGTTTAAATTAATTTGATTCTCAAACCTGCTAAATTGAGCGGGATAAACAGACGTTTTCTGAGTTCTGTTCGGTTCTACACCGTCCTAAAAGGTTCGTGGATACGTTCTCGATAAATAAATTAACTTCATTAGGAACTTGTGAACTTGAGCTGCACCAAAAATGAACGAATTATTAATTAGACAGACAGAGCAGCGACAGCACAGGATGGTGAGCTGGCGGGGACTTCTATTTCTTTGCTTTTCTTTCTGTTTTTATTATATTCAAAATTTATCTTTACTTTATTATTATTATTAAAAAATTATTTTTTTTTGCCTTTATTTATATATGTAACCCATCGTCTCAAAACGGTATTGTGTCGGAAGGAACCATGTGCTTAAATGCGGAATTAATTGTTAAACTTGTCCAAAATATAAATTGTTGGCATTAGCACCCTAAAATATGGTATCCATTCTCCTCAATAAAACATACAAACTCAACACAAGTCTGATATTTCTGGCTATACATTCAATTTTCAACATCTTAACAATCCCGACTTAAAACCGTTTTGAGGCGAAGGGTCACATATTATCCTGTTCATTCTCGTTCTTTGAAAAGAGAGCTTGTTATTTTTTGTATTTATTTATTTTTGTTTTCTTTCTATCTTTATTTAATTAATTACTTATTTATTTATTTATTATCAGTATTATTTGTTGTTGTTTTTTGTTTTTGTTTATTCATTTAAAGTTGTTTTCTTGTCTAAAATAATTGGTCGACCGAGAGTTGTATTATCTAAGATTTCAATATGGGTAGCAATCTTATCGTAATCACTTGTTTATCGATTCAATTACGATATTATTATTGATATATCATGTTGTATTTTTCACATCAAAGGCATTTAAATGATACAATCTAACATTAAACATGGAACCATGACATACTGTTATGTCATGTTATGTTTGTTGTTGTTAATTGTTTTTTTGTTTGCATTTTCTGTCTTTCTTTCTTTTCTGTCTTTTATTTGTTCATCTGTAATTAATTTTTGTTCATTAATTTGTTGTCTTGCTTTGTTTTGTTTCGTTTGTTTGTTTTTTTTTTGTTTTTTCTTTGTTTTTTGTTTTTTTGGCTTTGTTACTTTTTCCTATCGTTACAGAGTATTGTACTTATAGTGTGCTTTTTGTACTTGTTTTGTGCTTTTTTTTTCCTCTTGAATTTCTAGTTTCTTTACTTGGTTCACCGTTTGTGAGTTTTGTTATGTGTGTTTTCTTATGTGTGTGTGTGTGTGTGTGTGTGTGTTCTTGTGTTTATATGATACAGAAAGAAGAAGGAATAGAAGAAAAGAAGGTGGTGGTAGTGAAGGAGGAGGAGGAGGAGGAGGAGGAGGAGGAGGAGGAGAGGAGGGGGGAGGAGGAGGAGGAAGAGGATGAGAGGAAGAAGAAGAAGAAGAAGAAGGAAGAAGAAGAAGAAGAAGAAGAAGAAAGAAGAAGAAGAAGAAGAAGAAGAAGAAGAAGAAGAGAGAGATGAGGAGGAGAAGGAGAGTGAGCGAGTATATATATATATATATATATATATATATATATATATATATATATGTGTGTGTGTGTGTGTGTGTGCGTGTGTGTGTGTGTTTGTGTGTTTGTGTGAGAGAGATAAACACAGAGAGATAGATAGATAGATAGAGAGAGAGAAAGAGAGAGAGAGAGAGAGAGAGAGAGAGAGAGAGAGAGAGAGAGAGAGAGAGAGAGAGAGAATGAAAAGGCTCTTTATTCACATTCTCTCATCGTACTCAGGTGTGAAATGAGTACCTGGCCGTTAACAGCGTTGTCTATGTCGGAAAGAAAAGCTGTAATATCGTCTATCAGGCGTCATGTCTCGTTCTACATGTTCTTACGTGTTGCTGTTGGTCAGGAACCCCGTGTAAATCGCCTTGAGCACGTTTAGTGGATCTTGCACTCTATAAAAACTCAAGTTTATTTTGTGTGTTTGTGTTTTGTTTTGTTTTTTTTGTTTTTTTTTTTTTGGGTGTGTTTTTTTTTTTTAAAAGGGTATTCCCATTGAGCTTATCAGACTTGTAAATAAGTACATGTGGCTAACAAACCAAATCCAACTTTTCCGTGCTCTTTGTCCACCTCATCATCATCATCATCATCATCATCATCATCATCATCATCATCATCATCATCATCTCTCTCACCCTATCCCCAACTGTTCTTCCTTTAACTTTAATCCAAACTCCAGGTCTATCAATACGATAATGATAATGCCACCATTAACCAGTTCATTGTCTTCTGGAAATTTAACAAATTGGCCTGAAAACTCGTCCAAATATCGATCGATTTAAATGACCTTCATCATATTAGGCAATATTCTCAAATCTTGCGAGGTCTTCGAGCAAGTCCCAGGTTTGAGAGTTTTACCAAGATGACGAGAGTCGTCATTTAAATCGAAGGAAATTTGAAGGGCGAGTTTTCTGGCCAAATTTTGAAATACGCGTTTTTTTTTTTTCCAGAGCAGAGCAGTTCACTGGTTATTATAAATAATAGAATAATATTATTGTCATATGGCGCATATCGTTAGACTGTGGATTGCCGTCCAATAGTAACACGCTTACATGCTGTTACACGCTGTGTTACACGCAGTGGCTTCCTGAATGATGACCTGAATGTCAAAATTAATTAACGCAATAAATTGATGCTATGCGTTTAGGTAGAATCATCACAACATCTGCCATCCGGATATAACGTACCAACACACAAAACGAATGTGTAACTTTTAACGATTATAGATAGAATGCGCTTGGCCAAGGAGTTCACAACATTGCCATCGGAAGTATAACGGACCAACACACAAACTCTGTGTAACCATGACTTTTATAGTCTGGTTAATACAGTTTAGTGAGAACAACTCACAAACGCGGATGGCAAAAACAATAACAAAGACCTGAGTGACGTCATCTGCATACTATCTTAGTCTGATTGATAGAATTTAGTGACCACTTATCATCAAACCGGCTGTCTAAAAGCAATAACATTGAGCTGAGTGGCATCAGTTTTGTTACAACTATAGATAGTATGCGCTTGGCCAAGAAGCTCATAACATTGCCATCCGGAAGTATAACGGACTAACACACAAAACTGTGTGTATCCATGAACGTTTATAGTCTGGTTAATACAGTTCAGTGAGCATTACTCATAAACGCGGATGGCAAAAAACAATAACAAAGACCTGAGCGACGTCATCTTCGAACTATCTATAGATAGTATGCGCTTGGCTAAGAAGCTCGCAACATTGCCATCCGGAAGTATAACGGACCAACACACAAAACTATATGTAACCTTAAACGTTTATTGTCTGGCTAATACAGTTTTGACAATTAGGCCTACTCATAAACGCGGATGGCAAAAAAACAAAACAAAACAATAACAAAGACCAGAGTATCATCAATTTCGTTCTTTCTATAAAAATGATATTGTTGTCATAATATGGCGCCTATCGTTAGGCTTTAGATCACTGTTCGATTGTAGTAGTACACAGATGCTTCGTCGGTGGTCATTAAAATGTGAACAATAATGAACGCAATAAATACAGTCACATCTCAATAACCCAGAGTCCTGTTATTGGGATGACTCAGTTATCCGAAGATAAAAATTTATATATGTGACCCATCGTCTCAAAACTGTATTATGTCGGAACGAACCAAGTGCTTAAAAGCGGACTTAATTGTTAAACTTGTCAAAAATATAAATTGTTGGCATTAGCACCCTAAAATATGGTATCCATTCTCCTCAATAAATCATACAAACTCAACACAAGTCTGATATTTCTGGCTATAAATTCTACTTTCAACATCTTAACCACCCCGACTTAAAACCGTTTTGAGGCGAAGGGTCACAAATATGAAAAGGAGTGGATGAATGTTTGTTTATCCTTAAGGGTGCGGCTATGTGGTCTTGTGGTATGACACTCTCTTTCGGATCAGGAGGTCCTGGGTTCGAGCTTCACTCTGCGCATAGTTCAGTCCTTGGAAAAGACTCTTTACTCAAATTCTCTCACCGTACTCAGGTGACCGTAGCCATCGTTAAGTTATAGCCTGACACAAGAACCCTCTTAGACTTATACATATTTTAACTTCATTTTTTTAGGTTTGTGGAGCGTCTGATATAGTTGTCGTCAGTAGAGCTCAAGTAAACACGTTAATTCATTGGTTGAACTATTGAATACAACTTGCGATTTGCTTTCTTTATCAATGTCAGGCTATAAGTTAACGATGGCGACGCGCTGACACTGAACAAAAATAGACGTCAAATGACAAGTCTCTGGCCACAAAAGAAAACAAATCGTTAGTTGTATTCAATAGTTCAACCAGGGATCACTTCTGTCCTTGAGCTCTACTGACGAAAACTCACTAGACGGTGCAAAAACCTAAAAAAAATGACGTCAAACTATAAGTCCTAGTGGGTTCTAGCGTAGCCGTCGTTAAGTTATAGATAGTATGCAGATGACGTCACTCAGGCCTTTGTTATTGTTTTTGCCATCCGCGTTTGTGAGTTGTTCTCACTAAACTGTATTAACCAGACTATAAAAGTTCATGGTTACACAGAGTTTGTGTGTTGGTCCGTTATACTTCCGGATGGCAATGTTGTGAACTCCTTGGCCAAGCGCATTCTATCTATAGCCTGACACTCAAATCCAAAAGGACTGGCAATTTGACGTCATTATAATTTGGTTGTTTGTTTGTTTGTTTTTAAGGGTTTTACGGCGCTTGCAACACATTTAGGTTATATCAGCGCCAGTAAAAAGGAAGAAATGGGATAGTAAAGAGTTCTAGAATTACAATTAAAGCACCCAAGAGAAAGTAAGACAAAGGGGAATTGGGAACAAATAGGGATCAGATGTAGATTCCAAGAGCATACCACCAATGTACTTAGTTTGAGATCACCTATAAGTCTCATCCGGACACAAGCACAAAATCCAACAAAGAGGAACACACTCAAATGCCTACATTATACATTAAAATAACAATAATACATTACAAAGAGATGATTTACAAGGAAAAAAATATCATCTCTCAAAACAATAACTATGCATTTGACTGTTTCCCTCCCAGCCAGGACTCGGGCCAGGGCTAGGACAAAACCAAGTAATCTCATTCCAAGACAAAGACAGAAAGCATGTTGGAAAACAGACATAAGGGAATAGAAGACACAGTATGTACCTCCCTGCCCGCTATGGGAGGTCAGGATCCCCACCCAGTTATAATTTGGTCTTTGCATGCAAGGCCTCGTGAGATGTCGTTATGGAAACAAGTTATTTCATTGGTTGAACTATAGAATTCAACTCACGATTTGTTTTCTTTTGTGGCAAAAGACTGGCATTTTGACGTCATTTTTTGGTCAGTATCAGGCCATAACTTTACGAAGGCCACGGTTCTAGCGTAGCCATCGTTAACATAATAATGTAGCCTGACACTAGCCGTAGCCATCGGTATCTTATAGCCTGACCCTGACCAAAAAATGACGTCGAAATGCCAGTCTTTATTTAATTGGATTCAGTAGTCTGATGTCACGCGCCCGGCAATGGCGGCCATCTTGGTCCTAAACAAAGAAAATCATTACTTTTTATTCTTCATGCTGGCTAGAACTTTTCATTCCCTTTTCATATGCATTGTGATCAGAATGTGTAAAAGTCAAAACATGATCAAATTGATGGGTTTTTTTCCCCCTCTGGATACGCGTTTAAGTTCGCCGGAGAAATATTTCATACGGCGTCCGCCATTGTTCCGATAGTTTAGAGCCAGTGTTACTAAGTTACCATACGTCATTAGGAAGGAAGTGACGTTACGACTGTTGAAGACTATTTGTATTCAATAGTTCAACCAATGGGACCACTTGTTTCCATGAGGACTACTAACGACAACTCACTAGGCGGTGCAAAAACCAAATAATGACGTCAAAATGCCAGTCTTTTGGGGTTTCAGTGTCAGGCTATAACTTAACGATGGCTACGCACTAGCACCCTCTAGGACTTATAGTTTGACGTCATTTTTAGGTTTGTGCATCGTCTAGTGAGTTGGGTTTTTTTTTTTAGTAAACAAGGAAACAAGTGCTCCAATTGGTTGGACTACTGAATACAACTCACGATTTGTTTTCTTGTGCCGCCAAAGACTTGTCTTTTGACGCCATTTTTTTGGTCAGTGCCAGGCTTTTAGTTAACGAGGGCTACGGTTCTAGTGTCAGGCGTTTTGTTAACGATGGCAACGCACTGACCAAAATTACGACAAAATACTAGGCGACGACCACCAAAGGAAAGCAAATCCTGAGTTGTATTCAATAGTTCAACCAATGAGATCATATTAATCTACTTTGAGCACTACAAACGACAACTCACTAGGCGGTGAACTAACCCAAAAATGCCAACTTGAAAATTTTAAAAATTCGTAGTTTCCAAGGGAAAAAATGAAAACGTCACTACATTACAGCTTTACAAATCAATAATTTGACATCACCATGATACACAAATGCTTCAAAGTCCTAAAATAGGATCTAAGGAACTAAACTTTCCTTTTCAACAAGATTTATTGAGTCAAAGAGGCGAATGCAGCTCTGTGGCTGGAGACAAAAATTCATCTTTCTACGAATTTTTCGTAGTACAAGGCGGGTCTGCTATCCTAAAAAATGACGTCAAAGTGCAGGTAAAAGTTAACGAAGGCAACGGTCACAGTGACCCGGCTCTTCCCTTATCTCAAAATAAAATCTCGAGGTCGACGAGTTAAATGAAAAGATGGCGGGCGACGACGACTTGCCCAAGACCGGAAGTTGTCAGTCATTGGGTTCGATTCTCACCGATCGCCTCGATAAGTCTGCAGTCTGCAGTCTGCAGTCTGCACTTTTTATGTTTATGAAATGATGTCAGGGACTTAAAACGGTCTGCGTTCGTGCACTTGATATCAAACGATGACAAATTACCCATGTGTACTTTGTGCGTTGCAGGTTGAAATAATCGTATAGAAGGAACGAAGTTGACGTCACTCAGTTCTTTGTTGTTTTAAGAAAATGTAGACATCCTCGTAAGTGATAAGTTCTCAATAAATTATATCAATCAGACTATAAACATTCAAGGTTACACACAGTTTTTTTTTTTTAATGATGGTATGTTAAATATGGCTGGCCGATGTTATGAGTATTTTACCTAAATTCATAGCATCAGTAAAGTGAATAACCGCCTAATCTCATTTATGCTATGCGTCACAACCAGTCCAAGGTAAGAACACAAAAAAATAGAAGTAACCATGAGCGTTTATAGATAGTATGCGCTTGGCTAAGAAGCTCATAACATTGCCATCCGGAAGTATCACGGACCAACACACAAAACTGTGTGTATCCATGAACGTTTATAGTCGGGTTAATACAGTTCAGTGAGCATTACTCATAAACGCGGATGGCAAAAAACAATAACAAAGACCTGAGTGACGTCATCTTCGAACTATCTATAGATAGTTCGAAGATGACGTCAATCAGGCCTTTGTTATTGTTTTTGCCATCCGCGTTTGTGAGTTGTTCTCACTAAACTGTATTAACCAGACTATAAAAGTTCATGGTTACACAGAGTTTGTGTGTTGGTCCGTTATACTTCCGGATGGCAATGTTGTGAACTCCTTGTCCAAGCGCATTCTATCTATACTCTGATATATTTTAGTGAGTACTAATAACCAAAATGGCTATCTAAAACAATAACAAAGAGATTGGATTGACGTCAATGTCGTTCTTTCTATTGAATACAACCGTAGCCATCGTTATGTTTTAGCCTGATACTGAAATCCAAAAGGACTGGCTGTTTGACGTCATTATTCGGTTTTTGCACCGTCTAGTGAGTTGTCGTAAGTAGAGCTCATGGAAACAAGTTATTTCATTGGTTGAACTATTGAATACAACTCACGATTTGTTTTCTTTTGTGGCAAAAGACTGGCATTTTGACGTCATTTTTTGATCATTATTAGGCCATAACTTTACGAAGGCCACGATACAACCCACAGTTCACTTTCTTTGGGGTTCTCGTCGTCTTATGTTATGATGTTATTTTTGGGCAGTGTCAAAGTATGGGGTCGTGATGTCCATTTCTGGTCAATTTTTTTCACGTTTTTCTAGAATACAACAATTGGATTCAATAGTCTGATGTCACGTGGTCCAGCAACGGGGCCATCGTGGTTCTAAACAAAGAAAATCTGTACTTTTTATTCTTCATGCTGGCTAGAATTTTCATATGTCTTGTGATCAGAATGTGTAAAAGTCAAAACATGATCAGATTTATAATGCTTTTTCCTCTGGATACGCTTTTATGCTCGTCGGAGAAATATTTCATAAGGGCGTCCGCCATTGTTCCGATAGTTTAGAGCCAGTTACTAAGTTACCATGCGTCATTAAGAGGGAAGTGATGTTACGACTGTTGAAGCGTATTAACTAGTGTTTTGATTTTTAATCGGGCAAAAGCAAGACTGACGGGAAGAAAGTAATGTATAAATGAATATGATAACTCTAAAATAGAATTCTAACACCAAACATGAGATTTTCGGGCTCAAAATTGTTCTTCAACCAAGAGCAAAAACAATAAAAACAATGATTTTACTGTGTTTGTTATAGTCTGAAGAATGGTTTGATGTTTCGACTGTTGTTTTCTTAAAGTGTTCGTTTTTATTTATTTTATTTTTTCATTATTTTACTTTATCTTTTATTTATTTATTAATATATTTTTTATTATTATTATTATTTTATTATTATTATTATTATTATTATTATTATTATTATTATTATTATTATTATTATTATTATTATTATTATTATTATTATTATATTGTATCTTGCTGAAGAAGCCCGAAACGTTCCGTGTTTAAGTGTTTGATGAAGCTGTTATATATTCATTTTTGTTCATTGCGTTTACAGTCTACAGCTTCCACCAGATTATTATGACTAAAACTGAAGTCATGCCGAAAATCAAGTTCAAACTATAGAGCTAACCATAAAATTAATATTATTATGACGCCGTCAAAACATAATTTTTCATAATTAGATGCAGATGACCCGAACTATGCCGCAATTGACCCTTAAGCAAGGCATACGCATCCAATCAACCTATTGTTTACACATTGCTTAACAACTATCAAAGATGAGACAAGGAGTTGAGTGGGACACTTTCGCTTTCAACAAAAATGGTATCCCTTCCCCCACCTCCACCCCCACTCCCCTCATTCTTCCACCCCTTCATTTCTCTCTTTGTCACACCCCCCCCCCCCCTCACCCACCCTAGCAAAAATAATGACAAAAGTCATATGAGGCCACAGAGGGGGGGGGGGGGGGGAGGGTTTCTATGGACTTTTTTAAAATGATTGACACACGTTCTAGATTGTAAAAGTTACCAATAAAAACAAAACAGAACATTATCCATCTAATATTATGAATAGTGTGTTCTCTCAAAAAGTACCCAATATCAATCACTGCATGAGCATGAAGCAGACATGAGTGAAGGAAACGTCAACATGAGGATCTACAAGGCATTATTTCTAAAATTAATTATGCGAGTGAGACATCCGGAAAGTTATTACGGGTTAACATTGAACTAAATCTTTACAATCGATACAAATTACAAAAACAAACACTGAAATCGAAATCGTTTGTATCGTTTGGTCTCGCGTTCGAGGCTGGTGATTAGGAACTTTTGGAGCAGGAAAACGTTGCGTACGAAATAGATCTCCCTTTATTGTTGTTTACATTGTAGATAATTCACCTTTAGTAAAATCCAACATGCACGTATACAATTTTATACTAGTTAAATTTATCTCTATATGGCAAAATTACTTTAAAAAATCAGGGTCCAAATAGCAAATAAGGTGGTTGGAATTATAAAACGGAGTTTCTCTCATTTCAATTGTACCATGTTTTTAACGTTCTTTAAGACTTTAGTGAGACCCACTTTGGACTATGCCAATTGCATATGGAGCCCGATGTATAAAGGACAGTCCACAGCTGTGGAGAACGTTCAAAGGAGGGCCATTAAGTCTGTCGCTGAATTGTATTATCTGCCTTATAAGGAAAGATTGATACGCCTTTTACTTCCGTCTGTAAAGTACAGAAGACTGAGAGGTAATCTAATTCAAATTTACAAGATCGTACAACTTGGATTCCAAGGAGTTCAAATATACGGTTTTGACGACCACAAGAGGTGGGGTTTTCTAAATCTTCAAAGACCGGTGTTAGTTCGACTCAAAACACGTGCCAACTCTTTAATTTTCAGGACCGTGGAAATTTGGAACTCTTTCCACTCCACGCCTCTTCAATAACTGTAGTTTATTCATTTATGGATCAAATTTCTCCATTTTTGGCATATATGCTTTTCTAACTATATTCTTTAATCACATGCCTTATTGCAATAAAAATATACCAAAGAATCCGAAAGCGAAATATATAATAGAACGGCAAAAAATTGAAAAACGCCCTTATGAGCTTCTTAGCCAAGCGCATACTATCTATAGGCGTAATATCATAGCTAATGTTTTTAGTTTTTACACGTTAATGGTAGTTGAATAAAACTAGATATGTATGTACATGCTCATTTTTAATACATTTTTTTCTAATTTTGAAAAGTAGCAAAATTATCTAGGATTGAGTGAGTTAAACTGATAGTTCGCGTGTTTGTTTTTTTTTTTTTAATATTATTTAATTTAATTGTATTTCATTTCTTGTTTCAATAAAGTGATGAATTTATTCAAAACAAAAAATTTTCTTGATGCAACTTGCATTTTTGTCCCGGTTCAGCAGATGGTTGTAAATTCGGACGAGACCGATGTCCAACAATACATTGTTTCCTATTGTTTTAATGTGTAAATGTTGCTGCTCGAATCTTAACTACGCCACAACCACATCATCTCATTGATCTGTGGTGTTTCAATCATCCTGTTTTGTTGATAAAGGGGAAACCCGAAACGTTCATTTGATCTGTTTTTGTAATTAAATTGGAGCTTAAATTCAACTTCACGTTCTTATTTATTTATTCATGATAAAATATTTGAAGAATGTCGATTCAAGGGGAAATAATATTACTCTAACTTATGCACAGATTATGAACTCCTTTCCACAATTAATCGATGTCGTTAAAACATTTATTGATTATATTATTTTACAATCTCTCAGAATCTGAAAGCTGTCGTCGAGAGATTACACAAAACTAAACCTAAAAAAAAAAAAAAAAAAAAAAAAAAACCCAACCCCAAAACAACAATAACCAAAACAAAAAAAATAGTTATTGAAAAGAAATAACAATGTTTGTAAGCGTTGATTATCATCAGAATAATGATCGTGAATACATTGAATGTTTGGTATTGAATGAATCTTTTCCGACAATAGAATATCAATAAATAGCGATATTATCAACTGTTGTTTCTATTGTATTCCACCTCAATAGCAATTCGCCTCTATCGATTTTTTTCAACTCAATATCTTATTTCTAAGTCTGTACTTTACAGTTGCTTTTCTTGGTCTTTTTTTTTTTTATTCTTTGAAAATTTTTTTTTAAATTCAGATAGCAAAAAGCAACAACATGAAGACCTGAGTGACGTCAACTTCATACTATCTATAGCCTTGATTTCTGATTGCTTTTTGTACCATGTGCGGCAATGTGGTCTTGTGGTATGACACTCGCTTTCTGATCGGAAGGTCCTGGGTTACGAACCTCGCTCGGCGCATAGTTGAGTCCTTGGAGAAGGCTCTTTACTCACATTCTCTCACCGTACTCAGGTGTAAAATGAGTATATGGCCGTTAACAGCGTTGTCTCTGTCCGAAAGAATTGCAATATCGCCTAACAGGCTTCATGTCCCGTCCTACGTCCTACGTGTTAAATGTTGCTTTGAGCACGTTTAGTGGATATTGCGCTATATAAAAACTCTGTTTTTTGTTTTGTTTTTTTAACCATGTACAGAAAACAAATTATGACCGATCGCCTCCACACATTACTATTATTACTATGTCGGGGTGGACTCAATGCTTAAACTTGAACTCTAATTGGCTTCAACAGTCATGACGTCACTTCCCTCGTAATGACGCATAGTAACTTAGTAACTGGCTCTAAACTATCGGAACAATGGCGGACGCCCTTATGAAATATTATTTCTCCGAGGAGCATAAAAGTGTATCCAGAGGAGAAAACATTATAAATATGATCATGTTTTGACTTTTATACATTCGGATCACATGATATATGAAAAGTTCTAGCCAGCATGAAGAATAAAAAGTACCAATTTTCTTTGTTTAGAACCACGCTGTTCGCTGTACTTTTTAGTTACATAACCAATTATTTTATGGATTTTTTTAATGTATGTTTGTTTGTTTGTTTTGTTTCGTTACATTATTTTTGTTGTATTAAATTTTTTTTCATAATAAAAACTATCTAATGTCATTGACTTGGATGACATAAAATGTATATAATTACAGACATTCTCTTGTCATGCATATTAGCTCTATACAAATGTAATATGACGCATTCGTTTACATGGCAACGTTCATTCATTTTTCACTGACAAAACGCCTTATCGAATTTTGGTTAGAAAACTCTCAACTTCATAGTGATGTTATGCGTTTAGCTAAAATGCTCACAAGATCCATCAGCCGGATAAAACGTACATACCGACACACATAATTATGTGTAGTAACCTTAAATATTTGTATTATTGTTGTGTAGTGTGTCGCGCTGGTGAACGGCTGCATCCATAACCACTATAATTTGGACCATAATTTCTATACAGTTGTGATATTGAAAGTTCAGTGCACCCTGTGATGATAACTTTTATGTATTCGATGTTTAATTAATATATATATATATATATATATATATATATATATATATATATATATATATATATATATTATATATATATATATATAATGATATTATAATGGAAAATGATTATATTATATGGTTTTTGTATAAGATCAAAATTATATAAGCTTAAGTAATGTCGATTCTTTAAAAATAAATGGATTTTATTCTTCAAGAGGCCAATTTTTATCCCTGATTTCTAGATGTCGCCATACCTCATTCAAAACGCTATTGTTATTGTTTTTATCTTTAAATGTTGTCACCAGCACTTCGAAATATCAGCAGCGATTCAATACGACCATACGTTCCTGTTGTCCCTTAACAAATTAAATATAATACACAGTGTTGCCACGCTGGCTTACCCGTTTCTACCCTACCGCCAACTTTTTTTTTAACCCTTCTTTACCTTACGCTTAAAAAAAGTAGCATGGGTAACGATATTACCCGAAAGACTTTCATTAGTTAGTTGTAAACATGAATTAACGTCTAAATATTGTCAAATAAAGAAAGGGTTGTTTGAATTATCAACACTCTTCACATATTTACCTTCATAGTATTTTTCGCCAATGACTTTGATTCAAACTTCTTGTGATTACAGGTTGAAATTATCATATTATATCCTATATCCGACTGAGACGTTATCCTTTACGCAGCTCCAGTGTAAAGAATATTAATGGGCATTTTTCTCTTCCATGAAAAAAACATTATTTAAGAAATATCACCGAAATCTAGATCTATCTCCACATTGATTGATAATTGAAAATTCTTGGATCTATTTTTGGCGGTCAAAGCGGAAGAAGAGTAAATTAGATGCCAGGTTTTTTTTCTCTAAAATATTCCAAATTGGAAAACAAACGTTATTCATCATGAATTTCCTGTAGGCTAGGAGTATGGTCATTTTTATTTTTTATTGTATTCTTTTCCTCAGTAATTTGTTATATTTGCACAAAAAAAATATCGTTTGGACAAAAAATCCCTACAAAACCCTACGTTTTTGCGATTTTACCCGTAGGGTTACCCTACAACCTACGGCTTGGTATTTTACCCTACCATAGGGTAAAATACCTACGTGTGGCAACACTGATAATACAACTTACCAGCTGCCTCCACCTACTATTTTTCGATCATGTTATTATGAACTATAAAATTGTCATCACATATGTTAAAAAACCCAAACATGACGAATGAACCGAAAAACGAAAGGAAAAGATAGACAAAAATAGAAATGGAAGAAAGACAATACGGGAGAGAAGTGGTGGAATAGGACAATATTGAGACATCACCGGGATAATTTTTTTATAAGTCCAGAATGTTGGAGAGGTCTCTTTGGGCAGATTCAAACCTGTATTGGGTAAAAAAAAAACAACAAAAAACAAGTTAGCTTTGTTGCAGAAATTAAAGAGCATGGATATATCATTGTATGGTTTCACCACGTTAGACTTCAGGAGACTGGCGTTTGATATTTCTGAACATTTAAAACATGCCCACACTTTTAACTGGAGGACCAAAATAGCAGGAAAAGATTGGCGGAGAGTGGGTTATTGAAAAGGAACCTTACCATTTCAATCAGACAACCAGAGCCAACCAGTACTGCAAGAGCAACTGGTTTGAACAAACATCAGATGATGAAATATGACTTTGTTTATAAAGATGAATTGTCGAAGCACGATTTCTCTTCGTCTGACATCTGGAACATGGATAAAACGGGCTTCACGGCAGTTCAAAGACCAGGAATGGTTCTTGCTCTAAAAGGCAAGAAACAATTTGGAAAGATCACAAGTTTTGAAAAAGGAAGAACCGTTACAGCGGTTTGTGCGTTCAATGCAGATGGAAATTATATGCCTCCCACGCTAATCTTTCCCCGAGGTGGGAGGCAAATAATTTCCAGCTGCATTGAACGCACAAACTTCTGTAACGGTTCTTCTTCTTTCAAAACTTGTGATCTTTCCAAATTGTTTCTTACCTTTTAGAGCAAGAACCTTTCCTGGTCTTTAGACTGCTGAATCAACCAATGAGTGGTGCTCCACCATACTCCATTGGATCTTGTTCTTACAGTGGTTGGGCTGGTGAAGAGAACAAGCTGAAATGACTCCAACACTCTGTGAAATTTGCAAACACATCCAAAGAAAAACCAAACATCATATTATTAGACGGTCACCACAGCCACAAGACAATTAATTGCTGTCATCAATACGATTCAACAGTCTGATGTCACGCCGCCCGGCAACGGCGGCCATCTTGGTTCTAAACAAAGAAAATCATTACTTTTTTTTATTTTTCATGCTGGCTAGAACTTTTCATATGTCTTGTGATCATAATGTGTAAAAGTCAAAACATGATCAAATGTATGTGTTTTTTCTAGTGCGGGGCGGTCCTAGGCAAGCTTAAGGACCACGGTCCTACGGTCCTTGGGAAATGAAGACCGCAAGGACCGGTCCTAGGACCGGTCCTTTTCGACATTGAACATTCCTGAGAGACTGTTGGAAATTCGAACCGGTTTGACCTTTGAGACCGTGGGATCGTTCATTCTTGAACCGTTAAAGACCGCTACACGATGAAAACCGTGGTCTACAGGAGTAAAACACACGGAGTAGTCACACTCATTTCAAATTGTAACCTAATTAGAGAAGAGGGGTGATGCCTTCTTTATTTGCTCACCGTACTTCATTGTTACTTCGATAATTTAATAAAATTTGAAATTTATCCCCATTAACGGAGATAATGGCATCGCCCAAGGCGTTGATCGAGTTGTTCGTGGCGTTGATACACACACACAACTCCTACCCCCCCCCCCCCACACACACACACACATTAGAGGGCAGCGAGCATTGAAGAGTAAGAGAGAGACGTGAAGTTATAATAAGAGGGGGTGGATGAGGTAATAAGAGGGGTCGATGGTGACTTTTCGCCAGATCTAACAAACTCAGCTACCCATTCATTGCTGAGTAGACAGGGATTCAGAAAAAACTCGACTGCACCCGGGATCGATCTCTGGCCCTTTGCGTATAAAGAGAGTGCTCTATCAACTGAGCTATCGGGGTCCCCAAATATTCTATTGGACTTTTTTAAAATTCAGACGTTATAACTGGGTTTTTTGGAAGGAAGAAACTAATGAAACTCATATTATTTGATTAGTAAAAACACCAAACGAAATTTTAATATTATTGTATTATTTTAAATGACAACACTGCGATAGAAATGAGTGGTGACAAGAGATGGACAAAAGAAAACAAAAAATCGGATTTGCTACTTGCTAGGTTCGACACACACACACACACACACACACACACACACACACAAACACACACATCTTTAGTAGTCACATACATTTCAAATAATAACCCATTAGAGAAGAGGGGTCATGCCTTCACCATAGATCATTGTCATTGCGATCATTATGGTGTAGTAAATTTTGAAATTTACCCCGTATAATGGAATCGTCCAAGGCGTGCGCCTCCTGTTCCCCCCATCTCACACACGAAAGGGCGGTTTGCGGAGTGGAGGTTGGTGGTCGTCTGCCTGTATGGTCGTCTGTGTCGTTTAGTGTATGGCAAAGGGGGGTGGGTGCGATTAATTAAGTGGGATGGGTGGTGATTGGTGGAAGATAGGCAACCGAAGGCAACGAATCGCTGGGGAAGTAGTAGGCTATGGCGCGAGACCGAAGGTGATCAGACCGGTCTTCAGCGCGGCACTAGTTGAAAGGTGATAAGAAGTGAGGACCGCCGCCGGTCTTCAATATGGGACCGATCCCCGGTTCACAGCTAAAAGACCGTGGGACCGGTCCTAGGGACCGGTCCTCAGCGCGGCACTAGTTTTTTCCCCTCTGGATACCCTTTATGCTCGCCGGAGAAATATTTCATACGGGCGTCGGCCATTGTTCCGATAGTTTAGAGCCAGTGTTACTAAGTTACCATGCGTCATAAGCTTGGAATAATAATACATGGAAGGTAAGCGGCTTCGTTCGCGAGGTCGCAAAGTTGATGCCAGTGGGCGGAGCTTAGCCGCCATATTGAGAAGACCAGGAAACGATTGTTTATCATAGAAACTATAGACTTGAGTGATGGAAATCATCTTGTGTTGCCGATTAAAACACTCACTTACTAAGGGAATTTAGTCATTGTGATGTTGTAAAATACCTTGCAAAGGCAATATTAATTAAATTATTTTCTTCGTTCAATTCTGAAGCCAAAGCACTATCACTACGCACGGTTCGATTTCCTTTGCTTGTTGGTTATGACATGAATAAGGAAAAAGGGAGGAGTATGAGTAAACACTTGTAAAATATCAAGCAACCGCACAGAAAGTAATGGAAGTGCAAGCTCGAATTAAAGATATCGAAAAATAAAAAGTGGATCCGGTCGGAATCGAACCTGCGTGTCACGAGACGGCATATTTCGCTTGGCCAAGAAGAGAGAACAGCAAGTAGATCATTCGTCATCCGCTACCAATGCAATCTTACTGGTCGCAGTGGCTCAGTTGGTTAGAACGTTGGCTTCGTAACCAGAAGGTCTGGGGTTCGGTTCCCGGCCGCGTCATGCTCGTCAAAAGCAGAAAACCCCACATGAACCCAACCACAACCGAGCTATTTCGGTCAAGGACAAGGGCAGAAAGCAGACGTTACAAAAGATAAGGGGGTAAAAGTAGAAGAAAGCATACATCTCCTGCAAGAATGGAGGAGGCCCTCCCAACCACCCACCACTTTTAGCTGACTCTTACAGCACAAAGTTTCGGGGTAGGAATCACATTAAAAATCAGGCCACCACTACACGACCGCAATTCTTAATCCTTTCACAGCTAGATTAGATTTCACGTCAAATACGAGTCGATCCTGTACAGTTTTCATCACAGATTAGTCTAAAGCGCGCTCGAGTCGCATCACATGGACTATCTCTATGTGAAACTGCATAAGTCAGTCATGTATAGACAAAAAAAAGTACGTTTGGTTTTGCTTCAACTCAAACCTAGCCATGAAAGGGTTAATGGTGACAACTTAAAATGTGGACGTACCACTGCAGCTATAGCAGTAGTAGAGTAAGCTACCCAATTGCTGCTGGGTGGACAGGGGGAACCGGATAAAAATTCTGGCTGCAAAGGGACTCGAACCCGAGACCTTTGGCGTGACAGTCCAATGCTCTACCAATTGAACTAACGGGACCCCCGCTACTAGAGCTATGAATTACCATAATTCATCAAAAATTAAGTCACAAAATGCTATTTACATTTTATATTTATTTGTGTAAAGTGACAAAAAAAAAAAAAGACATTATTACACAAAATATCATGGTCACACAAAAAGGTTCATTGTTTGATCATAATTCAATAAGATTTCAAAATAAAACAAAAATCCCAGCAATTTCATTACTAGTTCATCATTAATAGTTATTACAGAAGTCTGTTATGGCGAGACTGGATTTTACGTCATTCATCATTCAATCCTCTACAGTTCAGAAATTAGCCCCTGTGATGCGACTCGAGCCCTCCGAGTGCTCGAGGTGAAAGCTGTAGCGGATGGAATGATGTTTGACGTGAAATTCAGCCTAGCCAGGAAAGGGTTATACTTATACACAAACATATTTGCCTCTTTAAAAAAATCACACAAGTTAATAATGACATTGTTACTGCCCTGTAAATAAAATAAATTTGTTAAGAACTTGACGGCTTTTACACATTAGCTTCTTTTTCAATTGTTCAGTGTACAGTTTACCAGCATAGAAATACCTGACCTGAATATATTTCTCAGCTATTGCTTTTAGTAGAAGAATCAAATGATTCTCAATTCCCTCATGATCAAACATATGGGAATGAAATAATGTAGAAAAAACGGGTTTATTGACGAAAGACTTCATGATGCTTTGCAAAAGCTTAAGGCAATCATATCGATTGAAATGAAAATTATCTTGACCTACAGTTGCAACATATTTTCTGAAATGCTTTTCGGAAATTAAACAGACATCAATAACACCCTTAGAAGGAATTTGCAACCCTCCTTTGTTCTTAAGAGCAATCAAAGAATGTATGTCAGATAGCTCATTTTCAACTAATGCATTTGAACACTGTTCACAAAGAATTCTTTGTTTCAATTTAAATGCAACAAATCCAGCAATGTAGACGACAATTTTATTTGAACAAGTGGACAACTGATCATAGTTTACATCAAAATCAAATGAACTACTGCTACTGATATCACTACTTTCACACACCTCTTCAGACAAGACTCGGTTTGTTGATAAAGATGCATTGATTCGAATCCCAGAAGGTACATCACGGCTTAAATTCTCTCGGCTGGAAACACTTAGAATGGGTACGGATTCCAGAGGCAAACAGTTCCCTCTTTTCACTTCTTCAATTTCATTGTGCGTGAGGAGTTGCTTGTATGCTTTTGAGAACTGTCTAGCTGTTGGATTGTTATTGCAGCCTCCCATAGTTCTTACCTTACCAAAAAAAAGTTCAATGTGATCTTGACTAAACTTGTAAGTCAATAAAAATTTCATACATGAATCTTCAGACATTACCAAACGTCTGTAAATGGAAATAACACTATCAATACAAACAAGAAAACCAAGAAAGCCAGTCTTTCTTCTACTGGAAACAAGAGACATACCATTAACAGATAATGTCATGGACAAAATATAATTTTTAACTTCTGAGAGAAAATTTTCAGTTGCTTCAAAATTACATTTACTCAATGGGGATTTCCATCCAAATGCCTTCATATTTCTAGAATTAAGGATATCAAACAAACAATTAAACATTTTCAAAAACTTAATAGTTGCCTCACATCCTTCAAAACCAGGGATATTTTCTTTAAGACAAAATTCAAGAGAAGAAGAAACTGAATCACTAAGAGTTTGAGCAGCTAATTTTACATTCATTTTTTTCTTAAACCATTGCACATGACTTGCTTGTAATTTATTACCCAGGTGCAATCCTTCTCTTTCTTGTAACTCATGTAATAGTTCAATATAGTCCCATTTGATAAAATCATTACCTACACAAAAAGACTTTTTTTCTGCAAAAGTATTCCTTACCAATTTCAACATATGACAGGCATCAAGAAAAACATAAATAGGCGAATCAGTAACAGGATGAGAAAAGTATGGCTTTATTTTATCACTATCTACAATTACACCAAGAGACTTCAACATAGACATATTTGATGGACAACCGTCATGTGTGGATTGACACTATCTCAACACCTACTTCATGCAGTTTTTTAATACATGAATTCAATCAATTTTTTCTTTCCACCCCATTCAAACCATCTAATAAAAAATACCCAACAGGCAATTTCCAACTGCTATTTAAGCATACTATCATAAAAGTTAGAGCTTCCTTTGCTACGGGAAGATTATCATCATCAATTCCTGTACCAACATCCACATAGCCATGATACTTGCTGCCATCCCATTCCACATGTTGCCTAATAGACATTTCATCCATGACAAGATTACATGAAAAGGTTTTGCAACCTTTGACAGTTGTACAATATTGGAAAGAAAAGTAAAAGCTGATTTAGTAAAACCAGGTGACCCATCCACAGTTTTATACCACTTAGAAATAGTTTTTGGATGAGGAAGACAAGTATCAAAAGCTTTTCTTACATATCGATAAGCTTTAGGGGAGTAAAAATGCAATGTCATAGCAAAACTTCTAATTTCTGGAGAATACTTAACAGGTACAGACATATTTTCCATCTTCGCTAATTTCCGTTTCAATAAATCACCAACCCCACCCCCACATCTTTCTAAAATATCTACACTAGAGTCACTAATCATCTTTTTGTTTCTAAGCTCCATTACTATACTTTTTAAGTCTGCATTTTTTAAAATTAAACGTCTTTTCGACTGCTGAAGCATTTTAATTTTCTTTCTGCATGATTCTAATTTATGACTTTTATCTTCTAGAGCTCTTTTAAAATTTTGTTTGGTTGGTGTATCAACACTCGTAGAAGTAGAAGGGATAGCAAGATCATTTGGCAATGGAGCATTACAGTTGTCTGAATTAGAAATGGAAGGGGGAGGCTCTCTTTGAGCTGGCGGTTTTCTAGCTTTGTCCCCCGAATTTTGATAGTAAGAAGGAAAAGACAAAAAGATAGTAGGTACTGCACCTTCTCTCAATCGAACAATATTGACAGAAGTTCTGTCAATGCATTTCTCCTCAAAGTGGACAGAACAGACAACAGTATATTTGGAGGGAATAAAATTTTCCCTTCTTATGGAATTTATCCACAGCTTTCTCCGCTCTTCATCCTTGGGGAATCTGAAAAAAAACAAAACAACAACACATTGTTGTCACTAATGTCTTAAAATAGCATTACAACATTATTGGTCACCTGGTAACATTCTTACTGTGACTGAGTGAGAAACATGGGTGTGCTATTCTGTGTGGTAGCAAACCATTTGTTCGAATAGCACTGTTGTTGATACAACCAAGTGTTAACCTTTCATAGCTAGTCTGGACTTCACGTAAAATATCATTCGATCCTCTACAACTTTCACTGAGATATGAGTCCTGTGATTCGCCTCAAGCACTAGAGGCACATCACAGGGACAAATCTCTACGTCAAAACTGCAAAAGACAGTCATACATCGACAAAAGTAGGTTAGATTTCCGTTCGGTTGAAATGTAACCTAGCTGTGAAGGGGTTAAAACAAGGCTATTTTATTTAATGCACACATAAGGTTGGGAAATGACTTTTGCATATCAACAAGACCTTGTTGCTTAGCAAGTAATGTAATCCTTTAGACGTATGATCATAAATGTTTTAGTTAGCAATAAAAGAAAAATACTCACTTGTGAAAGGTGATTCCTGTACCCTTCTCCCTCTCAGAGCGATTGGTGCAGCCAAATGCGCAACAAGCAGGCATCTTTGGTTATTCCTGTAGAACACAATGAATAATTAATATGGTTCAAAAATATTTTCCAAGAATGAGTGATAGGTCAGTGTGATGAAAATGTACAACGAATTCTTTTAGACAGAAGATGAAATAAACGTTAGATAGTAAAATCCAACCAATCTTAAGCCTTTTACGGTTAGGTTGGATTTCAACCGAACCGAAATCTAACCTACATTTGTCGATAAATGACTGACTTTTGCAGTTTTCACGTAGAGATTAGTCCCCCATTTTGAAATTTGATGCACACATAGACAGCAAATGAGTTGGTACTTTTCATCTCAACAAGACCTTCTTGTAGTCTTGTAGCTGAGCAAGTAATCCTTTGGACGTATGATCACAACAGTTAGCAAAAAAAGAAAAGTACTCACTGATGGACGGTGATTCCTGTAACACTATCCTTATCACTGCGATTAGTACAGCCATATCATCTTTGGTTAGTCCTTTCGAAGTGACTTTTCTCACCCCCCGGATGCTAGTCTTCATAATAGTACACCCCCCGGATGCTAGTCTTCATAATAGTAGTCCACAATTGTTGTATGTTTAATCCAAAGGTTGTAATGCAGTAATTTGTTAAGTTTCTTGTCACAAGTTGCACAATTAAAAAAAAATCAATCAAATCCAAATCACAAAAAGCCGGCGACGTTTTTTTCAGGAATCCAATCGGCCGGGGGGGGGGGGGGGGGGGGGTGAGAATACAGGCAGCCTAGTCCTTTAATTCCTGTAGAACAAAATATTTTCCAAGAATGAGTGATAGGTCAGTGTGATGAAAATGTACAACGAATTCTTTTCGAGAGGAGATGAAACATTACTATTAATGTTAGATAGTAAAATCTAACCAATCCTAACCGTCCAGCTTCAGCTAGAGCCAAACCAAGGCCAAGGGTGACGAAACAGTCTCTGATCATCGAGAGTCAAAGGCTTTCCGTCAGTAAAATAATGTCGATCTAAGACTAATAATAAATATCGCCTTTACCATATACATCCGATAACTAAAACAAATGAAAAAACGATTAGACTAGAATCTATACTTGTTTTAAGAAAATCAAAGTGGCTGAAAACTGAAAGTGAAAGTGAACGTGCCATGCCATAGCCACATCACATTCACAGGGAGAGATATCTGAATTCGACTCAACTTAGCTATCAAATAGTTTTATTTCATCTTTAAACATGATTTAACTGATAAAACGTATTTGCAAACATAATTATGAAACAAATTTAAGGTTGATACTTACTTGGAAGGAAAAACATCCACTGATCATCTTGATTCGGATGTCCACCGATGAGTGAATCACCGTAACTACGGCCGTAACGCAGGAATGTTTTGGTATTCCCAATATGGCGGAAGCGGCCAACGGTTGGCTTCAGTATTATGACGTCATCTTCCTTCCATCTATTTTTATTCCAAGGTCATAAGTCATAAGTGACGTTACGACTGTTGAAGAGTGTCACAAGGTGCGTTCGCAACTCGCAATGGATGCGAAGGCCGCTTATGACCTTAAAGTGTGGAGAGGTAGACGTGGACGTTACAATCACCAACAGAACAACGTATCTGACAAGAGAGCCATTATTATTTATTTAAAGTAAAAGAAAGGGGAACAGCTCATAGTTATTGAGCAAAACAGAATACCATTGAATATATTGACAGGAAAAATCAAAAATACATACAAGTAAACAGTAGTAATGCAATATAAAATCTATACATGTAAGTTTTAACCAAAATAAACTATACTTCACCCAGGTTGCAACCGTTTCATTAATTCCCACTAAAAATGAAATTATTAATTACATGATGGTACAAAGTTAACTGTTTATAGTCCGAAAGGAGATTAAAATCAATTAACAAAATTGTTCACACAGGGTGCGGTGTTCCAGCCTGTTCAGATCCAAAATTGTTCCAAAATGAAACACATAGATCGAGTGTTACTTCCTCATCTTTACAAACATTACATTGTATTTTGTTCATATTTCTCAAAAATTATATTGTTCAAAAGGGTTCAAAACATATTTGCCGGGCGCTATGTCCTAGCCCCGATAAAATTACAAAGTTCAAAGATGCAAACGCATTTACGGGGCTATGTCCTAGCCCCGTCAGCTCTTCACGAGCACAAATTACAAAAACACAATATCGCTTAGAGCCCATAACCGGGTACGATATACAAAATGCTGGCCATATTAGGCCCACTTCGGCTACAATACAGCCTAAAACACAATGCTGGCCAACACACAGGCCCAACACATATCGCCTGAGAGCCCATATTCGGGTGCGACATAAAGTACTGGCCACTTTGGGCCCTTTTCACTGTGGCTTCAACATAGCCAAACAGAATTCCAGCCAACACACAGGCTGTACAGGTCGTTCTTCTTCGACCTCAAATCGCAGACTGCCAGTTGAACATCGACCCAAGCCGAAACATAGGACAGGGTATCTAACGGTATCTCGGTTGATGCATAAGATTGATGAGGGTGTCTTCACACTGATGGAACATGATAACCCTCCGTTCTTTCATTGCCTTCATAGTATACACAAGGGAGTCCCTATTCCAACACCCATCCTACACTCACAAATCATTTAATTATATGGGTTGGATTCTACCCGAGACCTTGGTGGGTAGGACAACTATCTCCCTTTGTTATATAGAAGGCATTTCTTTACAAAGAGTATTACGCCTCCGATAACGTCATCATTATGATATCATTTCCACCACACTGCACGAACAAGTTGCAGCCTTGTGATAAAACTTTCTTCGGACTGCTTAAATCAGCCTACAACAATGCCGTTGACAACTGGCTACGAACCCTGAAAAGAGTGTTACGTTCTTAGACATTGCTGGCCTCTTTGGAAGTGTCTATTTAAAAAAGATGGGCGTCAGCGTAGTCATCGTAAAGTTATAGCCTGACACTGACCAAACAATGAC
>NC_088371.1:16772423-16810551 GCF_034508935.2 Berghia stephanieae
ATCTATAGTCTGGTTAATACAGTTTAGCGAGAATTACTCAAACGCGGATGGCAAAAAAAAAACAACAAAAAAAAAACAAAAAAAAAACCCAAACAAACCAATAACAAAGACCTGAATGACGTCAACTTCGAACTATCTATAAATATGTGTGTGAACAGGGGAAGGGGTAGGGGATGGATAGAAAGATAAGTTGACTTATTGGGAGACAGATTGTATTTAAACTTAAACACATGCATATACACAGAATGGGGGGTGGGGGGTGGACAAGTATATATTATTTGTAATGTATGGTTTTTTATTTATTACGTAGTGTTTTGTTTTGTTGTAGTCGTTATATATTTGTTTCTACACTTCTTTATTGGGTAAATTATTATGGTTTATTTTTCATAGACGCACTTTAATAATTTATCTCACAATCCTCTCCCACCTACTCACTAATGCGTCACACTGCTTTTATTTTTTCCAACTGGCAACGTTTATTTCACTCCCTTTTATGAGGATGGGAACGAGGTTAATATAATAATAATAATAATAATAATAATAATAATAATAATAATAATAATAATAATAATAATAATAATAATAATAATAATGATGATGATGATGATGATGATAATAATAATATATAATAAATAAATAAATAATAGAGAAGTAAGAGGAAAGACAATATAGATAGTATGCGCTTGGCTAAGAAGTTCATAACATTGCCATCCGGAAGTATAACGGACCAACACACAAACTCTGTGTAACCATGAACTTTTATAGTCTGGTTAATACAGTTTAGTGAGAACAACTCACAAACGCGGATGGCAAAATCAATAACAAAGGCCTGAGTGACGTCATCTGCATACTATCTATAGAGATATAAAAAAAAAATAAACAGGATTGAAATAATAGCGGGTCTCAACAACGACAACGAAAATAACAACAATTTAAAAAAAAACAAACAAAACAAACAAAAACGTGAATGCATAATATAATTAAATTAATTCGGTAGCTCCGAGTCCCGTTAACATAAAGGCAAGTCACATGACTGGCCTTCCAAAAAAGAAAAAACCGACTTTCACTCCCATCGGCCTTCACCTTGCTACCGAGACTAACACCAACATTCAGCCAGGGCAATAATAAATAATATCTAGATCATTATCATTCATCAGCTTTTATTATTGCTTTGTTACTATCGGGATTATTATTTCTTTCATTTCAGAATGCAAGTCGAGTCGAGCAAGTCAGAGCAAGAGGTCACAGCCGTGGATTTGATGACGCACGTTTGTCGGCGAAAATAACACACTCCGCCGCCACTCCACACCCGCGCCCCAGTTTGCTACCCCCGACCTCCGACCGCTACCCTTCCCTTCTCTCAGGCTATCAGGCTATCTCGTTCTCTCACTCTGCCGGTTGGTTGCTACGTTGTTATGTTCCCGACTTCTCTTTCTTTATCCGTCTCTCGTGAATTTTAAAACAGCCTTCACCTTCGATCGGGGTCAACCTCAGAACACGAGGGCTGCGCTGCTGTTTGCCGGTAGGACATTTGCAGGTGATGGAGAAACTAGTGACATTGGATGAGCGTGTTGTATTTATTATTGGAGGTTTGATGAGTAGCTGATGGGGCTTAAATAAGCCTAAGAATACACGGGAATAAGTGTGTTAGTGTTAGCCTTTGGTACGGGATTTTGGACACGGCGATGGGAAAGGGGAGGGGGGGGGGGGGAGCCCTATATTTAATTTTTTTTTTTTACAACGAATAATGTATCTATCACGATTTACGTGTTCTTGTGTTTTCAAATATCAAACGATGTACTTTACCCTCTCCTTACCAACTCAAGGGAAACCATCACATTCGTTACGATACAGTCACCATTTTTCCTCATTCAGAGTTACCTATACTCATGCTGTGCACTTGGCCGAAATTATGAAGAACAAACCGGAACTGGTACGGCGCGATCAGTGTTGCCAGGTACCTTTGCAAAAATCCCGTCTGCTTTATGCCAGAAATCCGCCAGCTGTATCCTGCTTCACCCGCGACAATCCGCCAAAAGTGGAAAGTAGAATGAAAATTATGGATGATATACATTTGACAATTTAATTGTTTTCCTTGTGTTCATTTAATCTCAGGAAGAATAGCTCTGATTGAGTGGATCTAATTTATTATTTATTTATCTTTTGATTTATTTATTGATTTATTTATGATTGATTGATTTATTTAATTTTAATCATTTGTGTCCGTGGAAAATACATTTGAAAATGATATAATCCCGTTTGGCTTATCTTTATGCAGCCGGCTTGCTTGATTGAGGCAAATGTATCAGCTAGTTCAAGGGTTGGCTCCTGCTTCCGGGGTTTTCTGGACTTCACAACAGTGTGTTGTAGTTATGGGCTGACAGGAAGGTTCTGGTGTCGGCGATGACTGACATCAGGGATTTACAACTAAGCAAGGACTAATAGGCAGGGATTGGGCACGGACTGGGTGCTTCAAGGACCTTCAATTAAGAATTTAAACAAAAAGGTCTTAGAGCCAATCTAGTTTGTCTTTCGCCACCGGGTCGTCCTTGAGCGTCACATCATAATAGCTTTTATTTGCCGACCAAGGCAAGGAGAAGCAGTAACTCCATGATAATTAAGGGTTAGTTATTGCATTTTCATCAAACATCAACTGACAGTTGAACTATCTTACATGATGAGAATTTAACAGGAATGTGTCCCTTACATTTTATAATTTATTTATTTTTATTAATTATAATTGTGATTATTATGATGAGTGGCCGGGGATTGGCGGTAGACTACAGACATCATGCAATATACATATTGAATATAAATGAAATAATAGCATAGATCATAAACAAATGTTAACTATAGTATAATATACATATAGATATAGTTTTGTACAAGTATTTCAACTTACGAACATACATAGAATAGAGCACAATTTAAATATATACACAAACTATAATAGTAATGGTAGATTAAGTATTGAATTCACAGTAATATCTCGTTCCACTTTGAATTTTAACCATCAATTAATTTTACCTTCAACCGAGAGAAGTTAAACTTTTACAAGTTTGAAATTGGAGGAATGGTTCTTCTTTCTTGGGATTCTTAGCGTGTATGATCCAATTCAGAGATGAATTTGGTTTTGTAAAGTAAGGGCACGCCAAGGAATTATGGGAATAGCCAATCAGGTATCTAGCGTTCCGTTACACAATGGGAAGGTGTCCTACGTGTCGACCAAATCCCGCGAGCAAAATTTAGAGCTTTATTGGAGAAAAGTCTTTCCATGTTTTGAGTGGTTTATCTCAAGATGTTAAATTCCCTTTGCAAAAATCGTCGTTGTCCACTGAATTTGAAGGGGTTTTGAATGAGACGCTAACGAATGATAAAGAAGTCACGCAGTGAAAGAAAATCGTTCGTCACAACCATGAACTTTTATAGTCTGGTTTATACAGTTTAGCGAGCATTACTCATAAACGTGGATGGCAAAAAACGATGGCAAAAACCAGAGTGACGTCATCTTCATCCTATGTATATAAATCATCAAAAAATCCGCCATCCGCCAGGCCATTTTATCCCCGCCACACGATTATAAAAATCCGCCAATTTGGCGGAAAATCCGGACGTCACATCTTCCTCGCGCATGTTCTCAACTCCCTTGTCCAAAACGGCAGCCGCGGTACCTGTTAATTCCGTTTTCATAAAATCCTTAAATAATGAGCTTAAAAGTCTCTAGGTTCTATAGATTATAGAATAACTTTAAGTTGCCTTATTTGATGACATTTTTTGCTGCAAATTGCATGAGTCCTTGGAAAAGGCTCTTTACTCACATTCTCTCACCGTACTCAGGTGTAAAATGAGTACCTGGCCGTTAACAGCGTTGTCTTTGTCCGAAAAATTATAATATCGCTTAATAGGCGTCATGTCCCGTCCTACATGTTAAATGTTGCTGTTGACCAGGGACCCCTTGTAAAGCGCTTTGAGCACGTTTAGTGGATATTGCCCTATATAAAAGCTCAATTAAAAAAATTTAAAAAATTACATCATGTTATGAAAAGTTCATGCCATTATGATTTTTTTTTGTTTTTGTTTTTGTTTTTTTTTTTGTTTGAAAATGAGGTTGAAATCCAGATGCGAGGAGGAAATGACGACAGACTATTGTTCCCATACCTGTATTTGTATCGGTCTAATTTTATTTCGCTGCTACTCTAAATTGGTGGGCCTAAACCAGGGACAGATATTTTGCATTCTGAAACTGTATAATGAAATATTCGCCATTATCATCATCATCATCATCATCATCATCATCATCATCATCATCATCATCATCATCATCATCATCATCATCATCATCATCATCATCACTATGATTCCTGACTTGTCAAAGAGGCTCTAACCGCCGTCATCCAATAAACAGAAGTCGTACAAAAATGGCCCTTAATCTCTCTCTCTCTCTCTCTCTCTCTCTCTCTCTCTCTCTCTCTCTCTCTCTCTCTCTCTCTCTCTCTCCCCCCCCCCCCCCCCCCCACACACCACACAAGCCCTCCATTATTGTAAAAAAGCACTTTTGTCAGCCAAAACCGGTGGTCATAATTTTACTGAGCCATGTAAGTACATACTTTCTAAGATAGTCATCGGGTTCAAACCATCCAGAAAATACAAGAAGATAAAGTACAAACGCGAACATGAACTCGAAAACCACTTGACACACTTCTAACACACTAGAGCCTCAATTCGGCTGTTCCTGTTGTTGTTAATAATTTTTAATCATGCTGACAGTAGCAATTTTTACATACGAAATTCAACAACAGCCATCGTCTCAAATCGGTAATGTGAAGCTATGTGGTCTAGTGGTATGACACTCGCCTTTGGATCGGAAGGCCCTGAGTTTGAGTCCCACTCTGAGCGGCGCATGGTTGAGTCATTGAAAAAGTCTCTCTATTCACATTCTATCATCGTACTCAGGTGTAAAATGAGCACATGGCCGTTAACAGCGCTGTCTCTGTCGGGGGAAAAAAAAAATAAAAAAATCGTCATGTCCCGTCCTAAATGTTAAGTGTTACTGTTGGCCAGGAAGTCAGATCGAATTTTACACCGAGTTAAGCAAATGATCAATGAACCCAATAGTTTAAAGTGTAAAGGTTAAATTTTAAGTTCACTTCCGTAAGCGATTAAGTAAGTCCGCAAAGTTCGTTTTGATTTTGATGGAAAGCTCGGAGAACTTAAGTTCGACATCTGTTACCGAAGTTAGTAATTGATCTAGATGGAATTAAGAACACTCTGACACACTGGATGAAGAGAAGAATCTGCCTGAATTAATTGATGGAGCCCAGTCATGTGTTAGATCATTTGTGTCAGTCTTGTTTACATCATCGCGCAAATTACACACGTCAACACACTTCACACACTATCACTATCAATAACAACTCGTATCGCCTGCTTTCAATTTCCATGATTATAATCTGAATTGAAAGTCTTGTCAAGCTCACGAAATCGGTCACTGAGTCACTATCACAGTAAACTGAAGGGAATTAATAATATTAATAATAATAATAATAATAATAATAATAATAATAATAATAATAATAATAATAATAATAATAATGATAAAAATACTACTACTACTACTACTACTACTACTACTACTACTACTACTACTACTACTACTACTACTACTACTACTACTACTACTACTACTACTACTAATAATAATAATAATAATAATGATGATGATGATGATGATACTACTACTGCTACTACTACTACTACTACTACTACTACTACTACTACTACTACTACTACTACTACTACTACTACTACGACAAATAATAATAATAATAATAATAATAATAATAATAATAATAATAATAATAATAATAATAATAAATAATAATAATAATAGTAATAATAATAATATGGTTTTATATTATATAGCGCCTTACCCAACAAGCTCAAAGCGCTTAACAGTAACGTGGCAACTTTCACTCAAACATGCAATATAATTCTACAGTGTTAGGTTTTAAGATGTTTTTAAAAAGAAATCTGCATCATTACTGTCTCTGATATATCTTGGAAGGGAGTTACAGATAAGGGGTGGTGTCACAAGAGGAATTAACTATAATCTGGCAGTTTCCAGCTGACGACACGCAATACGCCTTAGTGACGAAGACTCAAACTTTACACCTCTGTGGAAACTCCCTCAAACTCGCCAATATCGGACAACGAAAATAACGTGCGTATAATGAAGTGTTGTATCCTGATTCAGTGGTATGATATTATTCATTAATAAGGAGTGAGTGGATTACATTGAGTTAACTTTCTTAAATTTCTTTCTAATCTACAGTCTGTATCAACAGCTTTTTCTCTATTCCTATGCGGTTGATATGCATGATATCATTATGACTTGACTACATGTAATGTGAACATCATTTTAATACCATGGTTTCGCTAGTTTGTTTATCTTGATGTGACCGGTGCTCCTTGAGGCCAGAGTGCCTATCAGTTTATTTCAAGCTGTCTGGGCGCTAGCATTATAAAGATGTGTGTGTGTGTGTGTGTGTGTGTGTGTGTGTGTGTGTCTGTTATAATATTGATTATTATATATATATATATATATTATATCCCTGTATGTGGGCGTTCCAGTCCGAAGACAGGTCAAAGAAGATTATCACGGAGAAATCTGACGGCCAGTTTATATTTATATCAAACCAGATTTCCATTCCTTCCTGGTTTGGCCATAGGAAGTAAGAGCTGGCCAACCTCCCACCTGTTAATCAAACGGCACCCTTACAACCCGAAGCAGAGAGACGAACAGTTCGGCTAAGGACCTCCGAGGCTATGAAGATAAGAATCACAACAACAAAAAATTAATAATATTGTGGTTTTGTTTGTTTTATCCTTTGTTTGTGCCCGATGATGAATCATTGTGGCGGGTTGTGTGTTATTGTTGTGGGATCGAGTCCAACCGATAGCTCAATGGTCTAGATTCGAACTAGTATGCGCGCTATGGCTCTCGTTACCAGCTGCACCACTCAACCTATATCACAAACGGCTCAGGTTTAATCTAGGGAGATCAAGAATTGCCTTAGGATCCCTTATAACTTAATTGTATTAATAACAAGTGAGTCAAGACAATAGTAACGCCCAAATGCAATATATAACAATTCTATACCTAAAGTTTAATTAGATTGTTACAGGAAAAGATAGAAAGAATAAGTATTTATTTGTTATCAGGAAGAATAGCTCTAATTGAGTGGATCTAATCTATTATATATTTATTTGTTTACTTTGATATAATCATATGTGTCTGTGGAAAATACATTTGAAAATGGTATAAGCCCGTTTGGCTTATCTTTATCCCGCCGGCTTGCTTGACTGAGGCAAATGTATCAGCTAGTTCCAGGGTTGGCGCCTGCTTTGCAGAGATTTCTGGACATCACAACAGTGTGTTGTAGTTAGGCTGACATCAGGGGTTTACCGCTGTTCAAGGACTGGGATGCAGGGATTCGGCACAACTGGGTGCTCCAACGACACGGAAAGGACCAGGACCTTCAATTTAAGAGTTGAAACAACAAGGTCTTAGAGCCAATCGAGTTTGTCTTTCGCCACCGAATCGTCCTTGAGCGACACATCATAATAGCCTTTATTTGCCGACAAAGGCAAGGAGAAGCAGTAACTTCGTGATAATGGTAGTTAGTATATGTTTTAAACATCAACTGACAGTCGAGCTATCTTACATGATGAGAATTTAACAGGGTTGTGTCCCTGGTATTTCTTTATTTATTTTTATTAATTATAATTGAGGTTATGATGTGTGGCCGGCGATTGGCGGTGGGTATAGACATTCAAGCAATATACATATTGAATATAAATGAAATAATAACATAGATCATAAACAACTGTTAACTATAAAATAAGATACATATAGATATGGTTTTGTACAGGTATTCCAACTTACGAACATCCATGGAATATATAATAGTAATGCTAGATTAAATTGAATTCACAGTAATATCTCGTTCCACTTTGAATGTTAACCAATAATTCATTTTACCTCCAGCCGAGATAGACAAACTTTTACAAGTTTGAAATTGGAGAGATAGCTCTTTTCTCTTGGGCTTCTTAGCGTGTGTGTGATTAGATTCAGATATGAATTTGGTTTTGTGAAATGAAAATAGCCAATCAGAAGAATGTTCCTGTTTTAGATAGCCAATGATATCCAGATGCTTTGGTAAGAAAGAATAACGGAGAATTGCCGGAGAGACTAGGACAGTAATTGCAATTTAGCTACTCTTGAACGAGACAAGACCTCAGGGCATACGCACGTTGGCGTCTTGTTTGGAAAAGGTAATTAGCAGGAGGCATGAATACAATGGGCAGACAATTTGAACAGGTAAATAAGCCTTAAGCTGAAAGTGAGTGTTCCGTTATACAATGGAAATGTTTCCCCACCTAACGACCAAAATTTCCGTTAGAAAGATTTGGGGCTTTATTGAAGAAAGACTGTCCATGTTTGAGTATTTTTAATGGAGGTGTTAATTAAATATATGTCTCGTCCACTAGGTTTGAAGTGGTTTTGAAACGAGGCGCTGACGAATGATAAAGAAATCACGCAGTGAAAGAAAATCGCTCGTCACAATCATTAACATTAAAAAATATAAAACATTATAAAAAGTAAACACGTACCGTTGAAAACTATTTAAAACAGAATAAATCTGACTTAATTTTATTGTCAATTATAAATGGGACTGTAATTTGTTTATTCATTACTTAATGTCTTGTGAAGGTTATCCTTACACAGCTATACGAGCCAATAATCAATGCTGTTAAATACTTCCATGTAATATGTAACGGGGAAATCATAGGATTTGCAGACCTCTGTATAATTAAATTCTAATTCATAGGGCGATTCTGTGAGTGCAGGATCTGACAACCAATGCAAAACGCTTGTGTGGTGTCGAGATTATTACATAAGTTTCTTAAATTAAAAAAAAAATTAAATCTCCACATTAAATACCACATTACTTTTGCCGAATGTTCAAACGCATGATCGCCAATTTTAGCTTCACAAGTATGTGATTATCCGAATTTGATCTCAGATTTCTGGATGGGATGTAGAATTATTTAAGCATGTCATTGTCATTAATGTATCCAGGACAATTAGAGTGCAGTGATTTAAAAACAATAGTACTGATCTTATATTCTATACGTTCCTCAACGGGAAGCCAGTGGCGATCTCTTAGCAAACCCGATGTAGATTGATTTCTCCTCTTTCTATAAAAAAGAAAGGCTGGCAGCATCGTTCTGGGGTACCTGAAGGGATTTTGTTTTGTCTTTATTTATGGAAGAGAGGAGAGAACTGCAATGATCTTGCTTTGACAGTATTAGAGAACTAACGAGACGGAGATGTCTCTTATAATGAGACGTCTAACACTCCGCATTCTTCTCATTTCCATGTACATTATTAACCTAACAATATGATTTACTTGACTGGTAAAAGACAAATCTGAATCAGTTAAATACACCCAAATTTCGAATAACCTTAGTTGTTTCAATTACACTATTTCCTATAACGATTGATTCACACTCTATATTTTAAAGGATTGCTGGTCTAGCGATAAATATTAGTTCAGTCTTACTATATTTAAGTTTTAGTCTGTTCAGTTCCATCTTAAAACAAAGCAGGATTGGAAACGTTCAATTAAAAGATGTAAATGGTTGTAGGTTGCTGACTTAAAGATTTGACTATCGTCTGCATAAAATTGGTAATATAGATTTAAATCAGAAATAATTGATCCAAGGGGTTTCATGTACATTGTAAAAAGAACTGGACCCGGTACTGATCCTTGTGGCACATCAAATTTCAGAGGATGATCAGATAATTTGACATTTTTAATCACAACTGTCTGTCGACGATTAGTTAAATAATATTCGAACCATTTCTGCGTCAATCCCTTGATACCAAAAGGGCGTTTGAGTCTATTCAACAGAATGTAGCAATGACTATGAAAATTTTTGTTTTCTATTTTTGTAGGAAATACTCCTCTTAAATCAAAGCCATATCTCCACTGAGTAAAAATCTTTTTGAATTTTGGAAATCCATTAATATATAACAAAGTTATGCAGTTTCAAATGTGTCATTTATTTGGATGACTCACAAAGAGAAAAAAATACGGAAAATATGGGACGCTTTTTTCTGCGTTTTATTCTGGTTTGTGCCTGTATCTCGCTTAATACGTGGAATAAGATATTAAAACTTGGCAATTTTATGGCAAAATTATCAGAAAATATGATGAAGACATCAGAAAAGTTCTAACTTGTATAGTTTTAGAGCTGTATGGCTAGGGTCAACTATAATTTTGTTTTAAAATATACATAATATTGATCATTTGGAACTTTTCCGAAGTGTAATTTTGTGTCTACTACACATACAAATCAAACGAAAAATGCCTGCTGAATTATTATCAATCAGTCCCGTGAGACCATGGCTTATGCTATTTTTAGTATTTATTTGAGAGAGAGAGAGAGAGAGAGAGAGAGAGAGAGAGAGAGAGAGAGAGCGAGTTAATCTACTATCCCTATGACATAACAATGAAACAATGCCTTAATTTAAAAAATGCGCGCGAGGATTTGTGTCTTCAGTCACCGCGAACAAGTTGCCAGATGGCCACGTGTCGGCCAAATATATCATTTTGCTTCTTATATTAAATTTTATTCATCTATTTTTGTCTCATTGACATTTATCCTAGTCTATTCAATTTTCTGTTTGTTAAAATTTAGTTCATTTTAAGTGGGCCAGTCTTAATAATGAAAGCCATATAATTTTCTATTTAGCCACTTTTGAAGTCGAATTTGGTCAGGTTAAAGTCTAGCCACCTGGCAGCCTTGCCTCGCTCACGTCATTTTCGTGTCGCGCGATGGTGGAGCAAAATGGCCGTCTCCATATTTTCACTAGGGGAGGGCATCCGGGTCACCAAAAGGTCAACGATGCTTTAGGTTTTGAGAAGTCAGGTCATCGACGACTGAGAATTTCCCGACCTCCACTTAGTTCTCGATGCTTTTCTCGTCTCGAGAATCTTGGTCGTCGATGCTTCTCGTATTGAGTCCCGAGTCCCGAGTCTCGAGACTATACTGCGCGAGCGACGCACGCGTTACTAACAATGTGTACTATCTGCATTGTTCACCCCTCTCTCGTCGGCGATGATTCCAGCGAAGCTCGAGACTTTTTTGCGTCTCGATGCTTTTTTGAGTCTCGAGACTCAAAAAAGTCTCGAGAATCGCTCTAGTCATCGGTGCTTTCATTCAATACCTAGTCATTGGTATTGGGTATTGACGTTATATCATATTTTAAACAGCTAACAAAACACAAACGTCGTAAATAGATCAAAATGGTTATAGGTATCAATGTTTTATTATTATACAAAGTGAATTTATTTAATGTATTTTAAGTTTTAATACAAAAAAGCCATCCAAAGCTCAGTTGAAGTGCTACTTCTCGGGAATTCCCGACTTTTCCTTGGTCATCGAGTTCGGGAAGTTTTGAGTGTTGGTGGCCGATGACTTGAGGTATCATCGAGACTTCCGCTCGACACTAATTTTCACTCATTGAAATGCAAATTGGGTTGATGTTTTGTGAGAATACTGGAAAAGTACTTATCATAATCCAATGAAATTTGAAATATAAATAGAAGAAATGTGCATATATAACCTCATGAGCGACACAATCTCTCCTCTTTGTAGTTTTAGAAATATTGTACTCCAAAGAGTAAAAATCTATTTTTAACGGTCTTCTGATAATCGTATGAGTTTTGTCGCTTGACATAATCTAAAATGACCTCTTTTCTAACTGTGTGCCAACTTTCAGTCATATTCATCGATAAACAGCTTCGTAATTAATTTTTTAAAATAGCATGTACGGAACGGCTTCGTCCCATATTTTGTCGCGAATTTGGGCACTTCGTGAGCGAAAAAGAGGCCCAAAGATTTGTGCGGGATAGTCATTGCTACAGAATGTTGTGGTCAATCATGTCAAATGCAGCCGATAAGTCCAGCATAATGTTCACTGTAAGGAAATGCCTTTGCGTTTTATGGCGCTGTAGGGAAATACCTGTGGTATGCACGACTCAGGACATCCAACCTTATCTTGATTTATTTCTTTTGTCACTCTAAAAACGTGAGGGTGTAGCATTTCCGTGGTGTCTTAGAGTCTGATCTTCGACATCCCCAATTTAATCCCTGACGTTATCGGAGCTGCGAATGGCCATTGTCTCCATGGACCATGGTTGACTTCGTGACGATCCATCCATCGTACGCGCTTTGAATTCATTTAGGGGTAAACATGTTTAGGGGGAGAAGAACATTAAATTACAACACCCACCCCCATTTCGCCTCGAGTTTTTTTCCATGATTCATGCGAATAGGGATGGTAAAGATAGTGACTTTTAATTTCATCTTGAGTTCTGCTGTAAGTCCGTGGTGGAGAAGGACGTTTTGTATTTTCTGTTGTGAAAGTCCATAGTAACGTTCTATCACGGCTTCTAACTCCTGTCTCTGTTGTGAGACAGTATTACCAAACAGAAATTAATGTTGTTTGATTTCTTTTTGAGTAGTGCTCTGTTGAGATCTGGCCTTTCTTTAACTTTTTTGTGACTTTACCTGACCATCAAGTCACCTTTATGTGACTCATTGTAACATCAATGAACATTGACTATAACGTATAACCTTTAGTAACAAGAACTGAAACCTATTACTTAATGAACAAAAACAAGAACTGAAACCTGTTACAAAATAGACATAATTACATACTGTGACCTATACAGGATTTGAAAAACAATCCATTGTTTGATAACAGACATCGTCTGGAACCTAATACATTGGTACTGTGTGTCATTCATCTGGACATTTAGCTCATCAATAACCCACACTTGGAATAACACACAGGCAACTACAGCACGTAGAATATCATCTTCACACAGACGGAGATAAGTTGGGGACCCTGAGGTCATACAAACTAAATGTAACGAAATGCTTCCGTGTAGGCGTCAGTTTACGACAGGATGTACGTCGTCGTAGTATTAGTTGTTGTTGTTATTGTAATCCCTCGGGAACAACCCTTCTTTTGTTGATACAGGTCGTATCAGATCATGCACCTATGGCCCGGAAGTTTCAATTAAACTACGTAGTGTGGGTGTTATTGTGAGAAAGGCATCAATTTGTTTTCTCCGTAAACTTATAAGCAAAGTAGGATCCCTGTATTCTACGGGAGTGACTTTGTTATGGTATGGCTTGATTGATATCTCGTAACTATGGGGCTGACGAATTTATTTATCCTTGATATGAGGATGTCCGGTATCAGGATGGGTTGTTGTTGTCCATGATTATGGAATCTGGGGGAGTTTTAAGGAATTTCAGATGTTTACGGATATGACTAACATCCGGTTGTGTGGGTAGAATTTTGCTTCGTTTGCTTGATTTTTGCCTATAAATGCCAGAGTTTTGAGCAGTTTCTTCAGACCACTCAGCGGAGTCTTTTAGGCTCATAGTCTCAAAGAGACCACTCAGCGGAGTCTTTTAGGCTCATAGTCTCAAAGAGACCACTCAGCGGAGTCTTTTAGGCTCATTGTCTCAAAAGAGACCACACAGCGGAGTCTTTTAGGCTCATAGTCTCTAAGCGATAACCACAGCGGAGTCTTTTAGGCTCATTTGTTTAACTCTTGTGTAGAGTTAGATTAAAGTCTTGTGTAGACTTTGTAGTGCTCAAAGTTCGAGCTGAAACACGTTTTGTGTTAACTCTTGTGTAGAGTGTGATTTAAGTCTTGTGTAGACTTTGCGGTGCTCAAAGTTTGAGCTGAATCAAGTTGTGTTATAACTCTTGTGTAGAGTTTGATTAAAGTCTTGTGTAGACTTAATTTGTGATTTCTATAATCTGTTCGGCTCTGGTGAGATTTTGAATAATATGTTGTGATTACAATTATGATTGTGTTTTGATATTAATATCATAATATCACTTTAAATTTTGAGTCTCAATTAATTAATCAGATAAATAAATTAATTGTATAATATATTCTTGTTGTAAAGAAAATAAGCTTTTCTTGCTATAAAGCAATATTATTTCATATCTACAAAGTAAAGCAATATTAATCAACATTAATAAATTGATTTGTTAAAGTAAAATAATATTTACTCATTTAAAGTAAACATATTGAATGAGTTCGAATATAGATAGAGTTATATTCGTATGATTATCATGTGATAACAAAATCATTTTCTTTCTTTAAAGTGAATGAGCCGTTGGAGGCTGGGCTTTAACAAGCCAACTTTAAGCTATTCTCTCATAGCTTGACACTAATAAAAACTGAACATTTGCCTGTTTTATAAGTTACCTGCGAAGAACCATTTGCTTATTTTAATATCAGAACATTGAGAAACAATTGATCTGTTTATGAATACTGTGAAACCAGAACAATTTCAAGAAGAGACAAATTAACAATATTAGAACAACCTTACAGTTTTGTTGAATATCAAGAACACTCTTTTGGCTTTCTTCTACACGTCTGGATTGTGTTTAGTTAGTTAGTTAATTATTAGTTGCCTGTATGACTGTGATGGTTGCAACCTATCTGTGAGATTGTCTGATGTGGTAGCGGTTTGGTAAAGTATTGATAATTAATTGATTTAATTATATATTGTCATATCGCTTTCATATCATATTCATCATCACATCACCTCCATCAAATTGTCATCCATCTATTTGATTTCATACTTATTACATCTATCATTTCATCTTCATATCTCATAATATCTTTGTTATATTGTAATAAAATATATCTTCATTTAGCTTCAAAACCTTTATCAACGTATTGTGTTTGGTTTTTATCGATGTCGTAGCTTGAATATAGCACACATAAACAAGGTTGCAAACTGCGCTACATAAGCATACGGTTTACGTGCGCACTTTGTGACATAATTTGGTGTCAGAAGTGGGATTCTTATTGTTGTGCATTCAAGAGACATCGCGACCAAACAATTGTTGAGACAGGTTAGGGAGTTGTTTCAAACTTGAGATAGATACTATCTTTGAGCTTAAAGCAAATTGGTATCCATTTAATGGTTATAAGACTGTCATTATACGCAAGGTGTAATACAAGTTATTCTGGTAATTTTCACTTGTTCGGTTATACGTTGTCAGTCATCTGTCATAGTGATACGGATCACTGACTTAGCGCGAAAGCGGTACTCGCGCTGTGAAGCCTCCATTGTCCCCCCTCTCCCTTTTGTAAGGAAGAATCTGGGTGAAGACATTTTGTTGATTCTGTGTATGAATCTGGGTGAAGATATTTTGTTGATTCAAAGAAAGAATCTGGGTGAAGATATTTTGTTGATTCTAAGAAAGAATCTGGGTGAAGATATTTTGTTGATTCTAAGAGAGAATCTGGGTGAAGATATTTTGTTGATTCTAAGAGAGAATCTGGGTGAAGACATTTTGTTGATTCTAAGAAAGAATCTGGGTGAAGATATTTTGTTGATTCTAAGAGAGAATCTGGGTGAAGATATTTTGTTGATTCTAAGAGAGAATCTGAGTGAAGATATTTTGTTGATTCTAAGAGAGAATCTGGGTGAAGATATTTTGTTGATTCTAAGAGAGAATCTGGGTGAAGATATTTTGTTGATTCTAAGAAAGAATCTGGGTGAAGATATTTTGATTCTGAGAAAGAATCTGGGTGAAGATATTTTGTTGATTCTGAGAGAGAATCTGGGTGAAGATATTTTATTGATTCTAAGAAAGAATCTGGGTGAAGATATTTTGTTGATTCTAAGAAAGAATCTGGGTGAGGATGTTTTGTTGATTCTAAGAGAGAATCTGGGTGAAGATATTTTGTTGATTCTAAGGAAGAATCTGGGTGAAGACATTTTGTTGATTCTGTGTAAGAATCTGGGTGAAGATATTTTGTTGATTCTAAGAAAGAATCTGGGTGAAGATATTTTGTTGATTCTGAGAGAGAATCTGGGTGAAGATATTTTGTTGATTCTGAGAGAGAATCTGGGTGAAGACATTTTGTTGATTCTAAGAAAGAATCTGGGTGAAGATATTTTGTTGATTCTGAGAGAGAATCTGAGTGAAGACATTTTGTTGATTCTAAGAAAGAATCTGGGTGAAGATATTTTGTTGATTCTAAGAGAGAATCTGGGTGAAGATATTTTGTTGATTCTAAGAGAGAATCTGGGTGAAGATATTTTGTTGATTCTAAGAAAGAATCTGGGTGAAGATATTTTGTTGATTCTGAGAAAGAATCTGGGTGAAGTTATTTTGTTGATTCTGAGAAAGAATCTGGGTGAAGATAGTTTTTATGATTCCGTGTGGGGAATCTGGGTGAAGCTATTTTGTTGATTCCGTGTGAGGAATCTGGGTGAAGCTATTGTGTTGATTCCGTGTGGGGAATCTGGGTGAAGCGTTGGTTCCGTGTGAGGACCTGTATTAAATCAGTTGTTTTGACTCTAATATACGTCTATATTAAGTCAATGTTTTGATTCTGTGTAGGAATCTGGGTGAAGCGTTGGTTCTGTGTTAGGACCTGTAGTAAATTTGTTTTGATTCTATATATTGAGTCTATGTTGAATTCCGTGTAGGAATCGGTATTAATTGCCTGTTTTGAATCTGTTTTGGGATCTATATTGACCGCATATCGTTAATAAGGTTACTTGTAATACCACTTTATTCTACGTGAAAGTAACATTTACGGCAACAGTGTTGATAAACATATTGAAGTTTGTTTATTTGAATTTGAATTGGTCTGATTAATTGACCTAGAGATGGATGTGGAAAGATTAATTAAACTTGGAGAAAAATTGGAGTTAAGGGGTGAAGATCTCCGTGCTTGGGTGACAGCCCAGTTACAAGAAGATGAAGAGAGAAAAGAGAAGGAGAGAGAACGTGCCAAAGAAGAGGAGGAGATAAGCAGAGCACGAGCTCAAAGGCAAGAAGTTCTGATGGAGAAAGAGCTTGAACTGCTTAGGTTAAAGTCGGAGTGTCAGGCTTCCTCCAGCAACGACAGTATGACAAGTGACATTCGATCATTTACTCATGCTCCCACTGTTAAGAGTCCTCGACTTCCATGTTTTGACGAAAACAAGGAACATGAACCACCGAAATGCATGACACACGGCAAGGTGGAGTTGAAGTGTGGATGTGTGATGCCGATGTTGTCTGTCGAAGGAAGGGACAACAATGAGCCCGAACAATTGTCGAGATCGATGTGATCTTGAGGCATTTCGTTGATCTAACTAAATGTTGTACCAAATTTAGTCTTAGGGGGGAGATATGTAACGAAATGCTTCCGTGTAGGCGTCAGTTTACGACAGGATGTACGTCGTCGTAGTATTAGTTGTTGTTGTTATTGTAATCCCTCGGGAACAACCCTTCTTTTGTTGATACAGGTCGTATCAGATCATGCACCTATGGCCCGGAAGTTTCAATTAAACTACGTAGTGTGGGTGTTATTGTGAGAAAGGCATCAATCTTGTTTTCTCCGTAAACTTATAAGCAAAGTAGGATCCCTGTATTCTACGGGAGTGACTTTGTTATGGTATGGCTTGATTGATATCTCGTAACTATGGGGCTGACGAATTTATTTATCCTTGATATGAGGATGTCCGGTATCAGGATGGGTTGTTGTTGTCCATGATTATGGAATCTGGGGGAGTTTTAAGGAATTTCAGATGTTTACGGATATGACTAACATCCGGTTGTGTGGGTAGAATTTTGCTTCGTTTGCTTGATTTTTGCCTATAAATGCCAGAGTTTTGAGCAGTTTCTTCAGACCACTCAGCGGAGTCTTTTAGGCTCATAGTCTCAAAGAGACCACTCAGCGGAGTCTTTTAGGCTCATAGTCTCAAAGAGACCACTCAGCGGAGTCTTTTAGGCTCATTGTCTCAAAAGAGACCACACAGCGGAGTCTTTTAGGCTCATAGTCTCTAAGCGATAACCACAGCGGAGTCTTTTAGGCTCATTTGTTTAACTCTTGTGTAGAGTTAGATTAAAGTCTTGTGTAGACTTTGTAGTGCTCAAAGTTCGAGCTGAAACACGTTTTGTGTTAACTCTTGTGTAGAGTGTGATTTAAGTCTTGTGTAGACTTTGCGGTGCTCAAAGTTTGAGCTGAATCAAGTTGTGTTATAACTCTTGTGTAGAGTTTGATTAAAGTCTTGTGTAGACTTAATTTGTGATTTCTATAATCTGTTCGGCTCTGGTGAGATTTTGAATAATATGTTGTAATTACAATTATGATTGTGTTTTGATATTAATATCATAATATCACTTTAAATTTTGAGTCTCAATTAATTAATCAGATAAATAAATTAATTGTATAATATATTCTTGTTGTAAAGAAAATAAGCTTTTCTTGCTATAAAGCAATATTATTTCATATCTACAAAGTAAAGCAATATTAATCAACATTAATAAATTGATTTGTTAAAGTAAAATAATATTTACTCATTTAAAGTAAACATATTGAATGAGTTCGAATATAGATAGAGTTATATTCGTATGATTATCATGTGATAACAAAATCATTTTCTTTCTTTAAAGTGAATGAGCCGTTGGAGGCTGGGCTTTAACAAGCCAACTTTAAGCTATTCTCTCATAGCTTGACACTAATAAAAACTGAACATTTGCCTGTTTTATAAGTTACCTGCGAAGAACCATTTGCTTATTTTAATATCAGAACATTGAGAAACAATTGATCTGTTTATGAATACTGTGAAACCAGAACAATTTCAAGAAGAGACAAATTAACAATATTAGAACAACCTTACAGTTTTGTTGAATATCAAGAACACTCTTTTGGCTTTCTTCTACACGTCTGGATTGTGTTTAGTTAGTTAGTTAATTATTAGTTGCCTGTATGACTGTGATGGTTGCAACCTATCTGTGAGATTGTCTGATGTGGTAGCGGTTTGGTAAAGTATTGATAATTAATTGATTTAATTATATATTGTCATATCGCTTTCATATCATATTCATCATCACATCACCTCCATCAAATTGTCATCCATCTATTTGATTTCATACTTATTACATCTATCATTTCATCTTCATATCTCATAATATCTTTGTTATATTGTAATAAAATATATCTTCATTTAGCTTCAAAACCTTTATCAACGTATTGTGTTTGGTTTTTATCGATGTCGTAGCTTGAATATAGCACACATAAACAAGGTTGCAAACTGCGCTACATAAGCATACGGTTTACGTGCGCACTTTGTGACACTAAATAATCATGTTTTTCTATCATTATTCATATATCATTTAGCTTTATATTCACATCATTCACTTCTATCACCAACTCATCATATCTGTCAATCATTAGTTTCATCAATATTATTTTGACATTTATCCTTTTATCACTGACTATATTATCAATATCATAATTCTACTTAGAAGCGTCATCTTGATAACATTCATTACATCAACATCATCATCATTATCATCATCCACCATACCATCTTGATTCATCTGCTATATTCAATCATATACATTTCATTTATATCCAGCTCATTACATTAATTAATAAACACTTCATATCATATACACTTAAATCTCGGACTTGTTGTGTTCATAATTTGTGAATCTTTGGCAGTCAGCCTCACCCCCCCCTTTTTATTTTTTTTTCTTATATAAGTGTCGCCGTCTGGGTCCGAACCGTGCACACTCGTGCCCTGACCGTGTGACATAATTTGGTGGAGCTGCCGGGTAGGATATCTGATTGCCATTGTTTTTGCATATTGTGAATTGATAAGTTTTGAGACACACATACATCTATACACACCAAGAGTAATTGTATAATTGCAGTTAAGCTAGCACTTCGCCACGAGCTGTTTTAAGGACGAACAGTTTTGAACCTAGTTCCTCTTCATTCAAATATATTGTTTCAATCGATAACACAGGTTATATTAATCTTGTTACACCCCCCCCCCTCCTCCTGTTTCTATCTATTATATAGATAATCCACTTTAATCGCTCTAAACACCTCTCCTCATTTCATTGTCATCCACAGTCTCGGTGATTATTCAACCTTATCAAAGTTATTCTTTTGCTCTTCCCTATAGCGACGCCATTGGCTGTCTACGTTTTCTCTTTTGATTTTTCATTGCATAACATTTTAGTTTACTGCCGTCTCTGCCGACATTCCAGTTCCAAACATGAGTACTAGCATTGAAAAGTTAGCTAAGATTGGATCATCTTTGGGTCTCTCCGGAATAGATTTGAAAGACTGGATAGAGAAGACTATCAAAGATGAAGACGACAGAAAACAGAGAGAACTTGATGCAGAGAGGGCAAGGGCGGAAAGAGATATCGAAATTGAAAGAGAGAGGGTTAAATTAGAGACGGAAAGGTTGCGGGAAGAAGACGACAGAAAACAGAGAGAACTTGAGGCAGAGAGGTCAAGGGCGGAAAGAGATATGGAAATTGAAAGAGAGAGGGTTAAATTAGAGACGGAAAGGTTGCGAGAAGAAGACGACAGAAAACAGAGAGAATTTGAGGCAGAGAGGTCAAGGGTGGAAAGAGATATCGAAATTGAAAGAGAGAGGGTTAAATTAGAGACGGAAAGGTTGCGAGAAGAGGCAGCACTGATAACTTTGCGATTGGAATTGCAGCAGAGGAAAAATGAAGGCAGGGAAGAGGGAGCAATCGGAGGTCAGGCGGAAAGTACTAGTCACATGAAAACTATTAGACTACCAAAATTACCACCTTTTCATGCTGCCAATGATAATCTCCACGACTATCTTCAAAGATTCGAAAGGTATGCGCGAGTAAATGGATGGGAGGAGGAAGATTGGGCCACCCATCTCAGCGCTCTCCTTACTGGCAACGCCTTGGAAGTATACAGTCGCCTATCCGACGATGAGGCCAACGACTACTCTATCCTGAAGGCAAGCCTCCTCAAGCGATATAATTTAACGGAAGATGGATTTCGCGAAAAATTTCGCAAGTCAAGACCGGAGTCGGGAGAAAGCATTGAGCAGTTTAGTAACCGGATTAGCAGTTACTTCAGCAAGTGGGTGGAAATGGCAGGAAAGAACAAGGAAGATGCCGGTGACATAATTGATCTCATTATTAAGGAGCAGTTGATGGACATTTGTGGGCGAGAGCTCCTCGTGTTTGTCAAAGAAAGAAAGCCCACAAATGTGAGATCAGTCGTGGAACTGATCAGCCAATTTATAGATGCTCACGGCTCAGCAGGTGCCTTCACGAGATCAGCACAAATCAGAACAAAGCAAGAGATGGACTCGAATCAAGTAAGGCCAGAGAATCTCAACCAGAGAGAATTAAGCGGACCGCCTAGGAACGGTCCAGTCACATGTCACATATGCAAGAGAGCGGGACATATTGCCAGAGATTGTAGAACAAAACCCGGACTGGCCGCAGTAACGGTCAGTATATGTGACTACTGCAAGAAACGGGGGCACACTTCGATAGACTGCCGGAAGAGGCAGTTTGATGAGAAGAGGCTACAACCTCCACAGGTCGCCTCAATGTCAGCACCTAACTACACTAACGAAGATTCAAAACAATGCAGCCATGGGCACATGCAACTAATGTGCGGCTGCACACTCCCAGTAACGTCGGCCTTATGCCTGGGCCACGAGGGACGAGACAAGAATATGCCGGTAGCCAACGGCTTACTGAACGGCCGACCGGTGACTGTACTCCGGGACAGCGGATGCAGTTGTGTGGTGGTCAAGAAGGGCCTAGTTGACGGCAGTAGCAGGGGAACACGGAAAGTCCCGGTCCTACTTGCTGACGGCACTGCTAGAGGGACCACGACGGTGGACGTCACCATTGACTGTCCATATTTTAAAGGTGAAGTCAGTGCGGTGGAAATGGAACACCCACTATTTGACGTCATCCTTGGAAACATACCAGGGGCGAAATGTCCTGGTATGTGTAACAAACGTTCTGTGCGAGCAGTCGAGACACGAGGCTCAAAGCACAAAAAGATGAAGAAGTCAGTGACGTTACCTGCCCCCAAAATAGACGTCACGCCTGCATATTTAAAGGCTCAACAAGAAGCTGACACATCAATAGCTAAAGCTAGAGAATTTGCAAGCAGTGGTGAGAAGAAAATCACCAACAAGAAAAGTAAACAGTGGTATGCATACGAGGACGGAATCCTGTACCGCCACTACACTTCGCCCAAGGTACACCATGGAAATCCAACGAAACAGGTGGTGCTACCGAAGGGACTGCGAATCACAGTCATGCGACTAGCGCATGAGGGTGTCTTTGTTGGACACTTGGCGGCCAAGAAGACAACAGAACGCATTCTAGAAGCGTTTTATTGGCCGAGCATTTGGACTGACGTGCGCAAATTCTGTCTTTCATGCGATGTATGTCAAAGGTGCGCACCAAAAGGTAAAACCCAGAAAGTTCCCCTTCAGGAGATGGCCTTAATTGAGACTCCATTTCCGCGTGTTGCTGTCGACCTCGTGGGGACGATCATGCCGGCATCAGACAAGGGAACCAAGAACCATGGTCCAGTCTATTCAGCCAGGATAGTTTAAGCTGCTGAAGAGATTACTCAGACATTTCCTGGTCTTTTAGACAAAATCCAAGATTTTGTCTTAAGTGGGGGGCTGTAAGGAAATGCCTTTGCGTTTTATGGCGCTGTAGGGAAATACCTGTGGTATGCACGACTCAGGACATCCAACCTTATCTTGATTTATTTCTTTTGTCACTCTAAAAACGTGAGGGTGTAGCATTTCCGTCGTGTCTTAGAGTCTGATCTTCGACATCCCCAATTTAATCCCTGACGTTATCGGAGCTGCGAATGGCCATTGTCTCCATGGACCATGGTTGACTTCGTGACGATCCATCCATCGTACGCGCTTTGAATTCATTTAGGGGTAAACATGTTTAGGGGAGAAGAACATTAAATTACAACACCCACCCCCATTTCGCCTCGAGTTTTTTTCCATGATTCATGCGAATAGGGATGGTAAAGATAGTGACTTTTAATTTCATCTTGAGTTCTGCTGTAAGTCCGTGGTGGAGAAGGACGTTTTGTATTTTCTGTTGTGAAAGTCCATAGTAACGTTCTATCACGGCTTCTAACTCCTGTCTCTGTTGTGAGACAGTATTACCAAACAGAAATTAATGTTGTTTGATTTCTTTTTGAGTAGTGCTCTGTTGAGATCTGGCCTTTCTTTAACTTTTTTGTGACTTTACCTGACCATCAAGTCACCTTTATGTGACTCATTGTAACATCAATGAACATTGACTATAACGTATAACCTTTAGTAACAAGAACTGAAACCTATTACTTAATGAACAAAAACAAGAACTGAAACCTGTTACAAAATAGACATAATTACATACTGTGACCTATACAGGATTTGAAAAACAATCCATTGTTTGATAACAGACATCGTCTGGAACCTAATACATTGGTACTGTGTGTCATTCATCTGGACATTTAGCTCATCAATAACCCACACTTGGAATAACACACAGGCAACTACAGCACGTAGAATATCATCTTCACACAGACGGAGATAAGTTGGGGACCCTGAGGTCATACAAACTAAATAATCATGTTTTTCTATCATTATTCATATATCATTTAGCTTTATATTCACATCATTCACTTCTATCACCAACTCATCATATCTGTCAATCATTAGTTTCATCAATATTATTTTGACATTTATCCTTTTATCACTGACTATATTATCAATATCATAATTCTACTTAGAAGCGTCATCTTGATAACATTCATTACATCAACATCATCATCATTATCATCATCCACCATACCATCTTGATTCATCTGCTATATTCAATCATATACATTTCATTTATATCCAGCTCATTACATTAATTAATAAACCCTTCATATCATATACACTTAAATCTCGGACTTGTTGTGTTCATAATTTGTGAATCTTTGGCAGTCAGCCTCACCCCCCCCCCCCTTTTTATTTTTTTTTCTTATATAAGTGTCGCCGTCTGGGTCCGAACCGTGCACACTCGTGCCCTGACCGTGTGACATAATTTGGTGGAGCTGCCGGGTAGGATATCTGATTGCCATTGTTTTTGCATATTGTGAATTGATAAGTTTTGAGACACACATACATCTATACACACCAAGAGTAATTGTATAATTGCAGTTAAGCTAGCACTTCGCCACGAGCTGTTTTAAGGACGAACAGTTTTGAACCTAGTTCCTCTTCATTCAAATATATTGTTTCAATCGATAACACAGGTTATATTAATCTTGTTACACGCCCCCCCCCTCCTCCTGTTTCTATCTATTATATAGATAATCCACTTTAATCGCTCTAAACACCTCTCCTCATTTCATTGTCATCCCCAGTCTCGGTGATTATTCAACCTTATCAAAGTTATTCTTTTGCTCTTCCCTATAGCGACGCCATTGGCTGTCTACGTTTTCTCTTTTGATTTTTCATTGCATAACATTTTAGTTTACTGCCGTCTCTGCCGACATTCCAGTTCCAAACATGAGTACTAGCATTGAAAAGTTAGCTAAGATTGGATCATCTTTGGGTCTCTCCGGAATAGATTTGAAAGACTGGATAGAGAAGACTATCAAAGATGAAGACGACAGAAAACAGAGAGAACTTGATGCAGAGAGGGCAAGGGCGGAAAGAGATATCGAAATTGAAAGAGAGAGGGTTAAATTAGAGACGGAAAGGTTGCGGGAAGAAGACGACAGAAAACAGAGAGAACTTGAGGCAGAGAGGTCAAGGGCGGAAAGAGATATGGAAATTGAAAGAGAGAGGGTTAAATTAGAGACGGAAAGGTTGCGAGAAGAAGACGACAGAAAACAGAGAGAATTTGAGGCAGAGAGGTCAAGGGTGGAAAGAGATATCGAAATTGAAAGAGAGAGGGTTAAATTAGAGACGGAAAGGTTGCGAGAAGAGGCAGCACTGATAACTTTGCGATTGGAATTGCAGCAGAGGAAAAATGAAGGCAGGGAAGAGGGAGCAATCGGAGGTCAGGCGGAAAGTACTAGTCACATGAAAACTATTAGACTACCAAAATTACCACCTTTTCATGCTGCCAATGATAATCTCCACGACTATCTTCAAAGATTCGAAAGGTATGCGCGAGTAAATGGATGGGAGGAGGAAGATTGGGCCACCCATCTCAGCGCTCTCCTTACTGGCAACGCCTTGGAAGTATACAGTCGCCTATCCGACGATGAGGCCAACGACTACTCTATCCTGAAGGCAAGCCTCCTCAAGCGATATAATTTAACGGAAGATGGATTTCGCGAAAAATTTCGCAAGTCAAGACCGGAGTCGGGAGAAAGCATTGAGCAGTTTAGTAACCGGATTAGCAGTTACTTCAGCAAGTGGGTGGAAATGGCAGGAAAGAACAAGGAAGATGCCGGTGACATAATTGATCTCATTATTAAGGAGCAGTTGATGGACATTTGTGGGCGAGAGCTCCTCGTGTTTGTCAAAGAAAGAAAGCCCACAAATGTGAGATCAGTCGTGGAACTGATCAGCCAATTTATAGATGCTCACGGCTCAGCAGGTGCCTTCACGAGATCAGCACAAATCAGAACAAAGCAAGAGATGGACTCGAATCAAGTAAGGCCAGAGAATCTCAACCAGAGAGAATTAAGCGGACCGCCTAGGAACGGTCCAGTCACATGTCACATATGCAAGAGAGCGGGACATATTGCCAGAGATTGTAGAACAAAACCCGGACTGGCCGCAGTAACGGTCAGTATATGTGACTACTGCAAGAAACGGGGGCACACTTCGATAGACTGCCGGAAGAGGCAGTTTGATGAGAAGAGGCTACAACCTCCACAGGTCGCCTCAATGTCAGCACCTAACTACACTAACGAAGATTCAAAACAATGCAGCCATGGGCACATGCAACTAATGTGCGGCTGCACACTCCCAGTAACGTCGGCCTTATGCCTGGGCCACGAGGGACGAGACAAGAATATGCCGGTAGCCAACGGCTTACTGAACGGCCGACCGGTGACTGTACTCCGGGACAGCGGATGCAGTTGTGTGGTGGTCAAGAAGGGCCTAGTTGACGGCAGTAGCAGGGGAACACGGAAAGTCCCGGTCCTACTTGCTGACGGCACTGCTAGAGGGACCACGACGGTGGACGTCACCATTGACTGTCCATATTTTAAAGGTGAAGTCAGTGCGGTGGAAATGGAACACCCACTATTTGACGTCATCCTTGGAAACATACCAGGGGCGAAATGTCCTGGTATGTGTAACAAACGTTCTGTGCGAGCAGTCGAGACACGAGGCTCAAAGCACAAAAAGATGAAGAAGTCAGTGACGTTACCTGCCCCCAAAATAGACGTCACGCCTGCATATTTAAAGGCTCAACAAGAAGCTGACACATCAATAGCTAAAGCTAGAGAATTTGCAAGCAGTGGTGAGAAGAAAATCACCAACAAGAAAAGTAAACAGTGGTATGCATACGAGGACGGAATCCTGTACCGCCACTACACTTCGCCCAAGGTACACCATGGAAATCCAACGAAACAGGTGGTGCTACCGAAGGGACTGCGAATCACAGTCATGCGACTAGCGCATGAGGGTGTCTTTGTTGGACACTTGGCGGCCAAGAAGACAACAGAACGCATTCTAGAAGCGTTTTATTGGCCGAGCATTTGGACTGACGTGCGCAAATTCTGTCTTTCATGCGATGTATGTCAAAGGTGCGCACCAAAAGGTAAAACCCAGAAAGTTCCCCTTCAGGAGATGGCCTTAATTGAGACTCCATTTCCGCGTGTTGCTGTCGACCTCGTGGGGACGATCATGCCGGCATCAGACAAGGGAACCAAGAACCATGGTCCAGTCTATTCAGCCAGGATAGTTTAAGCTGCTGAAGAGATTACTCAGACATTTCCTGGTCTTTTAGACAAAATCCAAGATTTTGTCTTAAGTGGGGGGCTGTAAGGAAATGCCTTTGCGTTTTATGGCGCTGTAGGGAAATACCTGTGGTATGCACGACTCAGGACATCCAACCTTATCTTGATTTATTTCTTTTGTCACTCTAAAAACGTGAGGGTGTAGCATTTCCGTCGTGTCTTAGAGTCTGATCTTCGACATCCCCAATTTAATCCCTGACGTTATCGGAGCTGCGAATGGCCATTGTCTCCATGGACCATGGTTGACTTCGTGACGATCCATCCATCGTACGCGCTTTGAATTCATTTAGGGGTAAACATGTTTAGGGGGAGAAGAACATTAAATTACAACACCCACCCCCATTTCGCCTCGAGTTTTTTTCCATGATTCATGCGAATAGGGATGGTAAAGATAGTGCCTTTTAATTTCATCTTGAGTTCTGCTGTAAGTCCGTGGTGGAGAAGGACGTTTTGTATTTTCTGTTGTGAAAGTCCATAGTAACGTTCTATCACGGCTTCTAACTCCTGTCTCTGTTGTGAGACAGTATTACCAAACAGAAATTAATGTTGTTTGATTTCTTTTTGAGTAGTGCTCTGTTGAGATCTGGCCTTTCTTTAACTTTTTTGTGACTTTACCTGACCATCAAGTCACCTTTATGTGACTCATTGTAACATCAATGAACATTGACTATAACGTATAACCTTTAGTAACAAGAACTGAAACCTATTACTTAATGAACAAAAACAAGAACTGAAACCTGTTACAAAATAGACATAATTACATACTGTGACCTATACAGGATTTGAAAAACAATCCATTGTTTGATAACAGACATCGTCTGGAACCTAATACATTGGTACTGTGTGTCATTCATCTGGACATTTAGCTCATCAATAACCCACACTTGGAATAACACACAGGCAACTACAGCACGTAGAATATCATCTTCACACAGACGGAGATAAGTTGGGGACCCTGAGGTCATACAAACTAAATAATCATGTTTTTCTATCATTATTCATATATCATTTAGCTTTATATTCACATCATTCACTTCTATCACCAACTCATCATATCTGTCAATCATTAGTTTCATCAATATTATTTTGACATTTATCCTTTTATCACTGACTATATTATCAATATCATAATTCTACTTAGAAGCGTCATCTTGATAACATTCATTACATCAACATCATCATCATTATCATCATCCACCATACCATCTTGATTCATCTGCTATATTCAATCATATACATTTCATTTATATCCAGCTCATTACATTAATTAATAAACACTTCATATCATATACACTTAAATCTCGGACTTGTTGTGTTCATAATTTGTGAATCTTTGGCAGTCAGCCTCACCCCCCCCCCCCCCCTTTTATTTTTTTTTTCTTATATAAGTGTCGCCGTCTGGGTCCGAACCGTGCACACTCGTGCCCTGACCGTGTGACATTCACCGAAATTTTGTCAGCATTTAAAATCAAATTATTTACTAGCCCTAACAGCGCAGTCGGTGCTATGGTTTTCCTTATAAGCTGATTGGAAAGGCTCATATAGATATAAATGTAAATTTAATTGGTGAAGAACTGCTTTTCCCGGATTTTTAAAATAAAAGGAAGGTTTGAAACGGGTCTGTAGTTTTTAAAATCATTTTCGTCTAAAGAGGGTTTCTTTAAAAGTGGGGTAATCAGAGCTAAAACAAGAGACTGAATTAATTTATATCAGTTAGGTATTGATGGAATAAGCTCGTCAATGCAACAATAATTTAAAAGCGATGTAGCTGATCTCCGGGAGCATTTGGTTGCCCCTCCCTCCTCCCAATACTAATCCACATAGTCTGTGACCTCCCCCGCCGTCTCAACAAAACAATGTCATACCGCACGGCGTCTAAACTGCACTATAAATCTGAAAAGTGAGTGGAGCAGGCACTTATGTTGGTAACAACAAGATATGAAGTGAGTAGAAAAGTGCCAGAAGACAATAGAGAATAAAAAATTTTTTCGCGGCGGTGGTGGGGTTTGAACCTGCGACCTTATTGGTACGACAACTCCGCCTGGCAGGTGAGAGCGTGGCTCTACCGTGTGAGCTATCCACGAACACAAAAATATTCGTTTCAAACCCAAAGTCATTTCTAGATCCCTCTCTCACCCACTTCTTGAGATCGCCGATTCGTTCACCACCATCGCGAAGTAATTTTGACCAGCAGTTAAGCTTAATAGCCAATATTCTCATCACAAACATATGACATAGAAACGATTGAGACATTGAGTATGCTCCGGTGTATGGGGTGAATTTTTAATTCAGAAAAGTGAGTGGAGCAGGCACTTATGTTGGTAACAACAAGATATGAAGTGAGTAGAAAAGTGCCAGAAGACAATAGAGAATAAAAAATTTTTTCGCGGCGGTGGTGGGGTTTGAACCTGCGACCTTATTGGTACGACAACTCCGCCTGGCAGGTGAGAGCGTGGCTCTACCGTGTGAGCTATCCACGAACACAAAAATATTCGTTTCAAACCCAAAGTCATTTCTAGATCCCTCTCTCACCCACTTCTTGAGGTCGCCGATTCGTTCACCACCATCGCGAAGTAATTTTGACCAGCAGTTAAGCTTAATAGCCAATATTCTCATCACAAACATATAACATAGAAACGATTGAGACATTGAGTATGCTCCGGTGTATGGGGTGAATTTTTAATTCAGAAAAGTGAGTGGAGCAGGCACTTATGTTGGTAACAACAAGATATGAAGTGAGTAGAAAAGTGCCAGAAGACAATAGAGAATAAAAAAATTTTTCGCGGCGGTGGTGGGGTTTGAACCTGCGACCTTATTGGTACGACAACTCCGCCTGGCAGGTGAGAGCGTGGCTCTACCGTGTGAGCTATCAACGCCGCGAAAAAAATGTTTATTCTCTATTGTCTTCTGGCACTTTTCTACTCACTTCATATCTTGTTGTTACCAACATTCTAATGACATTCTTTTAGTCTATGGGACTGACACGGCATTGGACAAGCAAGGAGCACACTCATAATGTATGTGTAAAAAGTACACATTATAAAGCACATTGAACACACGACTCATTAGCTTCTTTGTATTTTCTCATTGCCAAGACGCTAATAATAAATAAATCAACCTTGAAACGGGTTGCACTTGCATGTTTGATATCGACAGAGTAGAATATAACAACAAACTCCAAAACGCAGGAGAGACTTTCAAATCTCATGCACGAGCCACTCACCCTCAGGGATGGTCTTATTGCCTCTGACAGAATACCGCATTACACAACAGGCTTACCACAGCAGATCATTCATTGGCAACCACTGCCACAAATACTAACAAGAAAAAGTCTACACTTACAATTATCCAACAAACAAAGAACTGCACCCACGACCCACTCATCATTGACGACGCTTGCAGTATTGGATTAATTTTCGACAATATAAACAAGGCCTATAGTCATGTGCACAACTTTATTTCACACACAAAATCGATCAAAGCAGACACGATCCAATATATTCAAAGTGCAATAAAACATTACACGGATACATACAGAAAATATTTTCCAAACAAAATAATCAACACCTCCTTGAGTACCAGTGCATACCACACATCACTCAATATAAGTTTGGACTTAGACTTCTTGGAGAACAAGGCACAGAGACCTGTCACCAAACAACAGCAAAATTGGAAAAAAAGAGCATCCGGCATTATCAATGATATGAATAAAATGCGATTTGTCATCAACGCAATGCAGTTAAAGACCAGCCCCAAACTACACTGACGAGTTTGAATGCTCGTAGCGGATATATTTTTGTTGAGGAAAAATACGTTTTTTGTGAGGAGAAGTATTTACATCTTGTCTTTATAATACATAAAATTCAGACAAATCAATAGCAACGTTTTTTTTTCTCTAATTTTTGAATGTTGCACCCGCTATATTTTTTGTGTAATTTGTTACCGTTCATTGATAACTTATATTGAGAAATCTAGTAATACTATGAAAAAATAAAAAACACACAGTAAAAGTAGAAAATATAAACTTTTATACCAAGTAGTGATATTTCAACTCATTCAATATGGGTGTCTTAACAGACAATAAAACAAAACATTGTTAAATTGAGTGAAACGGCAATCCCCGTTAGGTAAATTCCTCTCGGTGATTGACCGCTCACCGTGACCGGGTCAGCAGGTGTCAGGAACGGGATACCGTCTCAACTAAACTGTTGTCGTTGTGTACGCTGTGACCGGCGAACATGGATACACTGGTATAAGCGGTTGAGGCGGTTCACTGTCTTTCCGTTTTTTTTGGGTTTTTTTTTTAAAGGTTAAGAAGAAGAATACAAACATATTATATTATCGACTCTCTCGGCGAATTCCTCTCAATACAAATTTATATTATTTATAAACTCGCCCGCCATCAATCCCGTTTGATAGCGGCTACGAGCTTTTGGGGTCGCAACACATTTGTTAATTTGATACACACGGCCTAAAGATAACACGGTAGTGTGCTTGGCATATTAACTAGGTCAAATGATGAATAGGCTATTTATTGAAAGTGAAATGTACTTTTATTTCTTTTAGTTTTGTTTAATTTATAGATAGTATGCAGATGACGTCACTCAGGCCTTTGTTATTGTTTTTGCCATCCGCGTTTGTGAGTTGTTCTCACTAAACTGTATTAACCAGACTATAAAAGTTCATGGTTACGCAGAGTTTGTGTGTTGGTCCGTTATACTTCCGGATGGCAATGTTGTGAACTCCTCGGCCAAGCGCATTCTATCTATAGCAGGAAGTGAAGCGTGGTTGATCAATTATGAAAAACTTTGCACCACAAGGGAAGGGGGGGGGGGGGGGGATGTACTTTTATTTCTTTTAGTTTTGTTTAATTTTTAGCAGGTAGTGAAGCGTGGTTGATCAATTATGAAAAACTTTGTACCACATAAGAAAGGGGGGGGGGGGGGGGGGGGGGGGGAGTGCGCAACCACGCTCTCAAAAATTCTTCTATCTATCTATCTATCTATCTATCTATTATTATTTTTTTAAAAAACAGTCAACAAAACAACTCAGTCCTGACGATGGCAAATTAAGCCTGAAACATTAATGTAGACTGTCTCAAACATTGTGGTAAATATATTTTTTTAAAAATAATAATTCGCTCCATTACTACAGGTCGAGCACTTTTCGTACCATATTTGTATCAAACACGATCCAATATCTATCTATCTATCTATCTATCCATCCATCCATCCATCCATCCATCCATCCATCCATCCATCCATCCATCCATCCATCCATCCATTTATCTATCTATCTATCTATCTATCTATCTATCTATCTATCTATCTATCTATCTATCTATCTATCTATCTATCTTGTGGGGTAGTTGCACACATATGTAATGGCTTATGATCGCATAGTGGTGTTTTTGATAGATGGTAATGTGATTCCTTTGCGTCGTGTTGTAGATGTTAATAATGACGAAAGAGTTCAGGGGACGGTGATGATAATTGAATGCACAACATCAAGACATTCAAATAAAAGTCCAGATTCCAAGTTTCATTTCTTACAGTTTTATTTGTTTGTGATAAATTCAAAATCCAAATCATGATAAATTCCAAATCCAAATCAAATAGCATGGTCATAATTCAATCAGTTTCATAAATTCCAAATCCGTAAAATCAGTCCACATGTAAAGTCAATTTGCCTAAGTAACCATTTTCAATATACGTGGAATATTTCTAAGTCCGTAAAAGCAAATAAATGATGGTGAGCACAAAAGGTTTAAAGTGTGCAGCTCATGGTCAAGTTGAATGCAGAATCAAAAGGTAGAATCCTCTTTTATCCCTATCAAAATTTTACCCACAGTTCCATTGTTTCCACGCCCCCTTGCAGTTTTGACAGTTCCCTGTCAGTCTATAATCCAACCCCTAAGAGTAAGACCAAATCATAATCAAACCTGAAACGTCAATTCCTACATATTGATGTTAAACCCCGCCTTTTATGATATAACATTATTTTGATAAATGCCCCTTTCACCTGTTTCAACACCCCTAAACCAATTTAAGAATGATTGATTAAATAGTACTCAACATGATAACCTGTCCAGTAACTTTGACATAAAAACTGCCCAAACCTATCACGCATGGACGAAGTTTAACTGATATGCCTGCATTATGTACTCACTAAACCCATTTGCTGATATATAATTGACAGTTTGCACCAAATGTCTTAGATAACCTTTTGCATAGGCTTCCTCTCTTACAATCTATCTATCTATCTATCTATCTATCATCTATCTATCTATATCTATCTATCTATCTATCTATCTATCTATCTATCTATCTATCTATCTATCTATTACTATCTATCTATCTATCACTATCTATCTATCTATCTATCTATCTATCTATCTACTATCATCTATCTATCTATCTATATCTATCTATCATATCTATCTATACTATTATCTATCTATCTATCATCTACTACTACTATCTATCTATCTATCATATCTATCTATCTATCTATCTATCTATCTATCTATCTACTCTATCTACTTCTATCTATCTTACTTCTATCTCAACTATCTATTTTATACTATCTATCTATCTATCTATCTATATCTATCTAATCTATCTATCTATCTATCTACCTTATCTATCTTCATCTATTCTACCTTCTATCTATCTATCTATCTATCTATCTATCTATCTATCTATCATCTATCTATCTATCTATCTATCTATCTATCTATCTATCTATCTATTATCTAATCTATCTATCTATCTATCTATCTACTTTCTATCTACTTTCTTCTATCTTACTTTATCATATCTATCTATCTACATCTATTATCTATCTATCTATCTATCTATCTATCTATCTATCTATATATCTATCTATCTATCTACCTTTCTATCTATCCTTCTATCTATTGTCTACCTTCTATCTATCTATCTATCTATCTATCTAATCTATCTATTCTATTATCTATCTATCTATCTATCACATCTACTTCTATTATCTATCTATCTACCTCTTCTATCTATCTATCTATCTATCTATCTATCTATCTATCTATCTATCTATCTATCTATCTATCTATCATTATCTATACTATCTATCTACTATCTATCATTATCTATCTATCTATCTACTTTTATCTATCTATACATCTATCTACCTTCTATCTATCATCTCTTATATCTATCTATCTATCTATCTATCTATCTATCTATCTATCTATCTATCTACTATCTATCTAACTATCTATCTATCTAATTATCTATCTATCTATCTATCTATCTATCTATCTATTATCTACCTATATAACTATCTATCTATCTACTATCTATCTATCTATCTATCTATCTATCTATCTATCTATCTATCTACTATCTATCTATCTATTTTATCTATATTATTCTATCTACTAATACTATCTATCTATCTATTATTTAATCTTTATCAATCTATCTAACTACTTTATCCCAATCTTATTCTATTTTCGATTACCTTTCTATTATATATATACTATCTATCATCTAACCTTTCTATCTATCTATCTCTTAATCATCTATCAACTATCTATCTTCTATCTATCTATTCATATAGTATTATCAAATTCTAATCTATCTATTATCTATCTATCTCTCTTTATCTATCTAGTTAGTACTCCTTTTACTACCTACCTATCTATCTATCTATCTATCTATCTATCTATCTATCTATCTATCTATCTATCTTCTTCAAGCTATCTAATAATTATTTATGCTTAATTTTCTAGTCTGTAACTAAAATTACTATTCATACATCAATTCTATTACTATCTAATAAATCGACATTTTAAATACAAATCTATCTAAACATCAATTTTTAGTATCATTATTTTCCTGTCTATTTAATATAATTGACTTCGTTCGACTTATCTATGTGACTACGTACATTTTAATTATTAAATAACAACATCACAACAACAACGATACACACAACGTTCTAAATATCTATCTTCTTCTATCTATTATACAAATCATAATCTATCTATCTATCTATCTATCTACTTATCTATCTTGTCTATCTACTACTATCTATCTATCTATCTATCTATCTATCTATCATCTATCTATCTATCTATCTATCTATCTCTCTTTATCTATCTATCTATCTATCTATCTATCTATCTATCTATCTATCTATCTATCTATCTATCTATCTATCTATCTATCTATTTATTTATTTATTTATCTGTCTATTTATCTATCTATCTATCTATCTATCTATCTATCTATCTATCTACCTACCTTTCTATCTATCTATCTATCTATCTATCTATCTATCTATCTATCTATCTATCTATCTATATATCTATCTATCTATCTATCTATCTATCTATCTATCTATCTATCTATCTATCTATCTACCTTTCTATCTATCTATCTATCTATCTATCTATCTATCTATCTATCTATCTATCTATCTATCTATCTATCTATCTATCTATCTTTTCAAAGCGGTATCATAATAGATTGTGATTTTTATGCTAAAAGTGAATTGTTTGTCTTAGTCTGGTAGCAGCTAAAAGTTGACTTATTCCACGTGGAACAAAGGGCCAAGGATGTCATATTAATTTTGAAAAATAAAATACCGAACAAGTTTTAGAAAAATACCAAATACATAGTCTGAAAACATGCCAAACTTTTCCAGGCATCACTTTTTCTGCGCATGTTTGTATCCCGATTTAATAAAATTTGACTTCGTCTCGCCAACTTAAGATATAATGTGACTATCTAGTAAATTTTGTAAAAATTAATTAAAATAACAACATCAACAACAACAACAACAACAACAACAACAACAACAACAACAACGAAACAAACAAACAAACAAAACAAAAAAGCGAAAACAAAGTAAAAAAAAAAAAAAAAAAAAAAAAAAACACAAAAAAAAAAAAAAAAACAACAAAAAAACCAACAAAAAAACAAACGCCATTATGCCAAAATGTCAAACCAGATTTTCCATGCATAAACACCGTCTAAATGTTCTTAGTGCCCCCCTTCCTCTTGGGACAAAACTTCTACTTCATCGAAGTCACAACCTATAGCCATATTATATCATTCATACCTAAGTTGAGTGGTGACAGTGTGTGTAGAATGTCTTACCCAAGGATACAACATCAAAATTTGAACGCCAAAGTATTGTCCAATATTCTCATTTATTACTGTTTCTGACATTACCAATTCCGATTTTTTTTTAAAGGACGAATGCGGGAGCCTTTTTTTCTGTATTTTTTTTTTCTAAACCAAAAAAAAAAAAAAAAAAAAAGAAATACGGAATATTCGGCAAAGACATGTGGAAGGCAAAATTATGCGGATGCATACAGCCAATGTAATAATTAATTTAAAAACTATGGCCAATTAACCTCACATCCTCTTCACACACACCCCCACCCTAGGATATAAGATTTCAAGTAGCTACCTCAACAAATTAGACGCTTCCTATTTACTCCTTTCCAACCATTCAAACCACCCACGTCGCGGCTTTAAAAATTGCCTGTCAGTACATAAAAAATTAATGTGAAAAGCAGCAGAACTTACAATAACTTTTGACTCTACAACCACTATGAAATACAATTTATATATTTTAAAGTATCATTTTGATATAGTATGAATATATTAGCAATACACGTCTTGGATGAAAATTGCTTCAACTTAATGAATCATAATAATATGTCGCAATCATTACTGCCAGTTGACATTTCTTTTTTGTCATGGCAAAAACTGATCACCTGTACTGGACATGTTCTATGGAGCAAACAATAATAACAATAATCACGAAGATGATGAAATAATGAGAAGAAACATCAGAAATAATGTAATTAATTAAGTCAGATTTTGAAACCATTTCGGGTTTGTCCTTTGTAAATAAAATTTGTCTCCGTTAATCAAATCAAACATTCCATCTCATTTCACGATTGATCTTCGAGCTTAAATCAGCAACAAATTATATGTACTATATCCAATATTATCTATTCTTTATAATTATTATCTTATTTATTATCATTATCATTCTACAAACCTGCACCACTAATCGCTAAGCAGCGTATCTTACTACAAACTCAAACCAAACAGACTGTTTGGATATAAGCGCCAACGGAAATGCATAAAAAGAAATGTTCATCTAGATATTTATTCATACCCGAGAGTCGAGAGGCAAAAAGAAAAAAAACAAAAAACTTGAATTAGATAGGCCTATCCTACCTTGGAGGCCTTCCGAAGCTACTCGTCAGGGGAAACAACCCAAATATTAAAAGAGGAAAGTAAGGAACAATCGTTTATGCCCATAATATGCGTTTTCTTTCATCTTTCTCCATGAGAGACGGGTACCAGTGGGAGGTGAGCACAAGAGGAGAATGATCCTATAACAGGGCAACTGAGGTGGGCACCAATGGGGAATGAACCTGGGATGAGAGGTACCTACGAGAGGCAGACACCAGTGGAGAGTGAATCCGGGAATATGGGAGGTAGACACCAGTGGGGAGTGAATCCAGAAGGGTACATCATTTTTTCTAAAGCTACCGAAACCGTCCGAAGTACAGTGGGCAGTAGTTGGGAGTGAACCAGGGACTCGGGGAAGTGGACAACTGTGAGGAGTGAGCCTGGGACTATAGGAGGAGGAAAACAGAGGGTATAAACCTGAGACAATTGGAGATGAATACCAGTGGGAGACGACCGGAAACGACAGGAAATAACCGGAAACAATCGGAAAGAAGATTCAATTTGTGGAGAGTGAACCCGAGATTATCTGAGGTGGAAGCCAGAGAGGAGTGAACCTGGGACTATGGGAAGTGGACACATTGTGTGGAACGATACCAGGACGCAGAGATATGGATACCAGGGGAGAATAAACCTAGGACTATATGGATACCAAAGCTAGACCGAAGTTAGAAATTTGGAAGGTGGGCACCATTAGGGATGAACCTGGGATAATGGGAAGTAGAGACCAGTGTAGAATGAATCTGGGACTACGAGAGATTTCGGAAAAAAGAAGTAACCTTCTGGGTTCACTCGCCTTTGGTGTCCAAATCCCATATTCCCGGCTTCACTCTCCACTAGTATCTACATTTTGTAGTCCCAATGTTCTTTTCTCATTGGTTCCCACCTCATATAGTCTCAGGTTCATTCACCTTTGGTGCCCACCTCCCATAGTATTAACTTCAATTCCNC
>NC_088371.1:16810649-16813149 GCF_034508935.2 Berghia stephanieae
CCCGTATAATGGAATCGTCCAAGGCGTGCGCCTCCTGTTCCCCCCATCTCACACACGAAAGGGCGGTTTGCGGAGTGGAGGTTGGTGGTCGTCTGCCTGTATGGTCGTCTGTGTCGTTTAGTGTATGGCAAAGGGGGGTGGGTGCGATTAATTAAGTGGGATGGGTGGTGATTGGTGGAAGATAGGCAACCGAAGGCAACGAATCGCTGGGGAAGTAGTAGGCTATGGCGCGAGACCGAAGGTGATCAGACCGGTCTTCAGCGCGGCACTAGTTGAAAGGTGATAAGAAGTGAGGACCGCCGCCGGTCTTCAATATGGGACCGATCCCCGGTTCACAGCTAAAAGACCGTGGGACCGGTCCTAGGGACCGGTCCTCAGCGCGGCACTAGTTTTTTCCCCTCTGGATACCCTTTATGCTCGCCGGAGAAATATTTCATACGGGCGTCGGCCATTGTTCCGATAGTTTAGAGCCAGTGTTACTAAGTTACCATGCGTCATAAGTCATAAGTGACGTTACGACTGTTGAAGAGTGTCACAAGGTGCGTTCGCAACTCGCAATGGATGCGAAGGCCGCTTATGACCTTAAAGTGTGGAGAGGTAGACGTGGACGTTACAATCACCAACAGAACAACGTATCTGACAAGAGAGCCATTATTATTTATTTAAAGTAAAAGAAAGGGGAACAGCTCATAGTTATTGAGCAAAACAGAATACCATTGAATATATTGACAGGAAAAATCAAAAATACATACAAGTAAACAGTAGTAATGCAATATAAAATCTATACATGTAAGTTTTAACCAAATAAACTATACTTCACCCAGGTTGCAACCGTTTCATTAATTCCCACTAAAAATGAAATTATTAATTACATGATGGTACAAAGTTAACTGTTTATAGTCCGAAAGGAGATTAAAATCAATTAACAAAATTGTTCACACAGGGTGCGGTGTTCCAGCCTGTTCAGATCCAAAATTGTTCCAAAATGAAACACATAGATCGAGTGTTACTTCCTCATCTTTACAAACATTACATTGTATTTTGTTCATATTTCTCAAAAATTATATTGTTCAAAAGGGTTCAAAACATATTTGCCGGGCGCTATGTCCTAGCCCCGATAAAATTACAAAGTTCAAAGATGCAAACGCATTTACGGGGCGCTATGTCCTAGCCCCGTCAGCTCTTCACGAGCACAAATTACAAAAACACAATATCGCTTAGAGCCCATAACCGGGTACGATATACAAAATGCTGGCCATATTAGGCCCACTTCGGCTACAATACAGCCTAAAACACAATGCTGGCCAACACACAGGCCCAACACATATCGCCTGAGAGCCCATATTCGGGTGCGACATAAAGTACTGGCCACTTTGGGCCCTTTTCACTGTGGCTTCAACATAGCCAAACAGAATTCCAGCCAACACACAGGCTGTACAGGTCGTTCTTCTTCGACCTCAAATCGCAGACTGCCAGTTGAACATCGACCCAAGCCGAAACATAGGACAGGGTATCTAACGGTATCTCGGTTGATGCATAAGATTGATGAGGTGTCTTCACACTGATGGAACATGATAACCCTCCGTTCTTTCATTGCCTTCATAGTATACACAAGGGAGTCCCTATTCCAACACCCATCCTACACTCACAAATCATTTAATTATATGGGTTGGATTCTACCCGAGACCTTGGTGGGTAGGACAACTATCTCCCTTTGTTATATAGAAGGCATTTCTTTACAAAGAGTATTACGCCTCCGATAACGTCATCATTATGATATCATTTCCACCACACTGCACGAACAAGTTGCAGCCTTGTGATAAAACTTTCTTCGGACTGCTTAAATCAGCCTACAACAATGCCGTTGACAACTGGCTACGAACCCTGAAAAGAGTGTTACGTTCTTAGACATTGCTGGCCTCTTTGGAAGTGTCTATTTAAAAAAGATGGGCGTCAGCGTAGTCATCGTAAAGTTATAGCCTGACACTGACCAAACAATGACGTCAAAATGCCGGTCTTTTGCCACAAAAGAAAACAAATCGTGAGTTGTATTTAATAGTTCAATCAATGACATAACTTGTTTCCTTGAGCTCTACTAACGGGAACTCATTAAACGGTGCACAAGCCTAAAAAAATGACGTCAAACTGCCAGTCCTAGAGGGTTCTAGTTTTAGGCAATAATATGTTAACAATGGCTATGGCGTCAGCACTGATATAACCTGTTTTGCTTCCACTGGACTCTGGTCGTTTAACAAGGACATATTCTCTTCGCCGTGAGTTCTGTATATGAAGAAGGTGAACCTGACACAATAGTTCTGCTATCATCTTGCAAGTCAAAGCCTCAACCTGATGCCAAAGTTCCTCGATCTGTGACTGGTTCTTCCAATTCTGGTGACCCCTCGTTGTCTCACATTCCTACCGACACTTCAACGTCTCAACCTCCAGTCCAGTGTCAAACACCAAATTCATCCATCGACTTCACATCTCAACAATCCGCAAA